>NC_136310.1:10025608-10118108 GCF_964198595.1 Lampetra fluviatilis
GGGTTCGATCCCGACCTGGACACCTATATATTTGGAGTTTGCGTGTTCTCCCCGTGGTAGCGTGAATTTTACTCTAGGTCCTCTGGTTTTCTTCTCCACATTTAGAAATATGCGTTCAGAGTATTTAGCTGTTATAAATTTGCACGTGATAAGCCACTTCGCTTGGCTCATTTGTGGCCATGTTGTTTTTTCAAAAAGAACTTAACAGCTCAGTGGACCTTGCCTGGGAAAAAAAAAACAAATTCTGCCAGTCATCTCAGTGCTTCAACCCATGGCACCTGGGTCTGTCCCGTGACATCCTGTCAGCGAGCCTTCGACACTTCACGTGGCCTCAAAGTGCACCTGGCCTGGCACAACTGTTGTGGTGATGTCACCACCATTCAGTGGTGAATGGCGGCTCTTGGTGTTGTGTGCATGCCAACTGTGCCAACGTGTTAATGTGTATGTGTGGCCACATGTCAATGAATGTGTTATCACGGCCAACACCAATGATGATGAGATGAACCAGTCCTGGGCCTCCCCTAGGTCAACCCGGCAGTATGTAAACATTGTCACTAAGAAGACCAAGGCAGCGTAGTGCTTACCACCCACCCACCCCATCGAGTGCTATACAGGCCTTCATAGGTGCTCGCCATAGCTACACTTGCCCCAACAGTTTGTTAAATGGAGGGAACTTTGTGTGCCCATGCCAACTGTGCACACTCGTGTGAATGTGCCCGCAAGTCAACAATGAGCGTGCGCTCGCAATGCCTTTTTCACGAGCGTTGCGTGTACTTGTGCGTGTACTTGTGCGTGTACTTGTGCGTGTACTTGTGCGTGTACTTGTGCGTGTACTTGTGCGTGTTGGCGCGCAGACTGATTTCGAGCTACGAGTCGGACGGCGAAACCTACAACTACACGATGCGCGTGTGCGACTCCGTGGCCGGGGCCCCCGCCACTGCGGGACTGGTGCAGCGCGACACCAAGGGAGCCCAGACCATCATTGGGCGGACTAATGAGACGCACCTCATTGGCGGCCGTGAGAAAACCCACACCCCCAATCCTGTGTCCTGCACCCACCCAGTCCTGTAACCCCCCCCTCCTTTCCCAATCCCGTATCCCCCAATCCATCGATCACATTCATGGATCATCTCTCGGTAAAGCCCACTAAACTATGTCTCTTTTTCAGAAGCGACCTGGCTATTACAAATGATAGCTTGACGAAGTGGGTCATCATGTGGAAATTTATAGCAGCCAAATACTCTAATCGCATGTTTATAAATGTCGAGGGAAAAACCGGAGGACCTGGAGAAAAATCCACGCGTTCACGGGGAAAACACGCAAACTCCAAATATACAGGCGTCAAGGTCGGGATCGAACCCACGTCCTCCTGTACAACCGGAAGTGGGTCATCATGTGGAAATTTATAAACAGCTAAATACTCTAATCGCATGTTTATAAATGTCGAGGGAAAAACCGGAGGACCTGGAGAAAAATCTACGCGTCCACGGGGAGAACACGCAAACTCCAATTAACAGGCGTCAGGGTCGGGATCGAACCCACGTCCTCCTGTACAACCGGGGGACTAAGTAATAATGTCGTTGCTGCTGTCATTCTTACGATGTATGTTGAACTTCTTTCGCTCTGCACGTAGCCAACTGTAATGCTAGCGCGAGGCTCTCGTCACGAAGGAAAGCGCTGCTGTGTTTCACAACACAGTCTGCAAGTAGCCGTGCAGTAGACGGGGGCGACACCGTGATATGGAATCCATGCCAACTGAGTCATTTGCGGTGGTGTAATTGTATTTGGGAATTCATTTGCAAATTCGGACCGTGACGTCTCCTCCTCAGTATTACAAGGTCAAGGCTCCGTTCCTGGGGTGATTCGGGCCTCTTGCCAGTACGGCTCCAAGACTGTGGAACGCGTTGGCCTCTGATGATTAATAACACAATCGGAATCTTGAGCGCTATTTAAATCTGCCCTGAAAACTCACCTCTTTGAAATGGCCGCTGGCTCGGTCTTACTTCCCTGCTTTCCATACACGGTGCTGGCGCATTGGGATTCTTGGATGAAATATGCCTTACAAATGCTATTTATATAAAAAATATTATAAGCCACGAGATCTGTAACGCCGAGTAATAAAAAAAAAAGTTGAGTTCACCTAAAAAAAAATTGTAACTGTAAAAAAAACTTTTTTTTTACCAGGTAAGGCACCCTGAGCAATGGCTATCACAAATGATAGCTCAACAAAGTGGCTTATCGCGTGGACATTTATAGCAGCCAAACACTCTAAACGTGTGATGTTGATTCTAAATGTGGAGGGGTAAAACCAGAGGATTCGGAGAAAAATCCACGCGACCACCGGGAAGAGAGACACTGCAAACTCCAAATATACAGCAGCAGGCGTCCGGGTCGGGATTGAACCCACGACCTCCTGTATACCAAGCGAGGTGGTTAACATCTTGCTACCTTAGCGCAGCATTAACCACCAGGGGGGCCCTCTGGATTCAAACCGCGACGCTTCGCAGCGAACTGGCAAACGCGCCACCGCTAGGCAGCAGCAGCAGCGCCGCTGCCCCTCGATTTGACTCTAGAATCTATCGGTTTCTTTTTTGTCTCCTTGTCGACACACTCCTGACTCGGGCTGAAGGCGTCGACGCGCGAGCTCCTTTCGTCCGTCTGTTTAGCAGGAGGTGACGGTAACCCTCGCGATGGTGATCCGGCGCGCGTGAAACGTCCGCGTGACGTCCTGTTGGCGACTCGGGTCCCTGACTCCGAACTCTGACCCCCACATGCTGCCTGTGCGCACAGTCGATTGGATCCTGCTGATTTACAAGGGTGGCGAGGCCTACGACACCCACTGCCACTCGGAGAAGCGCAAGGCCATGGTCATGATCTCCTGCGACCCCTACAGGCTGGCCGTGCGTGCAGCAGTTCGCGATCGCGCTCAGGCCCACAACCGCACGCAGTCCCGTAACCACGCGCAATCGCGTGCAATCGCACGCAATCACACGCAATAACACGCAGTCCCGTAACCATTCACAATCGCGTGCAATCACACGCAATCACACGCAATCACACGCAACCACACGCAGTCCCGCAACCACGCGCAATCGCGTGCAATCACACGCAATCACACGCAACCACACGCAACCACACGCAACCACACACAGTCCCGTAACCACGCGCAATCACGTGCAATCACACGCAATCACACGCAACCGCACACAGTCCCGTAACCACGCGCAATCTCTTGCAATCACACGCAACCACACAGTCCCGTAACTACGCACAATCGCGTGCAATCACACGCAACCGCACACAGTCCCGTAACCACGCGCAATCGCGTGCAATCACGCAATCACACGCAACCACACACAACCGCACACAGTCCCGTAACCACGCGCAATCACGTGCAATCACACGCAACCACACACAACCGCACGCAGTCCCGTAACCACGCACAATCGCGTGCAATCACACGCAGCCGCACACAGTCCACCATCATCGCCACCCTCACCACCCTTTGCGCGCGTGTGCAGAGTCAGCTGACGATCGTGAGCGAGGAGCGGGAGAAGGACGCCGACTGCTTCTATCTGTTTGAGATGAGCAGCTCGGTGGCCTGCAACGACCAGGGCAGCGGCCTCGGAGCCGGCGCCATCATCTTCATCGTGTGAGTGCCGGCGGGGGGGGCGGCATGCGAGAGAGAGGGGTGGGATAGAAGGAGGGGGGTGGGATAGAGGAACAGAGGGGTGGGATAGAGGAACAGAGGGAGATAGAAGGGTGAGGAGGGAGGGAGCAAGTGGGTTAGATGACAGTGCAGGGAGATGGCCATGCGAATGGATGCGTGGGTTTAGAGAGAGTGTGGCTTGGGGAGAGATCGGGTGAGAGGGGTGGCGTCAGCGAGTGGGTCAGCGGATGGGTTTGTGAGGGATCGAGTGAGAGAAAAAAAAGTGAATGAGCGATGTTCGGATGGGTGAGTGAGCGAAAGGGTGGAGGGACAACGGAGCTAATGAGTCAGGGAGACGATTGGGTGGATGGATGAGTGGGCAAGCGAAGGTGAGCAAGTGAGAGGATGGATGAGCGAGTGGGTGGGCGGACAGGCGGGCGAGTGAATGAGAGAGTGGGTGAGCGCGCGTGTGTGTGTGTGCGTAGGAGAGAAGTGGTGGGGAGCGGTAGTGTCACGGTTAGTGTGCCGCGCTACGAACCTGGCGACCTGAGTTCGATTCCCGCTCACGGCCAACACCATTGACGATTATCTAAACCGGTGCTGGGCCCTACTTATTTGACTCGGCCTCAAATGAGTACCTGGTGTGGTGTGTAGTAAACATCGCCAGTGGGGAGACAAAGGCGGCCAGGTGTGGTGCTGGCCACCCACCCCTTCGTGTGCCATTCCGGCCTTATGTGCTCACGAACAGCACTTGCCCCAACAGTCTGTTGAGGCTATACGGGGGACCGTTGTCTTTGTGTGCGTGCAGGTTGCTGGTGCTTATCGCCGTGTACCTGCTCGGCGGTTTCCTGTACCAGCGCTTCGTGGTCGGAGCGAAGGGCGCAGAGCAAATCCCAAACTACCACTTCTGGCAGAACCTGGGCAACATCCTGGCTGTACGCACACGCGCACGCGCAGCGCGCGCGCGCGCACGCGCACGCACACGTGCACGCACACGCACGCACACGCATGCACACGCACGCACAAAGACAAGACTGTAGGGGCAAGTGCTGTTAGCGAGCACGTTTTGAGGCTAGCACGGTACACGAGGGGGTGGGTGGCCAGCACCACGCCCAACCGCCTTTGTCTCCCTAGTGACGATGTGTACACACTGCACCAGGTACTCGTTTGAGACTGAGTCGACCCAGGGGAGGCCCAGGACCAGCTCCGAATAATATTGACTGGCATTGCCCGTGAGCGGGAATCGAACTTGGGTCGCCAGGTTCGTAGCGCTACACTACTGGCTCCCCCCTATACGACTGCTCACAGCACCCTACGTGTGCATGCACGCACACGCCGCATACATTACGTGCAAAGACGCGCACGCGTCTGGACACGGATGTAGACGCGACGTTACGCACGGGGTGACGTGCTGCTGGCTGCTGGAGGAGCAGGAGACGCCGGCCCCGTGCGGGTTTTCCTCGCTCTGCGCGTCGGTGGTAGGACGTAAGAGGAGTAGTCGATGCATCCCAGACAATGGGGGCACAAAGCGAAACCGCACGGGGAGACCGCTGCCTGCCGAGTAGCGCACACAGTGCACACACAGTACACACACAGTACATACACAGTACATACACAGTACACACATAGTACACACACAGTGCACACACAGTACACACACAGTACACACACAGTGCACACACAGTGCACACACAGTACACACACAGTACACACACAGTACACACACAGTACACATACACAGTACACACATAGTGCACACACAGTGCACACACAGTACACACACAGTACACACACACAGTACACACACACAGTACACACACACAGTGCACACACAGTACACACACACAGTACACACACACAGTACACACACACAGTACACACACACAGTACACACACATACAGCACACACACATACAGCACACACACATACAGCACATACAGTACACGCACATACAGCACACACACACAGTACACACACACAGTACACACACACAGTACACACACACAGTACACACACACAGTACACACACAGTACACACACAGTACACACACAGTACACCCACAGTGCACACACAGTGCACACACAGTACACACACAGTACACACACACAGTGCACACATAGTGCACACACTGCGCACACAGTGCACACACAGTACACACACACAGTAACACACAGTACACACAGTACACACACAGTATACACACAGTACACACACATTGTATGTGTCTGTGTGTGAGACTTCTGCCTGCCGAGTCGCGCATACACTACGCACACACAATGTTGTCCTACGTCCGACCGCATATCTGCGTGCGAGTGAATTCAAACCACGTAATATCGCCAATTTTGGGTGGAAAATTTTCAGCCGCAGCATCTAAAGTTCTCTTGCGCGGTAGTTGCGTTCCTGAAGACCACCGCATTGTGGAAAAATCGGGTTATAATAAATAATGTAGGGCAAGGCACAGTCCACGATAACACGTGAAATGCGTACGCAGGCCGAACAAAGACTTGAGGCGCGTGGGTATCGTCCAGAAGCATCCAGCAGCATCCCGCTACCTTGTGTGGTGATAATGCTTCGCCGAGGCAGCCGCACACCCGCTCGTTCCTACTCGCGTGACGTAGTTCTATTCACTCGATGGCGTTATATCCAATTCGCGTCATGGACTCGCGCGTTGTAGGACAACATGACTCTACAGTGCGAAATCGCACAAACCGAACCCGCCGAGAGCGAGTAAAACCTGTGCTCGCTGAGCCACAAAGAGTTTCAGTTTACACCGCGATGTCTGCAGAATCTTCATGGGACTGGGGCGCACACTCCGGGGGGTTTGGTCAAAGACAATGAATGCCATTTGATTGCAAGCCACGCTTCTACAACAATCTCAACTTGTAACTCGTCGGCGATGATGATGATGACGACGATGCTGATGATGACAATGCTGACGACGATGATGCCGACGAAGATGCCGACGACGATGATGATAATGACGATGACGACAATGATGACGATGCTGACGACGACGATGCTGACGACGATGACGACTACGATGATGATGATGATGACGATGATGACAACGACAATGATGACGACGATGACGACGACGATGGCGGTGATGACGATGATGACAACGACAATGATGACAATGACGATGATGACGACGATGCCTCCGCCGACGACAATGGCAACGCTGACGATGGCCGCGTGTCGTCGTGCCGCAGGACGGCTGCGACTTCGTGTGCCGCTCCAAGCCGAAGAACCAAGCGGCGGCGTACCGCGGGGTGGGCACCGGCGCCGATGGGGAAGGCGCCGAGGAGGAGGAGGAGAGGGACGACCACCTCCTGCCCATGTGACGTGGCGTCTGCCCATGTGACGTGGCGTCTGCCCCTCCACCCGCCCCCACCCACCCACCCAGCGTCTCTCTCACACACACAGCGTCTCTCTCACACACACAGCGTCTCTCTCACACACACAGCGTCTCTCTCACACACACAGCGTCTCTCTCACCCAGCGTCTCTCTTACCCAGCGTCTCTCTTACCCAGCGTCTCTCTCACACACACAGCGTCTCTCTCACTCACACAGCGTCTCTCTCACACACATGGCCCGCCGGACCTGCCAAACCCATCCCCAGCCTCCCTCGACTGCCACCCCCGCCATCACCCCCTGCTGCCACCCCCGCCATCACCCCCTGCTGCCACCCCCGCTTAGAGACGTAACGACCTCATGGTCGTTACGTCGTCATCGCGATCACCGCCACGTGGCTCGGGGTCACGAGTTTAGCAGAGCACAACTCATTCACAGCTGCTGGTCAATCCACTGCTGGATGAAGGCCCCCCCCCCACGTCCAGGTCAGTCATGGGGAATTCATTTTTTTTCTTCCATATTTCACCTTTCCGACCGGAGCAGATAAACCACCGCTGATGTTAGCCATGGCCCGGAATCGAACCGGGGCTGCCGCACTTGTACCGCAGCGCGCGCTAACCACGCCGCCACCACTCTTCCCTACCTCCCCCCCCCCACCCCCGATTCATGATTCAGGGTGGTGGTACTATTCAGGGTTGTGGTACGATTCGGGGTCATGGTCGGTGTCCCAATTCATTGAATTTTCTAGCAGTCTACACTGGAGTGGATCTGTAGCTCCAGTCGTGTTCTCAACCTATGGAGTTTGTAGTGTGGTGGTTATATAAACTCTATACCAGCATTATTCCATCGAATCTGTAGCAACGTGAGACTAACGACTCTACAGCGGCGTGAATCTACACTCCACACCAGAGTCGATCTAGACTCCACGCGTCACGAGCTATCGATTCCCCGCTCACGGAAAGACGACGCTTGCATTGCGAGCGTCGGGATTGATTTTCCGATCCACGGATCGTTAACGTCTCTCATTCCCCTTCCTCCCCCGGGGGGGGGGGTGGGGGGGGGGCGTGATGATGAGTGTAGCGTCGTCATGGCGACGCTGACTGGGAGATTTGCGCCATCCGGTCCAGCGCATTTGGATGAGGAGGCAGGTGAGAGGGAGAGGGGGGGGAGGGGGGAGAGAGAGAGGGCGGAGAGAGAGAAGAGAGGGGGGGAGGGAGGGGAAGAGAGGATAATCCTTTTTTTTGTTCAATCTTTTTAAAATTCGCGAACGCTCGGTCACAGAGGTCGATGTCCCTTGGGAAGGGGGGGGGAGGGCGTGGGGTGTCCGTGCAGCCCCCCACAGTTGCCCCCTCCCCCCCCAATCTCCCTTGCCTGTTGTTGAGTTTTTATATTTCCCGCTTGTGTTTCCCGCATTTTCTTGCGGAGCGCTCTCTGCTGCTGGTTGCTCCACAGTTACCCCCCCCCCATTCCTCCTCCCCCCCCCCCCCCCCCCAATCGGTCTTCAGAACCCCCTCCAACTTGCGCACCCCCCCCAAATATATCCCCCTCCACCTTGCCTGCTCCCCTCCAATGAACCACTCCACGGGTGTTGGGGTGTATCCCGCTGCTGTCACCCTGTTGTTTACCGTTGGGACGGGCAGCGAGTGGCAGGGTACGCAATGCCGTGTGCTGCATTCGTTCGTCGTGGTGGGGTGCGTGCGTATGTGTGTGTGTGCGCTGTCGTGGTAGGAGGCGGGGGGTGCGTGTGTGCTTGTTCTGGTAGCGGTTCGAGGGTGTGTGTGCGCTCTACTGGTAGGGGTTGAGTGGGATGTGGTGCGTGTGTGTTGTACTGGTTAGGGGTGGGGTGCTTGTACGGGATAAGGGTTGTGGTGCATGTGTACTGTACTAGTAGGGGCGTCGTGCGAGTGTGCTGCACTGGTAGGGGTTGTGGTGTGGTGCGTGTGTGCTGCACTGGTCGTGGTCGGGGCGGGGTGCGTGTTCGTTCTGGGGAGGGGTCGGGGTGCTGCGCAGGAACCGCTCTTTCGCGGGATTTTCGGTGTGTGTCCTGCGGGGGTCCCTGTTACGTTCGGAGCTGTTTGCCGAGTTGCAATAAAGCGGAGAGCGGTCACGTTGTGCTCACGTGTGCGTGTGCCCGTGTGCGCGTCTCTGTGCGCCCACCCCTCTTCTCTCCAGCCACGCCGTTGATCGTCCTGGGGCCTTGGGAGCGGTGGTGCAGCGGTTAGCGCCACGCTGCACCCCGAACACGGCGACTCAAGTTCGATTCCCGCTCACGGCCACCAACATCGGTGACAATTATCCTGGGCCTCCCCTAGGTTGACTTGGCCTCATTACTACCTGGTGCGGTGTGTAGTAAACATCGCCACTAGGGAGACAAAGGCGGCCGGGCGTGGTGTTGGCCACCCACCCCCTCATGTGCCGTGCCGGACTTGCTACGTGCTCGCTAACAGCACTTGCCCCAACAGTATTAAGGCTATACGGGGTCTTTGTCTTTGCCCGTGTACGTGTCTCTGTGCGTCTACCCCTCTTCTCTCCAGCCGCTTCTCTGATCGTCCCAGGGGCCCGTCACCTCTTCCGCCCCACCATTGTTTCTCAGTCAGCCTCTCAACGTTCTGCTGCCGACACGCGTTGTGATCTTTGTATGGATGTTGAACCTCTCTCGCACCGTACGTAGCCAACCGAGGTCCAGAGGAAGAGGGATATTGGTCAGAGATCAGCTGACCTTTTTCCTCCTATTGACACCGCCCACCCCTGCTGGCCCCGCCCACCCATTCTGACCCCGCCCATCTCTACTGACCCCACCCATCCATACTGACCCAGCCCACCCCTACTGACCCCACCCACCCCTGCTGGCCCCGCCCACCCCTGCTGACCCCGCCCATCCCTACTGACCCCACCCATCCTTACGGACCCCGCCCATCCCTACTGACCCCGCCCACCCCTACTGACCCCGCCCACCCCTGCTGGCCCCGCCCATCCCTACTGACCCCACCCATCCCTACTGACCCCACCCATCCCTACTGACCCCGCCCACCCCTGCTGGCCCCGCCCACCGACACAAAGGGGTTGTGGCCTAAGCAGGGAGGGGGAGCCTAAAGAGTAACCCCCCAAATAAGTTGACCTCCAGTTAAAAGGGGGGCCCCCGAACAACCACGAACCCCGCGAGTCTAAAAATAAAAAAATGACAGCGGCTCAAAATGAACTTCTGGAAATATCGAGGAGCGAGGGACTTCAACCGTGAATTTCCCCCGAGTTGGTTGAAGTCCGTGGCTCTTCTTAACCCTGGTATGATGCACGCTCCGTCTGGGGGTGCGAGATGCCCTTCTCCTTCGGGTCGCGAGACATGGCCAGAGTTTCTTTGAAAAGTCAATCGTCAAAAACAAATTAAGCAACGTAGGTAACTACTTTGTTTCATCAAACCCTATGTGTTTATTATAATTATTAACATCGTACATTTGTTTAACGATTGCGAACCAAAGTGGGCGCAAGGCTGCAGTAAAGGTGACGAACCGAACAGGTCGTGGCGGCCCCACGAAGCGTCCTGGCCACGGGAGCTCAACGCAACCGTGAAGCCGGCACCGCATCTCGGTGCGAGGCGATTTCTGCGGCCACTCGGAGCACAGCGGACGGCAATTCCCCCCCCCCCCCCCCACCGGGCTATGCCGCAGGTCGGGGTTGCCAACTCTGTGAAGCTATTCCGTGAGGTGGTTTATTAATACGTAAACCAAAAATATCCCACGAACATCTTCCGGCGGATTGCTTTCAGGAGTCACCGGGGGATTGATGTCGATTCCGGTCGACGACTCTGGGCCAATCTGGGACGGTTGGCAACACTCTCGCACTCGACCTCGTGCCCTGACCTGGGGCTGGCTCCAACCCAGCGTCACCGTGGCGCTTGTGCCAGCCTAGGTACACCTCGAGTCCACGTGAAGTGTGGAAGGCTCCCTGCTGGCAGATCACGGAGCAGACCCAGGTGCAATGGGATGATTGAGAAGACTGGCAGATGCAATACCCGCTGGTGCCATTCATTGGCAAGTCCACTCGCCTCATGTATGTTGAAAGAACACCCATACCACACCAGCTCCATCTCCTCTTCAGCCACATGGTTCGTCCGTTTAGCCCCCCTCGATCCGGCCAAACAGAAGCTGCTTTGGGCAGCATCCAGTGGCTGGGCATGCGGGCCACGTGACCCAACCAATGCAGCCTCGTCTGCCGGAGGAGCTTGCTGATAAAAAAAAATGTGTCCGGATTTTTTCAAGGATCCGTGAGCTCATCACACAATCTAGCCTGGTTAAACCCACGATGGATCGTAGGCAACCCCGCCTAAACATTTTAAACCGGCGCAGATGTTCGTTAAGAAGGCTCCACCTTTCGCAAGTAAAGACCCAAAGCTTTGGGTGTAGCGACAGACCAGGTAGCTTCCACACAGCGTTACGCAACCGATGAAAAGATAATGCCACTCGACTGGTTCGTAGTGAGACCTCTGCTGTTAAACCGGAACTGGTCATGAGCACACTGCCCAGGTATGGGAAACTCTCCACTCTCTCCACAACTTCCCCATCACCAATGGGGAGTTGTGGGGGTGGAGTGTCCGATTGTACAAAATACCCAGGCAGGTGCTTAGTTTTGGTGGGGCTGATCGTAAGGCCCCACCTCAGTGGCAAGCTCCAGGTTCAGCAGCAGCGCCTCCAACTCGTTCTCTGAGTGAGCAGCAATTACCAGATCATCGGCATACATAACATGGTTGAGCAATAGGGAGCCAACCCCTGACCGCACCCGGGCATCGATCAGCCTCCCATTGTGTCTGTCCCATATGAAAATTCCTCCGGTACAGCTATTGAAGGCTTCACGAACTACGTGGTCGAAATAGATGTTAAATAATACATCTGTACATACACACATACACATCACACACACACGTTGCTGTCACACCCAGCCAACGCAACCTCGCTTGCCAGAGGAGCTCACGCATTGGGACTGTGTCCAGACACCTGCACACACCTTGACGCACACACCTGTACCCCACCGATTACCATGATATAATATATTTATTTAATCCAGCCCGACAAGCGATCATGCCCGCCAACCACAACCCCACGTTTCCACCGCCGCCACCAATCACTGGGCAGGATACGGCGTGGACACAGACGCGGGATGTGACGATGAGCGAGACTGGGGGGACGGCATTGGCAGCAGAGACCGCGTCCCGAAGGACGAGCACCCACCACCGTCACCCCGCGGAGATGGAGCGATGGAAATGGAGTAAAATCACGGAGGGCGGTGGCATCACGGACGCGGCGGAGAGGCTTTCATCCAGCAGTGGAGGGACCATGGCTGACAATGATGGACGATGATGATGGCCATCATTAACATTACCATCGTTAACAGCGACGTAATAAACATCATTCGCTTCGGCGGCCGTCTGGAACGCTCTTCCCGTAATAGGAAGCCACTGGAGCTACATACCCTTTTAAATCATCCACATTAAAAAAAAAACTCAATAAGAAATGCTTTTTGGTGTTTCGTTTGTTGTCCTTCCCCCTCACACAACTCCAATAAAGCACGATTGGCAACGTACGGTGCGAAAGAAATTCAACATTCATCTGCCTGCAATTAATGGTGGTGGACAGTCCCTCGTCTGGTATGCCGGAGGGGCAGGTTAGGGGCCGTCCATAAATGACGTCACGCGATTTTGGACGATTTTTGACCCCCCCCCTCGTCACACGGCGTCACAAAAAGTCAGACCCCCCTCAAATGTGACGTCACAAAGCTCTGCCCCCCCCCAATTTTTTTAAAATAAAACATGCTTCAAATCGCTTTAAGCTATTGTCATTGTAGTGCGTATTTAATGTGCCGCTGTACTCTGATGTAGGAGAAAACATTGATTAAAAAGTATATTTAATTAAGTAGAACGTGTTGTCTATATTTATTTAAAATTGCGCATTTTGATGTGACATCACATTTCTCAAACCCCCCCCCCCCACGTCACACATCGTCACAAATGTCTGACCCCCCCCCCCCCTAGGTGCGTGACGTCATTTATGGACGGCCCCTTCGGAGTGGCTGTGGGGAGCGGTGGCGCAGCGGTTAGCTCACTGTGCTACGAACCCGAACGGTTCCTGGGCCTCCGTCCCCTAGGTCGACTCAGCCTCAAATGAGTGCCCGGTGCGGCGTGTCAACATCGCCGCTGGGGAGACAAAGGCGGCCCGTGCGTGGTGCTGGCTACTTACCCACCCACCCCCTCGTGCGCCGTGCCGGCCTTCACAGGTGCTGCTACTCGCTAACAGCACTTGCCCCAGCAGTCTGTTAAGGCTACACGGGGTGGGGGCGGAGGGGTAAGAAGTTTTTTTGTTTAAAATCTCGATCCAAAAACGCAGCCACCGAGCGGCGGTGTTGGCGCGCGCTCCGTGGCGCGTTTGTGTTGTGGCCCGGTGAGAGCTCAGAGGCCAGGGCAGAGTGAATGAGTGGATGGGTGGGTGGGGTTGGCGAGTGGGTGGGTGAGTGGGTGAGTGGGTGGGTGAGTGGGTGGGTGGGTGAGTGGGTGGGTGGGTGGGTGAGTGGGTGGGTGGGTGGGTGAGTGGGTGGGTGGGTGGGTGGGTGAGTGTGTGGGTGGGTGGGTGAGTGTGTGGGTGGGTGAGTGAGTGAGTAGCTGAGTGGGTGGGTGAGTAGCTGAGTGGGTGGGTGAGTAGGTGAGTGGGTGGGTGAGTAGATGAGTGGGTGGGTGAGTAGGTGAGTGGGTAGGTGAGTGGGTGGGTGAGTAGGTGAGTAGGTGAGTGGGTAGGTGAGTGGGTGGGTGAGTGGGTGGGTGAGTGGGGTTGATGGGTGAGTGTGTGGGCGGGTGGGTGAGTGGGTGGGTGACCAAGTCAAGTCAGTTGTGTTTCACCAGGTGAGAACTCGCAGACCGGATGAATGAGTGGATTAATTAATATGTGGGTGAATGAGATGGCGGGTGAGTGGATCAGTGAGTGAGTTAATGATTGGGTAGATGGGTGGGTGAGTGAGAAGGTGGGTGAATTAACGAGTGAGTGGGTGAGATGATGGGTTGGTGAGTGAATGAGTGCATCGGTGAATGAATGAATGGGTGAACGATTGGCCGAATGCTTTTTGTGCTTAGTTCGTTGTCCTTCCCCCGCACCTCCGATTAGCACGGTTGACTACGTACGGTGCGAAAGAACTTCAACACACCCACGTCTGGCGGAGTGCGATGACAAGCGAGTCACGTTGCAAGTTGGTTCCGTTTCAACCCGAGGATAACTCGAGAGACAGAGAGAGACAGGGAGAGACACAGATAGACAGCGAGAGAGAGACACAGAGACACAGAGACACAGAGAGACACAGATAGACAGCGAGAGAGAGACCATCACTTCGCAGTCTCATTCTCCAGAGCCACGGCTCGTCACGGTGCGTCCCCAGACACGATTTGAATGCCACTAGAAAGTCACTCTCCCGCTCGGCGCCTCGGTGATTTGCGTGCGACCACGAATTGTCGGGCCGCTCCAAGTCGCGCAGCATTCGCGAGCTTCCCGTGGGTATCGCGGGGGGGGGGTCACCTCCACCTCACCGCTGAACCCCGCCCCCCCACCCCTAACCCCAGGGTTCCAAGGACCCATCTGTACTCCACGGTACCACTCAGCACCGAGGGGGTAACCTCACCCCCCGAACCCTCACAGAGGGGTTTCACTGCCGCAGGGTTGCCACCTGTCCTGGTTTCCCCAGGAACGCGCTGGGGGGAAATCTGCGTCGGGGCAGCGCGAGATGAACCCTCCCTCTGACCCCCCCCCCCACCGCGGAAAGGTGGCAACCCTTACCCTTGACCCTTGACCTCCGACCCCTCCCGACCAGACCCCGGCCCGACCAATCAGCCGGCCGTCTTGTCGGGCGGGGTCCACGTGGCGCGCGTCTGCTCGCCCGTGGAGCTCCCCAGGGTGCCTCCGGGCCGCCCCGGGGTCGAGGGTGGCCCCTGGACGTTCTTGAGTTGCGCCCCGTCGCCGGTGCCGCTGCCGGTGCCGCCGCCGGGCGGGTCCCACCGCGAGCAGCCCTTCCAGAGCACCAGGGCGACCAGGACCACCGTGGGGATGCCGATGACGAGCGGCACCACGATGAGCGCCGTGCGGGCATCCTCCGAGACTGCGGAGGGAGGGGGAGGAGCGGTGAGTGACCTCACCTCGTGGCTCACCCCATCATCAAAGACAAAGGCGCCCCGTGTAGCCTTCGCAGGCTGGTGGGGCAAGCCAAGGCCGGTGAGGCACACGCGCGGGGCGGCTGGCCAACACCACATCGGTGTAGGCTTCGTTGTGGTTACTCATTTAAGGCAGAGTCGATCTAGGGGAGGCCCAGGGCCAGTTCAGATATTCGCTGTCAATTTGGCCGTGAGCGGGAATCGCACTTGAGTCGGTGGGTTTGTCACGCAGTGCGCGCTCACCGCTGCGCCACCACTCCTCCCATCACTCTGTCACCCACTGACACACTCACTGTCTCAACCACTCACCCAGTCACTCACCCTCCCATTCACAATGTCACTCTCTCACTCACCCACTGACACATTTACTATCTCACTCAACCGCTGACACATTTACTATCTCACTCTCTCACTGACACATTCACTATCTCACTCAACCACTGAAACATTCACTCTCTCACTCACCCACTGACACATTTACTATCTCACTCAACCACTGAAACATTCACTATCTCACTCAACCACTAACAAATTCACTATCTCACTCTTTCACTGACACATTCACTCCTTGACTCACCCACCGACACATTCACTATCTCACTCACCGACACACTCACCCACCCACCCCCTCACTCCCTGCCCCCCGTCGTGCCCCCACCCCCACCCCCCAGGCGTGTTGTGCCCGCGTGGTGATGGGGGGCCACTCACGGCACGTGCTGTTGCAGTTGAGGAGTCCTCGCGAGTCCACGCGCGTGGAGGACGCCACTGTGGGTGCAGCAGGGGGGGTCAGGGGAGGTCATTGATGACGATCGGGCGGTGGCGGTGGCGCAGTGACAACGCTCCACGCCTCACAGCCAGAACCTGGGTTCGATTCCCAGCTGGGGCACCCTCTCTCTCCCTCTCCATGTAATCTGTGTGTGGGAGTGTGTGTGTGGGTGTGTGTGTGGGTGTGTGTGGGTGTGTGTGTGTGGGTGTGTGTGTGCGTGTGTGCGTGTGTGCGTGCGTGTGTGTGTCCGTGTGTGCGTGCGTGTCTGCGTGTGTGCGTGCGTGTCTGCGTGTGTGCGTACGTGTGTGCGTGTGTGCGTCTATACGCCCTCTCTCCCTCTGCTCTCCATGGGCTTCCTCCCACAGCTAAACACCCACACGCACAGTGGCACTGCTATCGAGTAATCCCCTGCAACTCATTCAACTTGGATCACACAGCAGCAGCAGCAGCGGGAACCTGTCAGGACCCTGCCGAGGCGTTCCCCCGGTGAACGCGCGCTATCCCAACAACAATTATTCATTTAATCACAACAAATAAATAGTCCCCACGACTAACGACAGTAACCGTGGCCGTCTCCTGTGATCACCGGGACCGGGACCAGACCCCGGTCCCAAACAAATCCTACCGCCGTCACTCGAATGCAGACGCCGGTTCCTGGACAGGCGGTGACCGTCGTGGATGACTGAGTGGGCGGATGAGCGGGTGAGCGGGTGGGTGGGTGAGTAGGTTGATGATTGAGAGGATACATCATTGGGTGAGTGGGTGGGTAATTGAGTGGATGAATAAGTAGGTTTATGGGTGAATAAGAGTGTGTGTGTGGGCGAGTGGTTGCATGGGTGGATGTTTGGATGAATACGTGGCTGAGTAGGTAGATGATTGAATGGGTGCATGAGTTGGGTTGAGTGAGTGGCCGAGTTGGCGAGTGGATGGGTGGATGATTGAGTGGGCGAGCAGGTGAATGGGTGGGTGAGTGGGTGAGTCGGTGGACGAGTAGATGAGTAGATGGGTGAGTGGGTGAGTAGGAGTGGGTGAGTAGGTGGGCGAGTGGGTGAGTAGGTGGGTGATTGGGTGAGTAGGTGGGTGAGTGGGTGAGTAGGTGGGCGGGTGGGTGAGTAGGTGGGTGAGTAGGTGGGTGAGTGGGTGGGTGAGTGGGTGGGTAGGTGGGTGATTGGGTGAGTAGGTGGGTGATTGGGTGAATAGGTGGGTGGGTAGGTGAGTAGGTGGGCGAGTGGGTGAGTAGGTAGGTGAGTAGGTGGGTGAGTGGGTGAGTGGATGGGTAAGTGAGTAGGTGGGCGAGTGGGTGAGTAGGTGAGTGGGTGTGTGAGTGGGTGAGTGTGTGAGTAGGTGGGTGAGTGGGTAAGTAGGTAGGCGAGTTGGTAGGCGAGTAGGTGAGTGAGTGGGTGAGTACATGAGAGTGATCTCGAGTGAGTGAGTGACGTCACTCACGAGTGACGTTGATTGAGGCTGCAGGACCCTGGGAGACACAGCTTCCGGACACAGACATCGGGAAAACCTGGCACGGACAAAAAGACAAATATAAAGCCAAAGCCGACTTGGCCGGTAAGGCACACGAGGGGGTGGGTGGCCAACACCACACCCGGCCGCCTTTGTCTCCCCAACGCTCATGTTTACACACCACACCAGGTACTCATTTAAGGCCGAGTCGACCTAGGGGAGGCACAGGACAGGTTCAACTATCCACGTTTGTTGTTGGTCGTGCGCGGGAATTGACCTATCGTCACCGGTTTCGTAGCGTAAGTGTCGCTAACCTGCTGCGCCACCGCTCCCCACAACGACAACAAGAGCCGCCATTCGCCACTAATTGGCGGTGACGTCACCACGGCGGTGGTGCCAGGCTGGGTGCACGCAGAATCACAATCTGTATTTGTACTGCAGGAAGAATCCGATGAGCTATGAAGCTCTTTTTCACACATGTCCAGTAGGGGCAACGGGGTAGGAACGTGTCAACAATAAACACGATTGGAGTGCAAAGTACAAGAAAGGTAAACAAATCACCCAGCACACAAACAAACACAACAACAAACCATCCCCATCCCACCAGACGCAGCCCACTGAGGTGTTCACTTGTGTTACAGAAGCTACCTGGGTATCACAAATGATCGCTCAACAAAAGTGATCCCCCATCATTTGGACCATTCACAGCATCGAAATAACCTGAAAAATCTCAATGCCCGTTTCTTAAACGTGTAGGGGGGAAAAACCAGAGGACCCGGAGAAAAAAAATCCACGCGACCGCGGGGGGAGAGAGACAGAGAGAGACACAAACTCCAAATATACAGCAGCAGCAGCAGGCGTCAGGGTCGGGATCGAACCCACGACCGCTTGGGCCGGGGTGAACGGTCGTATCATGGGATCTTTATTGGCAGTATCAAAGTTCGAAAAATAAGCAAGCAGGGTGGAGTGGGAAGGGTGGAGCAAGCAGGGTGGAGTGGGAGGGTGGAGCAAGCAGGGTGGAGCGGGGAGGGTGGAGCGGGGAGGGTGGAGCGGGGAGGGTGGAGCGGGAGGGTGGAGCGGGAGGGTGGAGCGGGAGGGTGGAGTGGGAGGGTGGAGGGTGGAGTGGGAGGGTGGAGTGGGAGGGTGGAGGGTGGAGCGGGAGGGTGGAGTGGGAGGGTGGAGTGGGAGGGTGGAGCGGGGAGGGTAGAGTGGGAGGATGGAGCGGGGAGGGTGGAGTGGGAGGGTGGAGTGGGAGGGTGGAGTGGGAGGGTGGAGTGGGAGGTTTGGATGGGAGGGTGGAGCGGGGAGGGGGGAGCACACCTCGATGGAGTATGTGGTGTTGGGCTCCAGGCCGCTGAGCTCCACTCTCAGCCACTCTGACCCAGAGTCATCCTGCGGAGCCGAGAGGCGAGGGGTGAATGGTCGCGGCAGTGATTGGGGTGGTGATGGAGGTGGTGGTTAAGGTGGTGGTGATGGTGGTGGTGGTGAAGGTGGTGATGGTGGTGGTGCGGTGATGGTGAATGTGGTGATGGTGGTGATGGTGGAGGTGGTGATGGTGGTGGTGGTGCGGTGATGGTGAATGTGGTGATGGTGGTGATGGTGGAGGTGGTGATGGTGGTGGTGGTGCAGTGATGGTGAATGTGGTGATGGTGGTGATGGTGGAGGTGGTGATGGTGGAGGTGGTGCGGTGATGGTGAATGTGGTGATGGTGGTGATGGTGGAGGTGGTGGTGGTGTGGTGATGGTGAATGTGGTGACGGTGAAGGTGGTGATGGTGGTGGTGCGGTGATGGTGAATATGGTGATGGTGGTGATGGTGGAGGTGGTCATGGTGGTGGTGCAGTGATGGTGAATGTGGTGATGGTGGTGATGGTGGAGGTGGTGATGGTGGTGCGGTGATGGTGAATGTGGTGGAGGTGGTGATGGTGGAGGTGGTCATGGTGGTGATGGTGGAGGTGGTGATGGTGGAGGTGGTGATGGTGGAGGTGGTGATGGTGGAGGTGGTTATGGTGGTGATGGTGGAGGTGGTGATGGTGGAGGTGGTGATGGTGGTCATGGTGGCGATGGTGGAGGTGGAGACAATGGAGGTGGAGGTGGTGATAGTGGAGGTGGTGATGGTGGAGGTGGTGTAGGTGATCGTGGAGGTGGTGATGGTGGAGGTGGTGCAGGTGATGGTGGAGGTGGTTATGGTGGAGGTGGTGCAGGTGATGGTGGAGGTGGTGATGGTGGAGGTGGTGATGGTGGTGATGATAGAGGTGGTGATGGTGGAGGTGGTGATGGTGGAGGTGGTGATGGTGGAGGTGATGGAGGTGGCGATGGTGGAGGTGGTGATGGTGGAGGTGGTGATGGTGGAGGTGATGGAGGTGGTGATGGTGGAGGTGGTGGAGGTGGTGATGGTGGAGGTGGTTGACGGTGCCCGTGTAGGTGACGCTTCTCTCATGCCCACGTGGCGATCCCCACGTGCCGTGGTCACGTGACGCTCACCCCGGGCGCAGTGGCGTTGACGCTGGCCACGTGGTCCCCGTGCGCCCACACCTGGTACCACGTGATGGGCAGCGAGGCTCGGGGGGGGCGCCCCCACGTGACCTCCAGCGCCCCCTCCCATGCTGCGCCCAAGGGCGCCGTGGCCAGGGCCGTGGGGGGGTCGCTCCACCCCTCCCCTGCAACACGGGGGGTGGGGGGGTGGGTGGGTGGGGGGACGGGGGTGTGGGGGGTGTGGGGGGGGCGGGGGGGGGGTGGGGGGGTGGGGGGGGCGTGGGGATGGGTGGTGGGGGGGAGATGTGTGAATGTGTGTACAGGTGTGTGTGTGAATGTGTGTACAGGTGTGTGTGTGAGTGTGTGTACAGGTGTGTGTGAATGTATGTACAGGTGTGTGTGTGTGAATGTATGTACAGGTGTGTATGTGAATGTGTGTACAGGTGTGTGTGTGAGTGTGTGTGTACAGGTGTGTGTGTGAATGTGTGTACAGGTGTGTGTGTGTGTGAATGTGTGTACAGGTGTGTGAATGTATGTACAGGTGTGTGTGAATGTGTGTACAGGTGTGTGTGTGTGAATGTATGTACAGGTGTGTGTGAATGTGTGTACAGGTGTGTGTGTGTGAATGTATGTACAGGTGTATGTGTGAATGTGTGTACAGGTGTGTGTGTGAGTGTGTGTACAGGTGTGTGTGAATGTATGTACAGGTGTGTGTGTGAATGTATGTACAGGTGTGTATGTGAATGTGTGTACAGGTGTGTGTGTGAGTGTGTGTACAGGTGTGTGTGAATGTATGTACAGGTGTGTGTGTGTGAATGTATGTACAGGTGTGTATGTGAATGTGTGTATGTGAATGTGTGTACAGGTGTGTGTGTACAGGTGTGTGTGTGAATGTGTGTACAGGTGTGTGTGTGTGTGAATGTGTGTACAGGTGTGTGTGTGTGTGAATGTGTGTACAGGTTTGTGAATGTATGTACAGGTGTGTGTGAATGTGTGTACAGGTGTGTGTGTGTGAATGTATGTACAGGTGTGTGTGAATGTGTGTACAGGTGTGTGTGTGTGAATGTACGTACAGGTGTGTGTGAATGTGTGTACAGGTGTGTGTGTGAATGTATGTACAAGTGTGTGTGTATTTGTGGGGCTCTTGACGGGTGCGAGGGGCTGGTAACCCCTCCACCTTCAATTAATTACCACGATACTACAATTTAAACATAAACATGTAACAAATAAGCTTGTGCCGGAGGCCCCGGGGGGACAGGCTTTTATGACGCCTCCTGGCCAAACCCCAATTGGCGGAGCCAGGAGATTGAATCTTCACCCTCGGGGCTCCTCCAGAAACAACGAAAAAGCACTGCGGATGGCCACGTGGGATGTTTGAACGTTCACTGCGGAGGAGAGGCTGCCACTTCTTTGTCAGGAGCTGGACCGGTACTGCCTGGATCTCTGTGGCATTCAGGAGGTCCGGTGGACCGGTTCTGGCTCCTGCCACCACAAGGGGTGGACAGTCCTCCACTCGGGGCAGGAGACTGCCAAACAACAGTGTGTGGTTCTTCTTCTGAACAAAAGAATTAAGGGGGCATGGGAGCGTGGCGGTGAGGTGTGGGAAGCTGTAAGCCCCATGATACTTTGGGCTCGCCTTCCCTTCAACCGGAGGCGAGGAGTGGTGGTCGTGGTTACTTATGCCCCTACCGAAGACGAACATCCGTGGAGGGATGCAGCCAAAGCTGACTAGTCAGATGCCTTCTATGACCTCCTGTCACAGGTGCTGGCTAAAGTGGCCACTCGGGACAGAGACATCTTGTTGGGTGACTTCAATGCCCGAGTTGGTCATGATGCTGGCACCTGGTCTGGAGTGATTGGAAGGCATGGGCCAGATCAGCTCAATAACAACGGTAGGAGGCTGCTAGATTTTCGTGCAGCCCATGGGCTTGTAATTACCAACACGCTCTTCCGGCATCGGCGCATCCAAACAACATCATGGATGCATGCCGGGTCCAAGTAAGAACATCTGCTGGACTACATAGTGACGGACCAGCGGATGCGAGCCCATGTCCTTGACACCAGGACTTACCGTGGAGCTGATCTGCCCTCTGACCATCGACTAGTCATCTGTAAGATGCGCCTGCCATTCTTTCACTCCGGTGGTGGGTGTACACCCAGGACCCCATTCCAACCTAAAGTGGCCTGGTCTCAGTTAGCTGATGAAAGTTGCAAGCGAGAATTTCATCATCGCTTGCAGCTGGGGTTAGCATCGTCCCCCACTCCTCCTGATGTCGAGGGTAAATGGGCAAGGTTTAGGACTGTGACTCATGCAGCTGCAATGGCTGCTTTGGGTACGCGGTCCAGACCTCCCCAGAAACCATGGCTGACAGAGGAGGTGTTCAGGTTAGTTGAGAAAAAGCGACAGGCCCACTCTCATCGGCTACAGTATCTCACGTCAGAGAATGAGGTTAACCGCAGCCTTCGATCGGAGGTTCGGAGAGCCGTAAGGCGCTGCAAGGATGGGTGGTGGTCGCGGGTTGCTGAGGAGATGGAGTCTGCCTCAGTGGCCCGCGATCACAAATCACTATTTAACTCCATCAAAAAAGTAACCTGCAGCGCCACACCTATTACCATCATTAGGGGAAAAAACGGTGATCCAATCTCCGACCCCCAGGAACAGGTTTGCAGATTTGCTGAGCATTTCTGTGAGGTCCTGGGGGAGGGGAAATCCCTCAGCCAGGAAAACATCATGGCACAAAGTGGGGATAAAACTGCTAGGGCTGCGGTGCCTCAAATATTGGAAGAGGTCACCCCCTGTGAGTGGCTGGCTGAGGTGCCATCTGTTGAGGAAGTACTGAAGGCGATCAAGAGTCTGAGACCAGGAAAGGCACTGGGCAGAGATGATCTCCCAAGCGAAATGCTCAGGGAGGGTGGCGTTTGTGCACAGACTGCCCTATATGACATCATAACAACAGTCTGGACCACTGGATGGGTTCCGCAGGATTGGAAGGATGCCCTGGTGGTCCCCCTCTTTAAGAAGGGGGACCACACAGACTGTAACAACTACAGGGGCATCTCACTCCTCAGTGTGCCGGGAAAGGTCCTGGCAAGGATTATTCAACATCGCCTTGCTAGGCACGCTGAGGAGAGGCTTGCGGAGCCCCAATGCGGTTTCAGGAAGGGGTGGTCCTGCACAGATGCCATATTTTCTGTCCGTCTGCTACAGCAGAGGTGTAGGGAATTCCAACAAGACCTACATCTCTGCTTTATTAACCTGGTCAAGGCCTATGATACCATCAGTAGGCCAGGGCTCTGGGTTGTTCTTCGTGCTTTCGGAGTCCCTGACGCTCTGCTCACGATCATTAAGGACCTTCATGATGGTGAGCGGGCCCGGGTAAAACTACGTGGCTGGGAGTCAGAGCCTTTCCCTGTACACCTGTAGGGGTGTTAGAGAGAGAGCCCGTTATGCATGGCAGCTTATGGCAAACAAGCACAGTGGGCGGGGCTACATGAGTGCACGGGGAGGTGCTCTCTACGACGTCCGCGCCAGGCACCCCGGGGGGGGCTGATTCGGAGTTATGATCCCCCGGGGCCCCACCCCTCAAGGGGGGGGTTGGGTATAAAAGGGGATGTGTCGGAGGGCTCGAGGAGAATGTTAAGCTAACCAGTGAAGACTGAAGACGTCTTAGCTAGAGCCCTGGACTCCCCTGGTTCGCCGTCCTTATCAGGGCCGAACAGGACCGAGCCAGCGGCGTGGTCCCGAAATCCAGAGCCGGTGCTCTTGTCAGCGCTGGTCTGAGACTCAGGGTACCGGGCCCGACTTACCAGTGTCGGGCCAGATAGCCTCCCCTAGCCCGTTAGTGGAGGACTAGGAGGCAGGCTAGGAGTAGCTAGCGCGTGTATCCCCAGCCAGCCGGGTGAGGGGGCCGATACCCCCTCTAGTGTTGTATGCCCCAACCGTGCTGTGTGAAATAAACCCGTGTGCCTCCAACTCCGGCGTCCAAGAGTCGTGAACTCTACTACACACCTTGGGGTGCGACAGGGATGTCCTCTGGCTCCCACGTTATTTAACATCTATTTTGACCGCGTAGTTCGTGAAGCCTTCAATAGCTGTACCGGGGGAATTTCCATTTGGTGCAGATATAATGGGAGGCTGATCGACGCCCGGGTGCGATCAAGGGATGGCTCCCTATTGGTCAACCACGTTATGTATGCCGATGATTTGGTAATAGCTGCTCATTCAGAAGAGGAGTTGGAGACGCTGCTGCTGAGACTGGAGCGTGCCACTAAGAGGTGGGGCCTTACCATCAGCCCCACCAAAACTAAGCAGCTGCCTGGGTATTTTGTACCATCGGACACTCCACCCCCACAACTCCCAATCGGTGATGGGGCGGTGGTGGAGAGAGTGGAGAGTTTCCCATACCTGGGCAGTGTGCTTATGACCGGCTCCAGTTTAACAGCAGAGGTCTCACTCCGAATCAGTCGAGCGGCAATACCTTTTCATCGGTTGCATAACGCTGTGTGGAAGCTACCTGGTCTGTCGCTCCGCACGAAGCTTCAGGTCTTCTCGGCCACAGTCATTCCCTCCCTTCTCTATGCTTGCGAAACGTGGACCCCCCTAATGGAGCATCTTCGCCGGTTGGAAACATTTAGGCTGGCCTGCCTACGATCCATCCTGGGTTTAACCAGGCTGGATTGTGTGAGGAGCTCACAAATTCTTGAAAGATCTGGGCAAAGTCCCATCGGTGAGCTCCTCTGGCAGGCAAGGCTGCGTTGGCTGGGTCATGTAGCCCGCATGCCCAGCCACCGCATGCCTAAACAGCTTTTGTTCGGCTGGATCGAGGGGGCTAAACGGGCGCGGCACGGGCTAGAGAAGAGATGGAGTGATGTGGTACAGGAGGACGTGGAGCTGAGTGGACTTGCCGATGACTGGTACCAGCGGTGTCAAGATCGGCCTCTGTGGAGGAGGCTCGTGAAGGACGCTACTGGGCAGTTGGAGGCAGTCGCCCTCCAACAACAACGGAGGGCGAAGGAGCGACGCTCACAACAACGAGCGGAGCGCCGGGTGGCTAAAGCACAGCAAGTTGGCACAGTAGGGGGCACAGGTGGTGCATCAGCCAGTCATCTCAGTCAGTCGGCCTGTGGCACCTGGGTCTGCCCCGTGACCTCCTGCCAGCGGGCGTTCGACACTTCACGTGGCCTCAAGGTGCACATGGCCTGGCACAAGCGTCGTGGTGACGTCACCGCCACTTAGTGGCGAATGGCGGTTGTTGTTGTTGTGTTTGTGATGCACCAGGTGGGGACAGTTGTTGAGAGAGTGGACGAGTTCCCATACCTGGGCAGTGTGCTTATGACCAGCTCCGATTTGACAGCAGAAGTCTCACTCCAAATCATTAGAGCGGCATTATCTTTTCATCAGCTGCATAATAATGTGTGGAAACTACCTGGTCTGTCGCTCCACACATCATCATGCCCTCCCTTCTCTCTACCTGCGAAAGGTGGAGCCTTCTAAAGGGCTGGCCTGCCTACGATCCATCCTGGGATTAACCAGGCCGGATTGTGTGAGGAGTATCACAGATCATTGAAAGGCGAGTCTGCTGCGTTGGCTGGGTCATGTAGCCCACATTCCCAGCCAGTGCATGGCCAAAGCAGCTTCTGTTTGGCCGGATAGAGGGGACTAAACGGATGGAACACAAACGAGAGAAGAGATGGAGCTGATGTGGTACAGGAGTGGACCGATGATTGGTAGCATCTGTGTCAAGGAAGAGGCTCGTGAAGGACGCTGCCACTGGGCAGGTAGAGGCAGTCGCCCTCCAGCAACAGCGGAGAAGCGACGCTCACAATAATGAACGGAGCGCCGGGCGATTAAAACGCAGAAAGTGTGCACAGTAGGGGGCACAGCTGGTGCATCTGCCAGTCATCTCAGTTCAGTCAACCCATGACACCTGGGTCTGTCCCGTGATCCCCTGCCAGCCAGCCCTGGATATTTCACGTGGCCTCAAGGTGCACCTAGCCTGGCACAAGCGCCGTGGTGATGTCACCACCACGGTTGTTGATATACAGGTGTGTGTGTGTTGTTACAAGTGTACGTATGTTTTGGTACATGTGTGTTGGTCGAGGTGTGTGTATGTTGGTACAGGTGTGGGTGTTTGTTCGTAAAGGTTTGTGTGTTGGTACAGGTGTGTGTATTATTGGGGGGAGCGGTGGTGTAGTGGTTAGCACGCTGCGCTATGAACCTGGTGACCCGGGTTCGATTCCCGCTCATCGGCCAACACCAGTGACGATTGTCTGAACCGGATCCGGGCCTCCCCTAGGTCGACTCAGCCTCAAATGAGTAACGTTGGTGCGATGTGTAAACATCGTCACTGGGGAGACAAAGGCGGCCGGGCGTGGTGTTGACCACCCACCCCCTCGTGTGCCGTGCTGGCCTTCATAGGTGCTCGCTAACAGCACTTGCCCCTACAGTCTGTTAAGGCTATATGGGGGATCTTTGTGTATTATTGGTACAGGTGTACGTGTGTTTTGGTGTGTGTGAGTTGGTACAGGTGTGTGAGTTGGTACAGGTGTGTGAGTTGGTACAGGTGTGTGTGTTGGTACAGGTGTGTGTGTTGGTACAGGTGTGTGTGTTTGTACAGGTGTGTGATGGTACAGGTGAGTTGGTACAGGTGTGTGTGTTGGTATAGATGTGTGAGTTGGTACAGGTGTGTGTTGGTACAGGTGAGTTGGTACAGGTGAGTTGGTACAGGTGTGTGTGAATTGGTACAGGTGTGTGTGAGTTGGTACAGGTGGATGTGATTTGGTACAGGTGTGTGTGTTGGTACAGGTGTGTGTGTTGGTACAGGTGTGTGTGTTGTTACAGGTGTGTGAGTTTGTACAGGTGTGTGATGGTACAGGTGTGTGTTGGTACAGGTGAGTTGGTACCAACACACACACCTGTGTGTGTGATTTGGTACAGGTGTGTAAGTTGGTACAAGTGAGTTGGTACAGGTGTGTGAGTTGGTACAGGTGTGTGTGTTGGTATAGATGTGTGAGTTGGTACAGGTGTGTGTTGGTACAGGTGAGTTGGTACAGGTGTGTGTGAATTGGTACAGGTGTGTGTGAGTTGGTACAGGTGGATGTGATTTGGTACAGGTGTGTGTGTTGGTACAGGTGTGTGTGTTGGTACAGGTGTGTGTGTTGTTACAGGTGTGTGAGTTGGTACAGGTGTGTGTGTGTGTTGGTACAGGTGTGTGAGTTTGTACAGGTGTGTGATGGTACAGGTGTGTGTGTGAGTTGGTACAGGTGTGTGTGTTGGTACAGGTGTGTAAGTTGGTACAGGTGTGTGAGTTAGTACAGGTGTGTGTTTGTGTTGGTATAGGTGTGTGTGAGTTGGTACAGGAGTGTGTGTTGGTACAGGTGTGTGAGTTGGTACAGGTGTGTGAGTTGGTACACGTGTGTGTGAGTTGGTACAGGTGTGTTGGTACAGGTCGAGCTCACCTGTCGGGCAGAGTGAGGTGAGTTTGAGGTGAGCGCAGATCAGGGCGCTCACCAACGTCACCTGGCCCCCCAGTAGCGCCCGCATGGTGCGGGGGGGGGGGTCACCCACACCTGGAAGGGGAGGGGAGCGATCAGGTGAGCGGGGTGGTGAGAAGGTGGTGAGCGGTGTGGTGAGGATGAGCTGGACGGTGTGGTGAGGTGAGCGCAGGTAAAGAGGTCAGCGGGATGGTGACGAGGAGGTGTTGGTGGTGGTGAAGAGTAGGAGGTGGTGGTGGTGGTGGTAGTGAAGAGGAGGAGGTGATGGTGGTGAGGAGGTGGTGGTGGTGAAAAGGCGGAGGAGGTGGTGAAGAGGAGGTGGTGGTGGTGAAGAGGAGTTGGTGGTGGTGGTGAAGAGGAGTTGGTGGTGGTGGTGAAGAGGAGTTGGTGGTGGTGGTAAAGAGGAGGTGGTGGTGAAGAGGAGGAGGTGGTGGTGGTGAAGAGGAGGTGGTGGTGGTGGTGAAGAGGAGGTGGTGGTGAAGAGGAGGTGGTGGCGAAGAGGAGGAGGTGATGGAGGTGAGCGCGGGTAAGTCGAGAGCGCGTGGCTCTGGGATGCTCGTACACCGCGTGACCCACACACGGACTCGAACCCGGTCGGGCCCGTCTAACCGGACCCCACGCACCCCTGGAGACTCGAGAGAGGGGGGGCGGCTGGGGGCGGGGCTGGGGGCTGGGGGCGGGGGGGGGAGAAGCGAAGTCACCCGAATGGTGTCAATGCAAGTGCCGAGACGAGAGATTGGGAACGCGGGGAGATCAGGAGAGTTAACGGAGAGAGAGAGAAAGCGGGAGAGAGCGTCCCTAAAACTGCGCTTCCGCGGATTTCCACGTCTGAAAACACCCTGCGGAGTCGGCGCTTCCGCGGATTTCATTGATTGCAAACATCCTGCAGAGACGGCGTTTCCGCGGATTTCTGTTTACAAAAAACCCAGGAGGGATAACGCTTCCGCGAATTTCTATCTTTACAAACACCCAGGAGAGACGGCGCTTCCACGGATTTCATGTTTATAAACACCCAGGCTAAACTGCGCTTCCCCGGATTTCTATGTTTACAAACACCCAGGCTAAATTGCGCTTCCGCGGATTTCTATGTTTAAAAACACCCAGGAGAGACGGCGCTTCCGCGGATTTCTATGTTGACAAACAGTCGCTGCTGTGAAGTTTAATGAGACAACCACCACCACAACCACAACTCAACCACCACTACAACCACACAACAACCACCACCACTACAACCACACCACAACCAGCACTACTATAACCACAACCACCACCACTACTATAACCACATCACAACCAGCACTACTATAACCACACCAAATCCAGCACTACCATAACCACACCACAACCACCACTACCACCACCACAACCACAACCACCACTACTATAACCACACCACAACCACCACTACTATAACCACAACCACCACTACCATAACCACACCACAACCACCACCACTACAACCACAACTCAACCACCACTACTATAACTACACCACAACCACCACCACTACAACCACAACTCAACCACCACTACCACAACCACCACTACTATAACCACAACCACCACTACCACAACCACACCACAACCACCACCACTATAACCACACCACAACCACCACCACTATAACCATAACTCAACCACCACTACCACAACTACACCACAACCAGCACTATTATAACCACAACCACCACCACTACAACCACAACTCAACCACCACTATTATAACCACACCACCACCACATTAACCACAACTCAACCACCACTATTATAACCACACCACCACCACTATAACCACAACTCAACCACCACTACTATAACCACACCATAACCACCACTACCATAACCACACCACAACCAACACCACTATAACCACACCATAACCACCACCACTATAACCACACCACAACCACCACCACTATAACCACACCATAACCACCACCACTATAACCACACCACAACCACCACTACTATAACCACACCACAACCACCACCACTATAACCACACCACAACCAACACCACTATAACCACAACCACCACTACTATAACCACACCACAACCACCACTACTATAACCACACCATAACCACCACCACTATAACCACACCACAACCAGCACTATTATAACCACAACCACCACCACTACAACCACATCTCAACCACCACTATTATAACCACACCACCACCACTATAACCACAACTCAACCACCACTACTATAACCACACCACAACCACCACTACTACAACCACACCACAACCACCACCACTATAACCACACCACAACCACCACTACTACAACCACACCACAACCACCACCACTATAACCACACCACAACCACCACTATTATAACCACACCACCACCACTATAACCACAACTCAACCACCACTACTATAACCACACCATAACCACCACTACCATAACCACACCACAACCAACACCACTATAACCACAACCACCACTACTATAACCACACCACAACCACCACCACTATAACCACAACTCAACCACCACTACTATAACCACACCACAACCACCACCACTATAACCACCAGTCTTCGGCAAGTCCACTCAGCACCACGTCCTCCCGTACCGCATCAGCTCCATCTATTCTCCAGCCCGTGCCGCGCCCGTTCAGCCTCCTCTATGCGGCCAAACAGAAGCTGCTTGGGCATGCGGTGGCTGGGCACGCGGGCTACATGACCCAGCCAACGCAGCCTTGCCTGCCGGAGGAGCTCACCGATGGGACTTTGTCCAGATCTTTCACGGATTTGTGAGCTCCTCACACAATCCAGCCTGCAGGTTAAACTCAGGATGGATCGTAGGCAGGCCAGTCTAAATGTTTCTAACCGACGAAGATGTTCCATTAGGGGGGGGGGGGGGGTCCACGTTTCGCAAGCGTAGAGAAGGGAGGGAATGAGTGTCGCCGAGAAGACCTGAAGCTTCGTGCGGAGCGACAGACCAGGTAGCTGCCACACAGCAGCGTTACGCAACCGATGAAAAGATAATGCCGCTCGACTGATTTGGAGTGAGACCTTTGCTGTTAAACTGGAGCCGGTTATGGGCACGCTGCCCAGGTATGGGAATCACAATCAGGCACACACAATCACACACACACAATCGCACACGATCAAAGATAATCACACACACTTACATAATCATACACAATCACACACACAATAACACACAATTACAATGACACAAAATCACACACAATCACACGCACAATCACACGCACATTCACACAATCACACCACCACCATCACCACCACCACCATCATCATCATCACCACCACCATCATCATCACCACCACCATCATCATCACCACCACCACCATCATCATCACCACCATCATCATCCCCACCATCACCATCACCACCATCATCATCAACACCACCACCATCATCATCAGTGTCACCACCACCATCATCACCACCATCATCATCATCAGTGTCACCCCCTCCGTGCTGCACAGCAGACGAGGTGGCCCCACTTGACGAGGGCGCAGTGAGCGGCGCGTGCCCGAGGCGACCTCGTTCACGGCATGCGGCTGGCGAGGGCACGTGGTCAACAATGAGGAGACACGTGGCGAGTGATTGGTGATTGGTGATGGGTGACTGGTGACGAGTGATTGGTGATGAGTGATTAGTGACGGGTGATTGGTGATGGGTGACGGGTGACGGGTGATGGGTGACGGGTGACTGGTGATGGGTGATGGGTGATTGGTGATGGGTGACGGGTGATGGTTGAGACAGCGAGAGAGAATTCGCGACACCTCACCAGACGCTGCCTCACCTCGTCTCCACCGGAGCCGCGTCTCCTCCTCCTCCTGGTCCCTGGTCCTGGGCCCCCTGTCCCCTGGGTCCCCGAGTCCCGAGTCCCAAGTCCTGGGTCCCGGGTCGTTAGTCCCTAGTCCCGGTTCCCTGGGTCCCGGGTCCCCGAGTCCTGAGTCCCTGGGTTCCAAGTCACTGACCGTGGCTCTTCTAGTCCCTGGTCCTGAGTGCCCGCAACAGTGACCAGGTAAGCCGCGTTCCTCACGCACCTGTGTGACGTCATCACCCTATTCCCCCCGCCCCCCCCCTCCCCGGTGTGCCCCGCCCCCGAGTACAGGTGTGTGTGTGTGACCACGGGCTTGGCGCGAGACGGAATGCCATACGTAATCCTATACTCTGCACAATCCTATACAGCGCACTGCACAGTCCTATACACAATACCATACATCACACAAGACGATAATATACAGCACGTGACACTACACAACACTACACAATACCCCACGTGATTCTACACAACACATAATACAATACTACAGTAAATACAATACAGCACAATACAATACCGTACAATACTGCGCGTTATACAATACTATGCTAAACATAATACTACAGAGCACAATACGATACACAATGCTATGCAAATCACAATACAATTACAGTACACGCATTGTACACCGCCAGATATCTCCGTGGTGAAGAGGGAGTGGTCCCCAACTGAAAGGTCAAAAGTTCACAGCCTTGGTTGGGGTCAGGAGATGACTCAATCCATCATCGCTCCCCTCCCACGATGGTCGATAAAACGAGTAAAACTTTACGGGTTGTTGTTGTTGTTGTATGAATGGACTCGCCCACATTCCCCCCTTCCTCGCCCGCCATCGGAATGTGGAACTTCCACCACTGTCAAACGAAAATTGCTCTGGCCTTTGAGCCAAAATCCAGTGAGCGGCTGGAGGTTTTTGTTGAATATTTGCTCGGCTCTGGGTCGAGTGAGTTGGAGACCAACTCCACTGAGCTGGAGACGAACTCGACACGCAGCCCTCAATGGCACCGTGTGTGCGTTGCTGAGTGTGCGAGCATGTGTGTGTGCATGTGTGTGTGTGAATGTGTGTGTGCATGTGTGTGTGCGTGGGAATTCCAACAAAACCTACATCTCTGCCTTATTGACCTGGTCAAGGCCTATGATACCATCAGCAGGCCTGGGCTCTGGGTTGTTCTTCGTGTTTTCGGAGTCCCTGACCCTATGCTCACGATTATTAAGGACCTTCATGATGGTGAGCAGTCCCAGGTAAAACTACGTGGCCGGGAGTTGGAGCCATTCCCTGTTCACCTTGGGATGCGACAGGGATGTCCTCTGGCTCCAACATTATTTAACTTATTTTTCGACCACGTAGTTCGTGAAGCCTTCGATGGCTGTACCGCAGGAATTTCCATCTGGTACAGATACAATGGGAGGCTGATCGATGCCGGGGTGCGGTCAAGCGATGGCTCCCTATTGGTCAACCACGTTATGTATGCCGACGACCTGGTAATTGCCGCTCACTCAGAGGAGTTGGAGGCGCTGCTGCTGAATCTGGAGCGTGCCACTAAGAGGTGGGGCCTTACGATCAGCCCCACCAAAACTAAGCACCTGCCTGGGCATTTTGTACCATCGGACACTCCACCCCCACAACTTCCAATTGGTGATGGGTCAGTTGTGGGGAGAGTGGAGAGTTTCCCATACCTGGGCAGTGTGCTCATGACCGGCTCCGGTTTGACAGCAGAGGTCTCACTCAGAATCAGTCGAGCGGCATTATCTTTTCATCGGTTGCGTAATACTGTGGAAGCTACCTGTCGCTCCGCACGAAGCTTCAGGTCTTCTCGGCCACGGCCATTCCCTCCCTTCTCTACGCTTGCGAAACGTGGACCCCCCGAATGGAACATCCTCGCCGGTTAGAAACATTTAGGCTCGCCTGCCTACGATCCATCCTGGGTTTAACCAGGCTGGATTGTGTGAGCTCACAAATCTTTGAAAGATCTGGACAAAGTCCCACCGGTGAGCTCCTCCGGCAGGCAAGGCTGCGTTGTCTAGCCTATGTAGCCCGCATGCCCAGCCACCGCATGCCTCAACAGCTTTTGTTCGGCCGGATAGAGGGTGCTAAACGGGCGCGGCATGGGCAAGAGAAGAGATGGAGTGATGTGGTACAGGAGGATGTGGAGCTGAGTGGACTTGCCGATGACTGGTACCAGCGGTGTCAAGATCGGCATCTGTGGAGGAGGCTCGTGAAGGACGCTGCTACTGGGCAGTTGGAGGCAGTCGCCCTCCAACAACAACTGAGGGCAGAGGAGCGACACTCACAACAACGAGCGGAGCGCCGGGTGACTAAAACACAGCAAGTTGACACAGTAGGGGGCACAGGTGGTGCATCGGCCAGTCATTACAGTCAGTCGACCCGCGGCACCTGGGTCTGCCCCGTGACCTCCTGCCAGCCGGCGTTCGACACTTCACGTGGCCTCAAGGTGCACATAGACTGGCACAAGCATCGTGGTGACGTCACCGCCACTTTGTGGCGAATGGCGGTTGTTGTTGTGTGCGTGCGCCCTTAATCCAAAATAAAATAGGGCGACGTTTTAGACAAAGACGTGTGAAATATTTGTAAACATAGAAATCCGCGGAAACTCCGTCTCTCCTGGGTGTTTGGAAACTTAGAAATCCGCGGAAGCTCCGTCTCTTATGGGTGTTTGTATAGATAGAAATCCGCGGAAGCATCGTTTATCCTGCTTGTAAACAAGGCCGCGCGCTGTAAACACAGTTCGGTCTCCAACTCCAATGTGCTGCGAGGAAGGGCCACTGCCCGAAACGTCGCCTATAATCTCCATTGCTCCTCGTATCAACACAAACACCTGTACACACCTGTACCAAGACAACGATACACCCCTTGTACAGCCTTCACAGACCTTTGGGGCAAGTGATGTGAACGAGCACATTCACAGACCGGCACGATACACGAGGGAGTAGCCAGCATCACGCCCGACCGCCTTTGTCTCCCCTGTGGCGACGTTTACTCCACAACGCACCAGGTACTCATTTGAGGCTGAGTCGACCTAGGAGAGGAGCCCAGGACCGGTTCTAATAATCGCCACTTTTATTGATCGTGATCAGGAATCGAACTCGGGCCGCCGGGTTCGTACCGCAATGCGCTCCCAATTACCAACACACACACACACAACACCTGTACACAGCCATATACACCTGTTCATCAGACACATCAATCACAACAACCGCCGTTCGCCACTAAGTGTCGGTGACGTCAGCACGGCGCCTGTGCCAGGCTAGGTGCACTTTGAGGCCACGTGAAGTGTCGAAGGCTCGCTGCGGGAAAGGCGGGCAGGTCACGGGGCAGACCCCACCCGGGTGCCATGGGGGGGGGTCGACTGACCGAGGATGATCGTCCGGTGAGCCCACCAGCTGTGCTCACGACCAAGGCCGTAGCCATGGACTCAACATTGGGGGGGACCAAATCTTCCAGGGGGTCTGGGGGTCCCCCCTCAGAAAAAAAAAAAATCTAAATTTGAAAACTCAATTCCTGCCTAGAATATTTAAAAATTCACTAGCAAATAGGATGGACTTTTATTTATTTTTTACAATAATGTCTAATAGTGTATTGTATTACGTTGCTGTTTTTTTCTTTTTTACCTTTTCTTGTTTCATTGCATGTAATGGCAGAGATTAGGGATTAATAAAGTACAACCATAACCACAATCATATAAACAGAAATCTATTTTATAGCAATATATTGGGGGGGGGGGGGACATTTTGAGCATATTTGAATATTGGGGGGTTGTATCCCCCCCAATTTCTATTATAACCACGGCCTCGCTGCCGACGCACGCGCAGCCAGTGAGGTTATTCGCACAAGACACGTGCTTCTTCGCCGTGCCATGGCGCCACTACCAACACACACACACCCCTCCACGCGTGCCACGGTGCCGGTCGCCTTCACAGGTGCTGCTTATCGCTCACAGCACTTGCGCCTCCCCCCCCCAACAACCTTTGAAGGCGACACGGGGGTATGTTTTGTTTGTTCACCGTGTGGTACGTGTTTGCTGTGTGTGTGGTGACCGTGTGCCTTGACCATGTGTGTGTTGACCGTGTGGGTGTGTGTTTACTGTGTTGACCGTGTGTGTTTGTTAACCGTGTGTATGTTTTTACTGTGCGTTGACCGTGTGTGTTGTGTTGACCGTTTGTTGACCGTGTGTATGTGTTAATCGTGTGTTGTGGTGACCGTATGCATGTGTTCATCGTATGCGATGACTGTGTGTTGACCGTGTGTGTTTTTACTGTGTGTTAACTATGTTGACCGACTGTGTTGACTGTATCTTGAGTGTGTTGACCGGATGTGTGTGGTGACCGTGTGTGTATGCCGAACTTCTTTCGTACGGTACGTAGCCAAACCTGCAAATTGGAGATGTGAGGGTAGGACAACTACACATATAAAGCAGTTCTAAGGAATGAGTTTTCAGTCGAAATGTAAAAGTGCACACAGCTCCAGCGGATTCCTAATATCGGAAGGGGAAGAACGTTCCAGACGGCCGCAGAAGTGGTGCATCCGAAAGCGCCGCACGATGCGGTGACCACCGCCGTCTTTGTTTGATGGGCGTGATGATGTTTATCCTCCTTGACGAGATCACCGAGGGGTCGTGGTTCATTTGTGGCAAGCACTTCGTGCGCGTGGCGAGTGCCAGCTGACAATGGATTCGTTCGGCAACTGGAAGTCAATGCAGCTTGGCGAGTACTGGGCACGACGCGGTGGGATCCTGCAGTTCCCCGTCACGACCCGCGCCAGAGAATGTTGTACGCGCTGCAGCTTGGTCGTGTTTGCCAAACGTCCCGTGGAGTCGTGAGCTGCAATCATTGCGCCGATATACGATGCTACACGCCACCGTGTTGTCTATGTCACGACTCAATAGTGCCTTAACAGACTGTAGGAGCCCTGATATGAAACTTGCAGGGCCTGACGATAGTTTGCGCGCAGTGATAAAACGACACGGTCTGGTCGTGGATGGTGCCCGAGGCTCTGTAGGGGAGTAGAAAACTGAATCTTGGAGTCCGTGACCACCACACGCGATCCTCCCATAACTTGTTTCGCCTGAACCCGAGTGCCAACCAGCAGAACCTCCGAACTGTTCTGGATGAAGCAGCGTTTCGTTTGGTGCAGACCGCACGTGCACCGCTCGCGTGCAATATTCACGGTTACCGAGGCTTTCCGTATATAACTTTGACTTCACCATGGTGTTCAATTACATATCGATGGAACTTGATGTCATGCCATAAGATGACATCGGCCATTGGAGAGACGTTTGTTGAAAATGAGAGCTTGAGGACGGATCCCTGCGGTACGCTGACTAGGCACGGCACAGGCGACGACTGATCGTCACTCAGCTTGACGAACTGTGATCGACCACGTAGGCACGACTCAATCCACTCCAGTGCCGTACCCGACACGCCGAACCTTGACCGTAGCCACCCGATGAGCATCTCATGGTCGATGGTGCCGAAGGCGGCTAAGAGATCGAGGCCGACCAACGCTTCGGCGCATTGGTCATCCGTGATCTTGTAGAGGTCATCCGTGATCTTGTAGAGGTCGTCCGTGATCTTGTAGAGGTCATCCGTGATCTTGTAGAGGCCGTCCGTGATCTTGTAGAGGCCGTCCGTGATCTTGTAGAGGCCGTCCGTGATCTTGTAGAGGTCATCCGTGATCTTGTAGAGGCCATCTGTGATCTTGTAGAGGTCATCCGTGATCTTGTAGAGGCCATCCGTGATCTTGTAGAGGCCATCCGTGATCTTCTAGAGGCCATCAGAGATCTTGTAGAGGCCATCCGTGATCTTGTAGAGGCCATCCGTGATCTTGTAAAGGTCATCCGTGATCTTGTAGAGGCCGTCCGTGATCTTGTAGAGGTCGTCAGTGATCGTGTCGAGGTCATCCGTGATATTGTAGAGGTCCTCCGTGATCTTGTAGAGGCCATCCGTGATCTTGTAGAGGCCATCCGTGATCTTGTAGAGGTCATCAGAGATCTTGTAGAGGCCATCCGTGATCTTGTAGAGGCCATCCGTGATCTTGTGGAGGCCATCTGTGATCTTGTAGAGGTCATCCGTGATCTTGTCGAGGTCATCCGTGATCTTGTAGAGGCCATCCGTGATCTTGTAGAGGCCATCCGTGATCTTGTGGAGGCCATCCGTGATCTTGTAGAGGCCATCCGTGATTTTGTAGAGGCCATCCGTGATCGTGTCGAGGTCATCCGTGATCTTGTAGAAGCCATCAGAGATCTTGTAGAGGTAATCTGTGATCTTGTAGAGGTCATCCGTGATCTTGTAGAGGTCATCCGTGATCTTGTAGAGGTCATCAGAGATCTTGTAGAGGCCATCCGTGATCTTGTAGAGGTCATCTGTGATCTTGTAGAGGTCATCAGAGATCTTTAGCAGGGCCGTCTCAGTGCTGTGAGACTTCCGGTACGTCGACCACAACGAGTTGAATCTGCCCGTTGCATCGACGTGGGGAAGTGACCTCTTCAGACACAGGCGGCCCTCTGACCTTTGAAACCGCACTCATGTTTGAGATGGGGCGATAGTTTGCGGGGTCACTACGTCTCAAGGCAACTTTTTTCAGGAAGCGGTGTTACCTGCGCCATTTCGAACCGGTCTGGGAAGCAGCCCTCGCTCAACGAAAGATTTGCCAGGTGGACAATCAGCGGCGCAAGCAACATCCGAGCACGATTTGAGAATTGAAGTGTGGATGTTGTCGAGCGGCGATGTCTTATTTGCCAGCCGTGAGATGAACATCGACACCTCTGCCACTGATGTTGGTGCCAGGGTCTCGAGTTTTGCATTGGTTCCAGTTTGATCAAACTCAGATGTGTGCGTGTGTTAACTCTGTCTGTTGACCGTGTGTGTTGACCGTGTGTGTTAACCGTGTGTTAACCATGTGTCTGTTGACCGTGTGTGTGCGTGTGTGTGTTGACAATGTGTGTGCGTGTGTTGACCGCGTGTGTGCGTGTGTTGACCGCGTGTGTGCGTGTGTTAACCGTGTGTCTGTTAACCATGTGCGTGTGTTGACCGTGTGTGTGTTGACCGTGTGTGTGTTGACCGTGTGTGTGTTAACCGTGTGTGTTAACCGTGTGTGTGCGTGTGTTGACTGTGCGTGTGGACCGTGTGTGTGTTGACCGTGTGTGTGTTGACCGTGTGTGTGTTAACCGTGTGTGTTAACCGTGTGTGTGCGTGTGTTGACTGTGCGTGTGTGGACCGTGCGTGTGTTGACCGTGTGTGTGTTGACCATGCGTGTGTGTTGACCGTGTGTGTGTTGACCGTGCGTGTGTGTGGTAAAGGGCCCCCCAATGCAAGCCCATTGGGGGGGGGGGCCTAAGCAGAAATAATGTTGGGGGGCCTACTCCCTTCTGGTTTATACACTCTCGCGTAAGATGACAGAAGAGACAGAGAGGACACAGAGAGAGATGCAGCGAGATAAGAGAGACAGAGATGGAGTCAGAGATGGAGTCAGATTAAAGAAGAGAGATGCAGGCAAGAATGTGGTGAGTAGATATGATCAAATTACCGAAAGAACCAAAGAGTATTATCGCATTGCTGATGATGATTTCAAGGACTTCAATATGACATTTGACTTCACCCCCATTTTTGTTCCATGAATCCTAAACTATTTTGTGTTATTTTACCAGGTAAGGCCCACCGAGCTATATAGCTCTTAGTCACAAGTGACCTGGCCACAAATTATAGCTCAACGACGTGGCTTATTACGTGGAAATGTACAGCAGCCATATACTCTAAACGTGTGACGTTGATTCTAAATGTGGAGGGATAAACCCGGAGGAACCGGAGAAAAACCCACGCAACCACGGGGAGAGAGAGATGCAAACTCCAAATATACAGCAGCAGGCGTCAAGGTTGGGATTGAACCCACGACCTCCATGTACACCAGGCGAGGTAGTTAACATCTCCTCGCCACCGTGATGATGATGAGAGAGAGACACCGCAAACTCCAAATATACAGCACACATCGTCAAGAGTTGGAATTGAACCCACGACCTCCTGTACACCAGGCGAGGTAGTTAACATCTCCTAGCCACCGTGATGATGATGAGAGAGAGAGACACCGCAAACTCCAAATATACAGCACACATCGTCAAGGGTCGGGATTGAACCCACGACCTCCTGCATACCAGGCGAGGTAGTTAACATCTCATAGCCACCGTGATGATGAGGAGACACCGCAAACTCCAAATATACAGCAGCAGGCGTCAGGGTTAGGATTGAACGCACGACCTCCTGTAGACCAAGTGAGGTAGTTAACATCTCCTAGCCACTGTGATGATGATGAGACACCGCAAACTCCAAATATACAGCAGCAGGCGTCAGGATTGGGATTGAACGCACGACCTCCTGTACACCAGGCGAGGTAGTTAACATCTCGCCCACCGTGGTGCTGGCAGGACCTAAGAGCCGCTCAGGGCCCCACGGCGTTTGCTCGGCTCCGCTCGTCGTGCCAAGCGCTGCCCCGTGCCCTCTACCCCCCCACTCCCCACCTCCCTTTCCCTCCCCCCGCGCGCGACCAAAAGCCCGGCCGCCAGATGGGAGCCACCGGACGCGTTACGCGGAGGGAAGAAACCCAAAGGTCAGTCTCGGATGACCGACTGACGCTTGGGGTGAACGACCGGGGGGGAGGGGGGGGGGGGCACGCCCCGCCGCAGTAAACCGTCAAGAGTTTGCAGGTGCGGCCGCACAAACGGGTCGCGGCCCGTCATGCGACCGCGAATAGAATTGTCGTACAGCGTTGTTGCAGAATGATTGTACCGCGGACGTGATAAACTACGAACTCTTTTGCTTTTATTGTACCAGCTTAAGGCCCATTGGGCTGTGCGGCTCTGTCCCAGAAGCCACCTGGCCACAAGTGACGGCTCAACTAAGTGGAGGAGAAAACCGGAGGACCCGGGGAAAAGAATCCACGCGACCAAGGGGAGAGAGAGACGTGCAAATTCCAAATGTACAGGTGTCAGGGATATGCTTGAACCCACGACCTGCTATATGCCACGCGAGGTAGTTAACATCTCACTGCCGTGGCGCCCACGACGTCATGTGACACGGAGGAGGATGCAGCGTGTGGTGACAGAGGCGCCGGGCGTGAGATTTGAGGAGGCGGTGGCTCGGGGTGAAATGGTTACGGTCCAAAATATGCAAAATGACACCGTAAATGACTCAATGTGGAGTTAAACAGCAGAAGCAGCAGCAGCAACGTCGCCCACCCCCGACCACTGGGAAACTACCGCAGGCTGCGTCTGTGAAACAGCAGCAGCAGCAGCAGCGCCTTCCTTCATCACGTGATGATGATTGCCCCGAGATCGTCGCGGGTCTCCGAACGCACCCGGAGCGTGAATTACGACTCCAGCACCGCGACCGTCGGAGAGATGCGACGCGTTGTCTTGAGGGGCCAAGTGGAGCCGTTGTCAGGAGGAGTTGTTACACGTTTGTGTCATTACATACACAGCGGTGCGACTGTGTCCATACAAGCCATGCTACGGATCGTGCGGTTAGTCTATGGGGTAGAGTTAGTCTATGGGGTAGAGTTAGTCTATGGGCAGTGTTAGTCTATGGGCAGTGTTAGTCTATGGGGAGTGTTAGTCTATGGGCAGTGTTAGTCTATGGGGAGTGTTAGTCTATGGGCAGTGTTGAGTCTATGGGCAGTGTTAGTCTATGGGCAGTGTGAGTCTATGAGCAGTGTTAGTCTATGGGCAGTGTTAGTCTATGGGCAGTGTTAGTCTATGGGGAGTGTTAGTCTATGGGCAGTGTGAGTCTATGGGCAGTGTTAGTCTATGGGGAGTGTGAGTCTATGGGCAGTGTTAGTCTATGGGCAGTGTTAGTCTACGGGGCAGAGTTAGTCTATAGGCAGTGTTAGTCTATGGGCAGTGTTAGTCTATGGGCAGTGTTAGTCTATGGGGAGTGTTAGTCTATGGGCAGTGTTAGTCTATGGGGCAGAGTTAGTCTATAGGCAGTGTTAGTCTATGGGCAGTGTTAGTCTATGGGGAGTGTTAGTCTATGGGGCAGTGTTAATCATTTTTTTATTCTGTAAAAACCCCTCAATATTTCAAGAGCCGCAATGTGAACACAAGACTGTGGCCCTTAATAAAAAACGTCACATATCCGTCCTTGCAAGACTCCGACGCCTGGTCCATGGGAAATGTCAAATTTACGGGCAACGTTCGTCTATGGGATAATTTAGTTGATGAGCAATCGTAAGTCTATTGGCAATATCAAGTTTACAGGCAATGTAAGTCTACACGAGCACTTAGTTTATGGACCACTGTTCGTTTTTGGGGAATGTTAGTTTACGGGCAATACAAGTAAACCAGTGTAGCCTGTGCTCGCTCAACGGAGGCATAGCAAATCAACGTAAACTAGAACTCGTGAAACCCTCTTGTCGTCGTGGCCAGCACGCCTCGACACCTGGCGCCGAGCTCCTGGACGCAACGCCAGGGCGCAAAGAACAGGACTGACCCAGCGGCTGATGATGCACTTCCAATGCGATTTATTCATCTTCTTGGTTCTTTCGGTAAAGTCACGTAGAAGGGAAATAATAAAAATAAAACAATAAAATACAATTCTCACGACGTTTCAGCCACAACGCAAGCAGCCGTCCCTCAGGTGAAGAACAGGTCTGTCGGGAGGGACAGCGTCTGAAGCCTGGGGTGTTTCATTCAGACGCTGTCTTCCTGACAGACCTGTTCTTCACCTGAGGACGGCTGCTTGCGTTGTGGCCGAAACGTCGTGAGAATTATTGTATTTAGTTTTATTTGTATTATTTTATTATTTCCCTTCTACGTGACTTTACCGAAAGAACCAAGAAGATGCACTTTCAATTACAGGCTGCTTCTCTGTAGCTGGGCTCGATCTCCATGGACTGTGCGGAGGCATGAGGGTCCTTGTATTTCATCACAGGTGTGTGTGTGTGTGGCAGGGTTGGTATAGTCGCTCTGACCCCCCCCCCTTCCCCTGTCCAAGTTCACCCCCACCGCCTCTCTCTCTTTGTAGCCCGGCTTCCGGGCGACTCCGGACCGTGGGTCCCCGTGCAGCTACACCGCCTGCGCACTGTCAGGCTCCACCGCTGCACAGGCAGACACCGCAAGGGAACCACACGGACGGAAAAGCCAAACAGACATCTGGATTTCGTCAGACAGTTCTGGCGGTATCAAAAAGCTCGTCCTCCGTCCGTGGGCTTCACAAAGCCTTCCTGAAAATCCGGGTTTTTGTCGCCAATTTAAAACGGATCCGGCCTCGTGCTCAACTCACGGTGACCCGGGTGATGTACGGGGCTTACCCGAGAAGTGGGCGGCGCTTGCCCGAGTAGTGGGCAGGGCTTACCTGAGCAGGGGGCGGGGCTTACCCGAGTAGTGGGCGGGGCTTACCTGAGTAGCGGGCGGGGCTGTCAGAGCCAATCCGCTGGCTGTGTGGGCGGTGCTAGTGGTTGAGAAGGCGTGACTAGTTATAAAGTGGGTGGCGTTGACGGAGGGAGGCGCTCCCAAGCTCACCGCGTGTCCTCTGGTTGAGCCTCCCGGAAATTCTGGAGCTTTACACGGACGGCACACACGGACACGGCACAAGCAACCACACGGGACCCAGCGAGTGCCTTTCAGCCGTGGTTTATTCCTCAACCTTGCCCGATAAGGATGCCCTATGTGGGGGAGGGTAAACATGCCCCCCCCACCCCCACCCACCTTAGACCTTGACCTCTGACCCTTTTAATCAACCTGCCAGCTCACACCACTGCCTCTGCACCAACTCAAAAACGAGAACGGCGCTGTAAGTTAAACGCTCAATGGTGAATCGGTTAAATACAGGTCGAACGGGGTGTCCCAATGAAAACGGGGGGGGTGGGGGCGGGGGGGCTGTACCGTAACCGTGACAACTGCAACGATGAACAAGGGACTGCAATCGCGTGGTGCAATACGCACTGCCACTAGCATCGCAACTGTTTAGTAAAACGCACACAACACACTCGCTTACTCACTCGCATACACTCGCGTACGTATACCGTACACTCACTCTGATATACCCACACTCGTCCACTCACACTCATACATAGACAGATTCCCCGTATAGCCTTAACAGACTGTTGGGGCAAGTGCTGTTAGCGAGCACTTATTAAGGCTGGAACGGCACACGAGGGGGTGGGTAGCCAGCACCACGCCCGGCCGCCTTTGTCTCCCCAGTGGCGATGTATACACATCCCACCAGGTACTTATTTGAGGCTGAGTCGACCTATGGGAGGCCCAGGACCAGTTCAGATAATTGTCACTGGTGTGGACCATGTGCAGGAATTGAACTCGGGTCAACGGGTTTCTTAGGGCAGCGCGCTAACCGCTACACTAACACTCACACACACTCGCAGGCATGTACTCACACTCATACACTTCCATATTCACACTTACACACTCTCACACACTCATACACTCACGTGCACTCACACATACAAAGACACTGACACACTTTACATCCATACACTCAAAACAAAAGACAAAGATCCCCCGCATAGTCTCAACAGACTGCTACACAGACACACTTTCGCATTCTCAGGCACACGGACACGAGCAAACACACACAACACATCGGAACACACAGCCAAAAACAGACACACTCACACATACAAAACAAAAATACAAAGGCACACAGAGACACAACAAAACATCCCCCATATAGCCTTCACAGGCCATTCGGGCAAGTGCTGTTAGCCAGACACACAACACTCACAAAGACCAAAAATAAAGATCCCCCATAAAATAGCCTTAGGGGCCATCCATTGAGTATATACGCAAAAATCTGTCAAACCTTGACCCCCCCCCCCTTCCCTGTACGCACGCGGACTTTTTACACCCCCGCCCCTACCTGTGTACGTACGCTTGACGCACCCCCCCCCCCCCAATCCTATAGAACGGCCGATATTTCATCCACGCAGAAACGAACAATGATTAATAATATTCACGTGTTTAAGAAAACAGATAGTCCACCGTCGGCTGCATTAAATAATTAAGTGGCCTACCTTGGCAACTTATTTTGCCGAGCTGCGTGCTAGCTGCAGTCAGGGGCACGGTGACACACAAGTGACACCTCTCCCACAGTCCCACTTCTCCCGGCAGTACTTGTCGTCTGACAGCTGAAGACACTGAACTGTGGCCCCATACGCAAGCGAACGCATTTGGATTAACCCTCCCCCCCCTCCATACGTACGTACTAAATGGATGGCCCTGAACAGACTGTTGTGGCTGTTAGTGAGCACATATGATGGCCAAAACAGCACACGAGGGGGTGGGTGGCCAACACCACGCCTTTGCCTCCCGAGTGGCGATGTTTACACACCGCACAGGGTGCTCATTTTAGGCTGAGTCGACCTACAGGAGGCCCAGGACCGGTTCAGATAATGGTCACTGGTGTTGGCCGTGAGCGATAATTGAACTCAGGTCGCCGGGTTCGTCGCGCTGCACTCTACACTCACAAGCTCACGTACAGACACAAAGACATAGACACACACTCACCCAGACACTCACTCCCCCTCCCACTCAGTCACTCACTCCCTCACCTGCACACTCACTCACTCACCACCTCCCACAACACTGCCAAGTACAACCCAAGGGTGACACATTCATAGAACCGTCACCGCGACAACCGCTACCACCGGCCACCAGCACCGCCGCCGGCGGGGCGGACACAACCGTATCGGCGAAAAACCGTCACGATGAAACAAACAAAGCAGCCGTCGTCACAACCGTCGTCACAACCGTCGTCACAACCGTCGTCACAACCGTCGTCACAACCGTCGTCACACGGGAAGATAACTGTCACGGTGAGCGAGCCGTCACGGCACTGTCAGCGCCGCCGCCGGTGAAGGAGCGGTGACGGCGGCGACACCGTGGGACGAGGGTCCCGGCACGGGGCGGGCGATGGGGGAGCGCCAGCCCCCGTTGACGCCTCTAGTGACCCAGCAATCCTGTGCCTGGGGCGGGCAGATGGGGGGGGACACGTCGCCCGCTCACTCACAGAGAATACATCACTCACTCACGTGTATAGAGAGAGAGGGATTACACATGGGTCACTCACTGACACGCAAGAGAGAATAAATTGCTCACTCACACACACGTACAGAGAATAGATCACTCACTCATGTAAACACAAAGATCCCCCGTATCGCCTGAACAGACTGTTGGGGCAAGTGCTGTTAGTGAGCACCTCTGAAGGCCGGCACGGTACAGCACCACGCCCGACCGCCTTACGTATCCCGAGTGGCGATGTTTACACACCGTACCAGGTACTCATTTGAGGCTAAGTCGACCTAGGGGATGCCCACGTCCGGTTCAGATATTTGTCAATGGCGTTGGCCGCGAGCGGGAATTCAACTTGGGACGCCGGATTTGTAGTTCAGCGCGCTCACTGCTACACCACCACTCCCCACTCAACACATAATGCATCACTCATACATCACTCACACAAACACATACATACACTACATACTCGTTGGTTCTTTCGGTAAAGTCACGTAGGTATAAAATAAAATAAATCACGACGTTTCAATCGCAACACAAGCGGTCGTCCTCAGGCACATACAGAGAATACATCACACACTCACACACATACAGAGAATACATCACACACACACTCACACACATACAGAGAATACATCACACACACTCACACACATACAGAGAATACATCACACACTCACTCACACACATACAGAGAATACATCACACACTCACTCACACACATACAGAGAATACATCTCTCATAAACTCACTCACACAGAGAACACATTGCTCACTCATAATCGCCCGATGATGCTGGATTTAATTATCAGAAAAACGTCATACTACTCAAATTGTAAATGTCGTGAATTTACTCTCCAACACACCGTGGGCTTAAGTACAAATCCCTTGCTAGTTGGCTGTGTCGGGTGGTGGAGGGTTACAACACATTTATACTTACGCGATCTCACCCAAGAACCTTATTACGAATATTGGTCGCAAAAGTCTGCTACGTGTTCAACATTGCTCACTTACATAGTCACGCACACAGACAATACATCATTCATTTACACACTCACACACACAGATAACACATCACACACGCACACACAGACAATCCATCACTAACGTAGACAAACAGAGAGAATAGATCCTCATGGCCAACAGCCACCAAAGCCACGAACCAAAGACAAAGACCCCCCACGCAGCCTACACAGACAGTAGGGGCAAGTGCTGTCAGAGGGCCTTTACCTCCCAAGTGCTCACGTTCATGCACCGCACCAGGAGGCTCATTCGCCTTTCCGGCACAAATCTGCCCACCCAAAGCGTCACCACATTCACCCCTTCCCCGTTGCGAAACGGGTCGCGGGTAGTGTGTCCCCCCCCACCATCGTTCACCGGCCAATCGCAGAAGCGCGCTTAGAGAGGCAGAGAGGCAGCGCCCGCTGTGTTTAACGACGCCGTCACTCGCCGCGGAAAACCGCGAGCGACACGACCGCCACCACTCTACGTGAGCTGGCGCCAAACCGTGACACGCGCAGCGCTCCCCCCGCATGGCATTGTGGGAGCTTCGGGCACCGATAAAGTCAGAATTGTTTTAGTTTTTAGATGACGTGCACGCATCTCATTGCAATGGGAGCAGATTAATACCCATAGACAAATCTATGCAGTGAGAGAGAATTTTTTTGTAATACTATTTCGAGCTGTTGATAATGTAAAAATAAAAGCAGGTTGTGGCAGTGAATGAGTTGTTGTATGGAAGTGCACGCATGCAGACGCACGCACGCGCGTGGTTCCACGCGACAGAATGAATAAGACGGACAGAGTGATATAGGCAGAATGCACGAGACAGACAGAGAAATATAGACATACCGGGCGAGACAGAGAGTGATAGAGACAGATACAGAATGAGACAGATAGAGAAATATAGACATACCGGGCGAGACAGAGAGTGATAGAGACAGATACAGAATGAGACAGACAGAGTGATATAGATGTAGTAGAGTTACCCACTCGATGTTCACAAACTGGGAGAGCAAATCGTTAACAAGGTTTTCCCGCTCAAACTAACGGTCAGGGTCTCACAAGCTGTGAGAGCTGACCGTAAACAAGGTTTTCCCGCGCGACCAAACGGTCAGGGTCAGATAGGGTGAATTGGGATCGAAAAGCAGATTGGGAACGACCAATCACAGGGTTCCACAAGGTGGCCGGGGATTGGACAACCCGGCCACGAACAAGTATAAAGCCAGAGCGCTCAGAGCTCTCGGGGAGTTGGACTACACGAAGACCCAAGACGGCGGAAGAAGCCTAGGACCCTGGACCAAGCCCTCCAGCCCTTATAAGGGCTAGGGTTCAGAGTAACCAGTGGTCGGGGAGACATCTCCCTAGGTCCAGTCAGAGGACACTGAAAGAGCGGGATATTAAGTAGCCTGTAGGGTACGGGGGCTTGTACGTTCTGAGTGTAACGGGTGAGGGGACCGTATACCCCTCAGTGCATAGGGACTGTGTCAATAAGACGAATAAAAGTGTGTGCTACAAAAGACGTTGAAGAGTCCGTCTGTACAATACTACATAGACATACCGGGTGAGACAGAGAGTGATAGAGACAGATACAGAATGAGACAGAGAGATATAGACATACCGGGCGAGACAAAGTGATAGAGACAGATACAGAATGAGACAGACAGAGAGATATAGACATACCGGGCGAGACAGAGTGATAGAGACAGATATAGAATGAGACAGACAGAGAGATATAGACATACCGGGCGAGACAGAGTGATAGAGACAGATACAGAATGAGACAGACAGAGAGATATAGACATACCGGGCGAGACAGAGTGATAGAGACAGATATAGAATGAGACAGACAGAGAGATATAGACATACCGGGCGAGACAGAGTGATAGAGACAGATACAGAATGAGACAGACAGAGAGATATAGACATACCGGGCGAGACAGAGAGTGATAGAGACAGATACAGAATGAGACAGACAGAGAGATATAGACATACCGGGCGAGACAGAGAGTGATAGAGACAGATACAGAATGAGACAGACAGAGAGATATAGACATACCGGGCGAGACAGAGTGATAGAGACAGATATAGAATGAGACAGACAGAGAGATATAGACATACCGGGCGAGACAGAGTGATAGAGACAGATACAGAATGAGACAGACAGAGAGATATAGACATACCGGGCGAGACAGAGAGTGATAGAGACAGACACAGAATGAGACAGACAGAGAGATATAGACATACCGGGCGAGACAGAGAGTGATAGAGACAGATACAGAATGAGACAGACAGAGAGATATAGACATACCGGGCGAGACAGAGAGTGATAGAGACAGATACAGAATGAGACAGACAGAGAGATATAGACATACCGGGCGAGACAGAGAGTGATAGAGACAGACACAGAATGAGACAGACAGAGAGATAAAGACATACCGGGCGAGACAGAGAGTGATAGAGACAGATACAGAATGAGACAGACAGAGAGATATAGACATACCGGGCGAGACAGAGTGATAGAGACAGACACAGAATGAGACAGACAGAGAGAAAGTTACAGACGACAGACAGACCGGGACAGACGAAACAGGAGGGAGGAGTTTCCGAAGCGAACACAGAAACTTTGTGAGCAAAGTGGCGGAGGACTTACCTTTAAAGCCTTCTTCCGGCAAGCACACTGCAACACACACACAAAGACAAAGATCACCCGTGTAGCCTTTAACAGACTGTTTGGCCAAGTGCCGTTAGCGAGCACCTCTGTGAAGGCCGGCACGGCACACGAGGGGGTGGGTGGCCATCGCCACACCCGGCCGGCCGCCTTTGTCTCCCCAGTGGCGATGTTTACTACACACCGCACCAGGTACTCATTTGAGGCTGAGTTGACCTAGCGGAGGCCCAGGACTGGTTCAGATAATCGTCACTGGTGTTGGCCGTGAGCGGGAATCGAACTCAGGTAGCCAGGTTCATAGCGCTAACCGCTACACTGCCACTCTCCATACATACACAGCGTCACACATACACACACAGCATCATACACTTAGCATCATACACACACGCACATACCAAGAGCGTCATGCAGACACAAACACAGTGTCATACATAAACACAGCGTCATACACACACACACAGTCATACACGCACACACAGCGTCATACACACACAGACAGCGTCACACACGCACATAGCATCATACACTTAGCGTCATACACACACGCACACACCGAGAGCGTCATGCAGACACAATCACACATTGTCATACACACACACAGACAGCGTCATACGTAACAGTCGGTCACACAGCACGCGGCGCAACACAGGCGACAAGCCATCTCTCACCCTGCGTGATGTCATCGATGCTCGAGTAGTCTGCAATCGGCTCGTCGGCCTGCGGGCAGAAACGTCATCATCATCATCACCTTCATCACCTTCATCACCTTCATCACCATCTTCGCCATCGTTAATTGTTGTATTTTTTAAAAGGTCAGGTCGTCGTGTGAGTGACCAATGTGTCGGAGACCCCTCCTCCACCCGGCACAGCCAACGAATGAAAGTGCATCGCGTGAATCTAGACGTGGACAAACGTACAACGGTGGCGTTGTTTGTTGTTGTTTGTTGTTGTTGTTGTTGTTGGAGAGCGATCTCACGACGTTTCAAAAGGTGATGACGTTTCGCTGGAGATGTCATCCGGAATTCTTGTCTCAGTGTGGTCTGGGACTGTTGTTGTTGTCTTGGTGTGGTCTGGGACTATTGTTGTTGTTGTTGTCTTGGTGTGGTTCTGGGACTGTTGTTGTTGTTGTCTTGGTGTGGTCTGGGACTGTTGTTGTTGTTGTCTTGGTGTGGTCTGGGACTGTTGTTGTTGTCTTGGTGTGGTCTGGGACTATTGTTGTTGTTGTTGTCTTGGTGTGGTTCTGGGACTGTTGTTGTTGTTGTTGTCTTGGTGTGGTCTGGGACTGTTGTTGTTGTCTTGGTGTGGTCTGGGACTGTTGTTGTTGTTGTCTTGGTGTGGTCTGGGACTGTTGTTGTTGTCTTGGTGAGGCCTGGGACTGTTGTTGTTGTCTTGGTGTGGTCTGGGACTATTGTTGTTGTTGTTGTCTTGGTGTGGTTCTGGGACTGTTGTTGTTGTTGTTGTCTTGGTGTGGTCTGGGACTGCTGTTGTTGTTGTTGTCTTGGTGTGGTCTGGGACTGTTGTTGTTGTCTTGGTGTGGTCTGGGACTGTTGTTGTTGTTGTCTTGGTGTGGTCTGGGACTGTTGTTGTTGTTGTCTTGGTGTGGTCTGGGACTGTTGTTGTTGTCTTGGTGAGGCCTGGGACTGTTGTTGTTGTCTTGGTGTGGTCTGGGACTATTGTTATTGTTGTTGTCTTGGTGTGGTTCTGGGACTGTTGTTGTTGTTGTTGTCTTGGTGTGGTCTGGGACTGCTGTTGTTGTTGTTGTCTTGGTGTGGTCTGGGACTGTTGTTGTTGTCTTGGTGTGGTCTGGGACTGTTGTTGTTGTTGTCTTGGTGTGGTCTGGGACTGTTGTTGTTGTGGTTGTCTTGGTGTGGTCTGGGACTGTTGTTGTTGTTGTCTTGGTGTGGTCTGGGACTGTTGTTGTTGTGGTTGTCTTGGTGTGGTCTGGGACTGTTGTTGTTGTGGTTGTCTTGGTGTGGTCTGGGACTGTTGTTGTTGTGGTTGTCTTGTTGTGGTCTGGGACTGTTGTTGTTGCTTTGCTACCTTGCCCCAAACTCACTTTTGGTGTTGACAAATCGGCAGGGATGTTCATGCTTGTGCAATTTGTACATCCATGCTTTATTATTATTATTTTTATTTATTTTCAGAGGCTTGCTTACCTTGCCTCTATCTTGCACTCACATCGTCTAAAGTTTGTATTGTTGGTTGTTGATGCAACACGATGACCCCCACACCCCCCGTGCCCCTACTGCTGGACATCCGTGAAAAGGAACTTCACAGCCCATCGGAATCTTCCAGGATAAACGACGATTCCAAAATTCGCATTCTGAATCATCGGCTTTGTTATGAACGGGAGCTCGGATCTCGAGTGAAAACGCTTCCTGATTCGGGTCCTTAAGCAGATGCCGTGAAGCCATCGGCAGTCGCTTGGCTACGTGCGGTGCGAGAGAAGTTCAACATACGTACGTACACAAATGGTGTAACGATGAGTGGATTCCAGTCACAAGACCACTATTACCCATTGGCCGTGTCGGGTGGTAGAGGGTTTACGACAAGACCTAACCCCACACAAACCTTAATTATGAATCATCATCGTAATCATTATCACCACGCTCACTTGGGTCACCATCCATCGTCATCACCACGATCGTCATCATCATCACCACCATCTCATCGACATATCGTAGTCGTCATCGCCATGGTGAAAGAATAAAGCGCACACGCTAGCCATCGCCACGGCGACCTGGCAAGATGTTGCCGCAGTGACTGAGCAAACGTTCGTCACGGTGACCAGGACAGTTGTTATCACCACGGGAACTGCATGAACAGTTGTCGTGGTGATTAGCCGCGTATTTGTCACGGCGCGCATCACATCTAGGACATTGCCATGGCAACAGGGCGAGTGGTCACCATGGAGACTGGGTGAGCAGCTGTCATGGCAACAGGGCCAGCAGATGTCACGGCGACTGGGCAAACGGCCGTGAGGGCGACTAGGCGAGCGGTCGTCACGGTGACTGGGCGAGCGAGCGGTCGCCACGGCGACCGGGGGGAGGGGTCGTCACGGCGATGGGGCGAGCGGTGGAGACCTGGAGCAGGATGACGGAGTTGGGGAGGACGCCCAAGTGGCCAAGGGAGGCGGAGTCGTCCGACAGGATCCGGCCGTCCACCGACAGGTTCTGGTCAAACGGAGCCACTGAGAACGCGTGCATGATCTGTACACGCAGACACAAAGATCCCCCGTGCGGCCTTTAACAGACCGCTGGGGAAAGCGTTGTTCGCGAGCACGGCCCACGAGGGGATGGGCGGCGGGCACCACGGCCGGCCGCCTTTGTCTCAGTTAAGGCCGAGTCAGTCCGGAGGAGGTCCGGAACCGGCTAGAACGTGTATCCACGCGTCGTCGGCGTGGGCGTGTGTCGTGCGGCGGTGGACCTGTATCTTGAGCTCGCGGAGCGTCTGCCGTGCCGACACCACGAGGCCCTTCTCCCCGCGCACGCGGCGGTGCCGAGCGCTGCGCCGCACCGCCGCCTCCGCCGCCGCTGCTGCTGCTGCTGCGGAGCCGGGGCTCTCGACCGGGCTGACGCGGCGCCGCTTCAGCCCGTTGGCCTGCTGCACGTGCGCACACACACACACGTACACACACGTATATACACACACACACACACGTATACACACGTATACACACACGTACACACACACGTGCACACACACACACATGTGCACACACACACACGCGTACACACACGTGCACACGCACGTACACACGCGCGCACACACACGTATATACACACACGCACACACACACGTACACACGTGCACACACACACACGTGCACACGTGCACACGCGCACGCACACGCGCACGCACACACGCACACGCACACGTACACACGCGCACACACACACGTACACACGCGCACACACACACGTATGTACACACGCGCACGCACACACACGTATGTACACACACACACACGTATACACATACACGTACACACACACGTACACACGCGCACACACACGCACACACGCGTGCACACACACACGCACACGTACACACGCGCGCACACACACACACGTGTACACCCACACACCCACGCACACACAGACATGCGCACACAAAGATAATAAATAAAGATACCCCATATAGCCTTAACAGACTGTAGGGGCTTTTAGCGAGCACCTATGAAGGCCAGAACGGCACACGAGGGGGTGGGTGGCGAGCACCATGCCCGGCCGCCTTTGTCTCCCCAGTGGCGCCGATTTTACACACCGCATTAGGTACTCATTTGAGGCTGAGTCGACCCGCTCACGGTGTCGGCCGTGAGCGGGAATCGAACCCGGGTTGCCAGGTTCGTATCGCAGCGCGCGAACCGCTACGCTACCGCTCCCAACACACGCGCACACACACACTGACACACGCGCTGAAATACCATGCAACCTCCCCCCACGTAGTCCTCGCCCAGATTGCCTCTCCTCCTCCCGCTGGCTCCTCCGCCATCGGCAGCGGGGTCAGCTGCACAACCTCCTGCCCGCGCCACCACCGCGCCTCTACTCTCGGGCGTCATCCACACCTCTCCTCGCTCTCCCGTCGCCCTGCACTGCAGCTCACGGGAGCACTCCCCTCATCCTCCCCCCTTTCCTCCTCTACAGCAGCAGCAGCAGCACGACTCACAACCTCCTCCTCCTCTACAGCAACACGACTCACAACCTCCTCCTCCTCTACAGCAGCACGACTCACAACCTCCTCCTCTACACACCAAGGACCGGGACCACGGCCACTGACGGCCGTCGCGTCTCCGTGGTAGCCCCCTTCGTCTGGAGCTCAGCCATCGTCATCATCCCACTGCTGCACATTCACAGCAGCAGCAGTAGGAGCAGCCTTCAACCTACACGGACTTTTAAGAGACACTTAAAGGCTCCACCTCTTTATTGAAAGCCCCACCTCTTTATTAAAGGCTCCACTTCTTTATTAAAGGCCTCACTTCATTCTGAAAGCCCTCCCACCTCTTTCTTCAAGGTCCCCACCTCTCTTGCCTGGCTTTCAAGCGACACCGAGCTTGGCTCCATATCTCTGAGTGAGTGATTAATGTCTCTGAAATATGATGCGTGGTACGAATTGCATTATTATTAAACATACACAAAGGCAAAATCCCCCGTGTGACCTTTAACAGACTGTTGGGGCAAGTGCTGAAGGCCGGCACGGCATACGAGGGGGTGGGTGACCAGTAACACGCTCGGCCACCTTTGTCTCCCTAGTGGCGATGTTTACACACTGGATCAGGTACCAATTTGGGGCTGAGTTGACCTAGGGGAGGCCCAAAACAGGTGAGCGGGAATCGAACTCGGGTCGCCGGGTTCGTAGCACGGCATGCTAACCACTACACTCGCGCTCACCACACCCATATACAGACAAAGATCCCCGTATAGCCTTAACAGACTGTTCGGGCAAGTGCTGTTAGCAAGCACCTTTGAAGGCCGGCACGGCACACGAGGAGGTGGTGTGGTTTGCATAATATCCGTCCACCTTTGTTTCCCCAATGCTGATGTTTATACACTGCACTCGGTACTCATTGAAGACTGAGTCGACCTAGAGGAGGCCCCACGACCGGTTCATATATTCGGCAACGATGTTGTCCGCGAGCGTGAATTTCACCGGGGTGACCGGGTTCGTAGCGCACTGCACTAACCACTGCGCCACCGCTCCACGCACTCAACGCCATTCGCTTCTAAGTGGCAGCGACGTCACCACGGCGCTTGTTTCAGGTGAGGGGCACGCTGAGGCCACGTGAAGTGTCGGAGGCTCGCTGACAAGGAGGTCATGGGACAGACCAAGGTGCCATCCATTGGTTGACTGAGATGACTGGCAGATGCAACCAACACCTGTGCATCTGCCACGCAACAGCCTGGCACAGGCGCACGCACGCACGCATGCAGGCAAAGACACACACATGCAGGCAAAGACACACACACGCGGGTAGCGAGCGAGACGAACAGGCTGCGCCTGATCTCGTCCCTAGAAGGCAAATCTGCGGCTGGCTCACAGCACCTGAACAAAACCCGTGACTTGGGGGGGTTGGTTGGGGGGGGGTGTGAGAGACCGGTTTGACAGGAACCTTGGGGCAGCTTGACAGGATCTCTGTCTCTCTCCCTCCCTCCCTCCCGTCCGTCCATCCACCCTCCTCTCACTCCCGTTGTTTAGTTTTTTTCAGCACAGGCTGGGGGAGCCGGAGATGGTCGCGGTGACGGCACACGCAAAGATCCCCCGTGTAGCCTTTAACAGACTATCGGGGCAAGTGCTGGTAAGCGAGCACCTCTGAAGGCCGGCACGGCACACGAGGGGGGCGGGTGGCCAGCACCACGGACCCGGCCGCCTTTGTCTCCCCAGCGGCGATGTTTACACATCGTTGGGAGAGGCCCAGGACCGGTTCAGATAATCGTCACTGGTGTTGGTGGCCGTGAGCGGGAATCGAACCCGGCTCCGTGGGTTCGCAGCGCAGCGCGTTAACCGCTACCACTCCCCACATGTACACACACATGTACACACACGCGCTCCCACTCACTCGCAGTCGTGTGCAGTGTCACGTCAGGTCAAGCATTCATCTTACCGAGTGTCTAGCGGCGGGGAGGGGTTGCTGCTGCCGCAGCCGCCACCACAGGACACGGAGTTACACAAACAGCAAACAACACGCACACAACAACAATACCAGCAGTCATTCTTCACCAAGTGGCGGTGACGCCACCACACAGTGCTTGTGCCAGGCAAGGCGCACTCCGGGACAGACCCAGGTGGCATGGGTTGGCTGAGTGAAACGACTGGCAGATGCACCAGCTCTGTCTGCTCCGCTCGTTGTTGTGAGCGTCGCTCCTCTGCCCTCTGTTGTTGTTGGAGAGCGACTGCCTCCAAATGCCCAGTAGCATTCTTCACGAGCCTACTCCATAGAGGCCGACTTTGACACTGCTGGTACCGGTCATCGGCAAGTCCACTCAGCTCCACATCCTCCTGTACCGCCTCAGTCCATCTCTTCTGCAGCCCGTACCGTGCCCGTTTAGACAGCCAAACAAAAGCTGTTTGGGCATGCGGTGGCTGAGTATGCAGGCTACATGACCCAGCCAAAGCAACCATGCCTGCCGGAGGAGCTCATTGAGAATCTCTGAGATCTTTAAAAGATTTGCGAGCTTCTCACACAATGCAGCCTAGTTACACCCGGGATGGATCGTAGGCAGGCTCGCCTGAATGTTTCTAACCAGTGCAGCTGTTCCATTAGAGGGTTTCATGTTGAGCAACCATAGAGATGGTAGGGCATGAGTTGGCCAAGAAGACCTGAAGTTTCGTGTGGAGCGACAGACCAGGTATAGTCCACAAAGCGTTACGCAGGCAATGAAAAGATAATGCCACCCGACTGATTCAGAATCAGACCTCTGTTGTCAAACTTGAGCTGGTCAAAAGAACATACACTCACACTGCACACCTTGATGCAGAGGACAGCGCTTAAAGTGGAGAAAAATAAAACACAGCATGTAGTACTGAATAGACTCTGTCATATGTGAGACCCTGATTTTAACTGTCATGCGATCGGATGGAATCGGTCACATGTGGGCGCCCTGATTACAGCCGTCTGCGATTGGATGAACTCTGCCCCATTTCTCTCTTTCTTAGCGACCATCAGCAACGTGCAGAAAACGAAGTCCCGTTGTGCGTCCAGCGGTGTCGAGGCCTCCTCCTCCTTTCCTCCTGCCAGCTTGGGCCGCTGTCACGGCAGAACGGGAGCCACATGGAGAATGCGTGCGAGGCTAAGGCGAGACACGAGGCTAAGGCGAGACACGAGGCTAAGGAGAGACACGAGGCCCGGGGTTCCAACCCAGCATTGTTCTGATTCGCGGCACCCTAAATGGATTCTAGATTTGAAGCTTTCATGACTGCAAGGATTCATACTCTCAGCTTTTTTCGGTAAAGTCACGTAGGTAAAAAATAAATAATAGAAATAGTAATAGAAATAAAATAATAAAAGTCTCCATCATCAGGTGGGACCGTCACAGCTAAAAATTGATACAGTAAATGTAGCTGTGACGGTCCCACCTGATGACGGAGACTTGTGTTGCCTCCGAAACGTCGTGATTTATAATTTTATTTCTATTATTATTTCTATAATTTTTATTATTTACTTTTATTTTTACCTACGTGACTTTACCGAAAAAACCTGAGAGTATGAACCCTAAATAGAGTTGAGAAATAATAGAAAGGGTCAATTGCAAATTCTTCTCGTGAACAGGAGCATTATGTGTTTTTTGGAGGGACCTGTTCATTTGTATGTCGTTGATTTTTAAACCCAATATTGTATATTTACACGAGCAGCCCTCATTGCGAAAAAGTGTGGACAAATCATGCTCAGGCAACGGATTACGCAACGCTCCCCAACGCGGCGGTGAGACGTTCATTACCTCGCCTGCTACGTAGAAGGTAGTGGGTTCGATCCCCGCCCTGACGCCTGTATATTTGGAGTTTGCGTGTTCTCCCCGTGGTCGCGTGGATTTTTCTCCACGTCCTACGGTTTTGCCCTCCACATAAAAAAAATCATTTAGAGTATTTGGCTGCTATAAATGTCCACGCGATAAGCCGCCTTATTGGGCTATCATTTGTGACCAGGTCGCTTATGAAAAAGAGCTACATAGCTCAATGGGGCCTTACCTGGTAAAAAAAAAATGTTAATTAGTTTTTAAACTATCAATACGGTAGTCAGTCAGAGCTGTCAGGGAAAACGCGTTGACACATTTGCACACAGTGCTTCAAGCGCTGGTTTGAGTCTCCAAGTTGTTGGTTATGCAGAGGTGTTACGGGAGGGCAAACAAACACACCGGGCGTGGTTATGTCCGTACGCGAAGAGATGCTTACATCAACGTCCGCACCGTTGAGCCTGGGGGGCTAACACGGCGCTGGGATACCCCACGGCCCCACCCCTCGGGGGGGAGTTGCTATACAAGGCGGTGAGCTGGAGGGCTCGGGGTTCAGTGTTCAGCTTAAACCAGCGAAGCAAGAAGACCGGCTAGATAGGCCCTGGGACTCCCCTGGATCGCTGTCCTTCTCAGGACCGACCAGGGCAAGCCAGTGGCGTGGCCCCGAGAGCCCAGAGCCGATGTTCTTGTAAGAGCCGGTCTGGGGACTCAGGGTGCCGTAATCCCAGCTTAACCAGAGCTGGGTCAGCTAGCCTCCCCTAGCCCTGTAGTGGAGGACCTAGGAGTAGGCTAGCCGGGACAGAGATTGTGGGATCTCCCTGTTAGACGGGTGAAGGGGCTGATACCCCTTCGAGTGTTGTATATCTCGGCCTGTAATATACACTGTGGTTAATAAATAAGTGTGCCTCCGACTACGTCGTCCAAGTCTCCTTGAACCTACTACAGTTATAACGCTTTGGCCAAAGTGGTCCCGTTTCCTCTAGGGCATGGTGATCAGCAACCCGCGACTCCTCCAAGGGCTGCTTCGTGGCGTTGGTTATTAAGGACCGCCGTCTTTTTTTTTGCGCATTTAAGCTTCTTGTCCTTCCCCCGCACCTCCAGTTAGCACGGCTGGCTATGTACGGTGTGAAAGAAGTTCAGCATACACACACGTACGTACATGCAATGCGGCTCTTGAACTATTTGAGTTGATTTTTTTTTACCGAATTAAAATAAAAGTGTCTCCTCTTTGTCAATTTTGGTTGTCGCCGCCTGCTCCAGGGCGAGTCGCAAATAGCAACACGACTTCACTGGGGCGTTTTAATCGGATTGTGTGGGAGATGTAAAATAAAATAATTAGTTCTACATTGTTTCGATTTAAAGCTTTCGTGACTGCAGGGATTCATCTTCTTGGTTCTTTCGGTAAAGTCACGTAGAAGGGAAGTAATAAAATAATAAAAATAAAACATAATAAAACAATTCTCACGACGTTTCGGCTACAACGCAAGCAGCCGTCTTCAGGTGAAGAATCAGACACTGCCAAGCTAGGAGCTTATATATAAGCTGAGTTGGAGGTGGAAGAAGAAGAGAGCCTTAACAAAAGAATGTGCATATCAAGAGGAATTTAGCATATTCATGGGAAATGCGTAGGAGGTGGGCGGGGGGGTTTCAAAGTCATATTATGCCCATGCATTATGCAGGATCAGCAGCACCAAAGGGAGGGGGGGGTAGCATTAACAAAGGGAGGGCATGTTAATAGCATGTAGAAGCAATGAAACATGTGAATGGGAAAACGGTGGCAGGAAATCCGCAGCGGAGCAAATAATGCATTCCCTGTGGAGAACACAAGATACACAGTTAATGCCAGTGAGTGGACTGCGGTCTGAAAGTCACCATAAACGTGAACAACAATCAGTTAAGATCCGAAGTGGTTTATTACGTCCTTCCAATGATTGCTGAGCCAGAATCCATCTTCTCGGTTGAAATTGTCTCTGTATTTGTATATGTGGATCGCCTCATGAACGAATCTCTCATGGTAGCCAGATGGCTTGCAGAGAACCTCTGTCTTGGAGAAGTCAATGTCATGTGAACCCTACTGAATTGTAACAGTGATCTGCCACGGCTGAGGTGTTTGTCCTACCGTGTTTCAGGTCAGCTTTATGTTCACGGATGCGGTCCGAGACATGTCGTTTAGTTTCTCCAATGTAACTGCTACCACAGAGGCAACTTAGTTTGTAGACGCCAGGGTACTGTATGTCTGGAACCACGTCTTTTACAGACGGAACCAGATCACGAATTTTATGTACTGTGTTGAATCGTACCTGAATCTTGTGTTTAATCTGGATTTTGGAGATCTTTTTTGTGACCCCAGCAATGTAGGGTAAGGTGATGGTTTTGAAAGGCTCCTCAGCAGGATCCTTCTTGACGGCTGGAGTGATGGCCTTGCGGATTGTGTAGTCGGAGTAACCATTAGCCTTAAGAGCTTGGCGTACGTGTTTGAGTTCACTGGCAATGTGTTCCTGGTTGGAGATGCATTGGGCTCTATGGTATAGAGTCTTGATGAGGGAGTTCTTCTGGGATGGATGGTGGTGGGAATCCGGTTTTAGGTAGGCATCCGTATGGGTGGCTTTCCTGTAGACAGAATGGCTCATTGAACCATCAGGTCTCCTTTTAATTAGGACATCCAAAAAGGGTAGCTTGCCATCTTTTTCGACTTCCATGGTGAATCTGATGGCTGGGTGTATGGAATTGATGTGGTCGAGAAATTTGTCTAGAGCAGGCCGGCCATGTGGCCTTTCACTGGAAAAACCACCTCTGCGGTACAAAACTCTACTGACCTGGTATCGACAATCAAGGGGATTTCCCTGTCCCCAGACGATCTGCTTGTCAGTTTTCATGTGGTTTCCTTGTTCACCAAGGTTCCTGTGCCTGACACCATCGCAATCATTGAAGACTTGGTTCATCAAGGACTGAATGCTGGGGTACCCCCCCTGGTGAGACACTGCTTAACCAATACATACTTCACCTGGAATGGAACCTTCTACAAGCAAACTGAGGGCACCCCAATGGGCTCCCCCCTATCTCCGGTTGTAGCCAACATTTTCATGGAAAGATTTGAGACTGACGCCATCCAGACTGCCACTCTACACCCGACCTTATGGAAGAGGTACGTAGATGACACTTTTGTCATCTGGCCACATGGCCGGCCTGCTCTAGACAAATTTCTCGACCACATCAATTCCATACACCCAGCCATCAGATTCACCATGGAAGTCGAAAAAGATGGCAAGCTACCCTTTTTGGATGTCCTAATTAAAAGGAGACCTGATGGTTCAATGAGCCATTCTGTCTACAGGAAAGCCACCCATACGGATGCCTACCTAAAACCGGATTCCCACCACCATCCATCCCAGAAGAACTCCCTCATCAAGACTCTATACCATAGAGCCCAATGCATCTCCAACCAGGAACACATTGCCAGTGAACTCAAACACGTACGCCAAGCTCTTAAGGCTAATGGTTACTCCGACTACACAATCCGCAAGGCCATCACTCCAGCCGTCAAGAAGGATCCTGCTGAGGAGCCTTTCAAAACCATCACCTTACCCTACATTGCTGGGGTCACAAAAAAGATCTCCAAAATCCTGATTAAACACAAGATTCAGGTACGATTCAACACAGTACATAAAATCCATGATCTGGTTCCGTCTGTAAAAGACGTGGTTCCAGACATACAGTACCCTGGCGTCTACAAACTAAGTTGCCTCTGTGGTAGCAGTTACATTGGAGAAACCAAACGACATGTCTCGGACCGCATCCGTGAACATAAAGCTGACCTGAAACACGGTAGGACAAACACCTCAGCCGTGGCAGATCACTGTTACAATTCAGTGGGTTCACATGACATTGACTTCTCCAAGACAGAGGTTCTCTGCAAGCCATCTGGCTACCATGAGAGATTCGTTCATGAGGCGATCCACATATACAAACACAGAGACAATTTCAACCGAGAAGATGGATTCTGGCTCAGCAATCATTGGAAGGACGTAATACACCACTTCGGATCTTAACTGATTGTTGTTCACGTTTATGGTGACTTTCAGACCGCAGTCCACTCACTGGCATTAACTGTGTATCTTGTGTTCTCCACAGGGAATGCATTATTTGCTCCGCTGCGGATCTCCTGCCACCGTTTTCCCATTCACATGTTTCATTGCTTATACATACTATTAACATGCCCTCCCATTGTTAATGCTACCCCCCCCCTCCCTTTGGTGCTGCTGATCCTGCATAATGCATGGACATAATATGACTTTGAAACCCCCACGCCCACCTCCTACGCATTTCCCATGAATATGCTAAATTCCTCTTGATATGCACATTCTTTTGTTAAGGCTCTCTTCTTCTTCCACCTCCAACTCAGCTTATATATAAGCTCCTAGCTTGGCAGTGCCTCATACTTCACCTGAAGACGGCTGCTTGCGTTGTAGCCGAAACGTCGTGAGAATTGTTTTATTATGTTTTATTCTTATTATTTTATTACTTCCCTTCTACGTGACTTTACCGAAAGAACCAAGAAGATTCTACATTGTTGCTCATGCAAATTGCAGCCCCCGCAATCACTGACACGAGCTGGAAGGCTGCCAGGTGGTGAGAGCCAGCGGCCAGCAATTGCTCTGCAGTCCTCCAAATCTTCGAATGTTTTCAGTCAATTGGTGACCGTTTATACGTGTGGGAAGAACCCGGAGCAGCGGAAGACCACCCACGCTCGGGGACAGTCGACAAAAGCCCCTCACGTAGTCCTCGTGTCTGCTGGCGAGCGGCGATTCACCAACCCTCGCTGCTGCCTCCACAGAGTGCTGCCTTGCAGGCAGCCACGTAGAAGCGTGGCCGCCACCGCCCCAATCATCATCTCTAGGAGCGTTACCATGCCCCCTCCCCGCCGCCCATCCCACCCCCGCCCTGCAATGGCCAGCCCGAGCGAGCTAATGTATAAACCCGTTTAACCCGAGTCGGAAAGTGTTAACCAAACAGTTAATTGCAAGCTCAGAGAACAAACAAGGGAACAAAAGGCAAAAAAATTTCCCCCACCCCCCATAGCCTTGAACAGACTGTTGGGGCAAATGCTGTTAGCGAGCAGCACCGACGGAGGTCGAAGGCCGGCACGGCGGCGCACATTTGAGTGGGTGATGTGGCCAATGCCACGCCCGACTGCCTTTGTCTCGCCAGTGCTGATGTTTACACACTGCAACCGGGTACACATTTAAGGCTGAGTCGACCTAGGGGAATCCCCAAAGACAAAGATATCACGTATAGCCTTACCAGACTGTCGGGGCAAGTGCTGTTAGCGAGCACCTACAAAGGCCGGCACGGCACACGAGGGGGTGGGGGGTGGCCAGCACCACGCCCGGCCGCCTTTGTCTCCCTAAGCGGTGATGTTTACACACCGCCCCAGGTACTCATTTGAGGCCGAGTCGACCTAGGGGAACCCCAGCACCTCACCCACTTACACTTGCCCACTCCGCAGAACAAGAGGGGGCGCGACTGTACAAATTCCTTCACGAGAAAAGGGGCGCCCTGGTGCTGGGAGTTGAACCCAGGTGCCTGTTGTTGTTGCTGTTGTTGTTGTTGTTGCTGCTGGTAGGGCGCGAGCGTCAGCACAGCGGCGGCCGCCCACCATGCCGCCCGGGGGGGGGAGCGTCGGTGACATTTACCAATGGCGCCTTTCATTGCCACACGAGCAGCAGCAGCAGCAACAACAATTCTCCAGTGGTTGCACAATAGGACCACACCTCCACACACACACACTACGTGACAAACGCACGGCGGAACGCACCCACTAAAGGCACGCACGCATACGCCACGACGCAATGTGCACACAAAGAAATCCCCCCCGCCATCCGTATGGCCTGTAACAGACTGTTGGGGCAAGCGCTGCTAGCGAGGGCCACCTGTGAAGGCCGGCACGGTACGCGAGGGGGTGGGTGGCCAGCACCACGTCCGGCCTCCTTTGTCTTCCCACGCGGCGATATTTATACCGCACCAGGTACTCATTTGAGGCCGAGTGGACCTAAGAGACGCCCAGAACTGGTTCAGATAATCGTCACTGATGTTGGCCGTGAGAGGGAATTGAACTCGGGCGGCCTGGCTCGTAGCGCGGCGTGCTAACCACTGCGCCACCGCTCCCTGTAAACAGCCACACACCTACATACATACATACCCACACCCACTTCCAAGAACAACCGCACACACGCGCCTCCTGCACACATGCACCCACACACACGCAAACACAACTGCTCATGTGCCATACAATAACACAGCCGCCAATGTGTGGCAGTGTCATCACGCCACTCGTGCCAGCCGAGGTGCACTTTCAGGCCATGTAAAGTGTGGAAGGTTTCCTGGTGAGAGGACCGGCAGATGCAATACAAACGCTCCCCACTGTAAATTTTAAGTTTTCGTGACTGCAGGAATCCATACTCTTTGGTTCTTTCGGTAAAGTCACGTAGGTATAAAATAGAATAAATTAAATGACGACGTTTCGGGCGCAATACAAGCAATCGTCATCAGGTTTCTTGCTGTGGTTGTCCCCCCTGATGATGGATGCTTGTGATGCGCCCGAAACGTCGTGATTTAATTTATTTTATTTTATACCTACGTGACTTTACCGAAAGAACCAAAGAGTATGCTTCCCATTGTGCCACCTCGCTGCGTTTTAGTCACCCGGCGCACCGCTCGTTGTTGTGAGCGTCGCTCCTCCGCCCTCCGTTGTTGCCGGAGGGCGACTGCCTCAAACTTGCCCAGTGGCGTCCTTCACGAGCCTCTTCCAGAGGCCGATATTGACACCGCAAGTCCTGGCTTTCGGCACGTTCACTCGGTTCAATATTCTCCTGTAGCGCATCAGCCACCGCATGCCCAAACAGAAGCAACTTGGGCATACGGTGGCTCGGCAGGCATGCTGCATGACCCGGACAACACAGCCTTGCCTGCCAGAGTGAACTGATGATGAGACTATGTCCAGATCTTTCAAGAATCTGTGAATTCCTCACATGATCCAGCCTGGTGAAACCCAAGATGGATCGTAGGCAGGCCAAGCTGAATGTTTCAAACCAGCACAGATGTTCCTTTAAGGGGCTCCTTAAGGGGCTCCTTAAAGGGCATAACCGTGCCCAAGAAGACCCAAAGCTTCGTGTGGAGCACCAGGCCAGGAAAGTTTCCGCACAGCAGCGTTACACATTCCGATGAAATAATAACGCCGCTCGACCGATTCAGAGACCTCCGCTGCCTCACTGGAGTTGGTCATACACACACCGCCCCGGTAAGGAAACCTCTCCGCACTCTCCACAACTGCCCCATCGCTCACGATGAGCTCGAACGCGCATGCCACGCCACGCACGGGCGCGCAAACACTCGCACGCACCTGGCTGAAGTCGGGGTCCTTCTCTCCCTGCACGCCCTCGTCCGTTCCTTCCATCACCTCCTCGGGCTCCGAGCCGCTCTGCGTGAGCTCAGGGACGGCCTCCTTCATCACCTGAGAGGAGGCGCGACGCCGCGTCACACAGGAGGGCGCGAGATCAGCACACGGATCGTTACCTTTGTCGTCGCCGCTGCCTGCACGTGCGGCCGGGCAGGGCCACACGCGGGTGTAGGGGGGGGGTCGGCGTGGCCGTGTGGGCAGCAGCGGTGTCGTGCACTGCACGCACTCTGAACACGGCGACCCGAGTTCGATCCCCGGCCGTAACTAACATCAGCTGAACCATTCACGGGCCCCCCCCAAGGCCAGCTTGGCCCACACACAAGTGGATTGTGCGGTGTGCAAACATCAGAACCGGGGAGACAAAGATGGCCAGGCATGGAGCTGGCCACCTAACCCCTCATACGCCGTGTCAGCCTTCATAGGCGCTTGCTAACACAGCATTTGCCCCCACAGTCTTGTAAGGCTATACGGGGGATCTTTGTGTTGTGTATGCCTGTGCGTGCGTAGTGTAACGGTTAGCGCGCTGCGCTACGAAACCGGAGACCTGCTCACGGCCAACACCGGTGACGATTATGTGACCCGCTGCTGGGCCTGCCCTAGGTTTTCTAATGAGTGCCTTTTTGATGTGTACATCTCGATACAGCTGTACACAGACACCCGCACATCTGCATAATCACACGGGGTTGTGTGGGGCAGTGTGTGTGGACGCACGGGTGTGTACCTTGAAGTCCTTGACGACTTTGCGCACGTACACCGTGGCCTGTGTGTACTCCTGTTGGTCCCGCTGCTGCTGGGAGCGCCGAGCGGCCTGGCACTCTACACACACGCCTGCACACAGACACACACGGCACGTGCGTTACTCACACAGGTCTACACGCACGGTGCAAATACACCCACATACACAGCAATTGCGCGTCACACACGCATACACATCATACACATAGCGCTGACAGTGTCCGTACCTGGCTGTGTGATGTACGCGCTCGCGACTTCGCTGCTCCCTTCCCCACATGGCCGCCGGGTGATGGTGATGGCGAGGTCCACCTGGAATGAGCGGCGGATCACCTCCCACTCGGGCGGCCACACCAGCGCCAGCCTGCACAGCAAGAGCCACACAGCGGGTTACTTACCATGTCCCCACGTCTCGGCCCCGTGTCCCCAGGTCTCTGTGTCTCCGTGTCTGTCACCGTGTCTCCGTGTCGCCATGTGCCCATGTCCTCATGCCTCCGTGTCCCCTTGTCCCCGTGACTCCCATGTGTCCGTCCGTGTCCCCGTGTCTCCATGTCCCCATGTCACTGCCCCGTGTCCCCAGGTCTCTCTGTGTCTCCGTGTCTGTCCCCGTGTCTTCGTGTCCCCATGTCTCCTTATCCCCACGTGTCCTTATTTCTCTGTGTCTGTCTCCGTGTCCTCATGTCCCCCGTGTCCCCCGTGTCCCCCGTGTCTCGCGACTCACAGTGAGGCGTCCTCATGGGAGACAGAGTCGGGGGTAAACATGAGTCCGCTGTGAGGACAGAGCAGCATGGAGTTCCCCACTGAGAACACGGGCGAGGCACGCGTCGGGCGCCTGAGACACGCGCGCGCACAAAGACAAAGATCCCCCGTATAGCCTCAGCAGACTGTTGGGGTAAGTGCTGTTCGCGAGTAGCGCCTATGAAGGCCGGCAGAGCGCACCTATGAAAGGGTAAACAACTGTCTACACACCGCACCAGAGTACTCATTTAAAGTCGACCTTGGGAGGCGCAGGACCGACGCAGACAATCGTCACTGGTGGTGGCCATGAGCGGGAATGGAACTCGGGTCGCCGGGTTCGTAGCGCAGTGCCCTAACCACCGCTCCTCACCCAGACTCACTCACCTAATGAACTTCCTCCACTCATCCAGGAAGTACTGAGAGACCACGTAAAGCGTTTCAGTGTCCTGCAAACACGCGCACATACATAAAAGCACAAACGCACATTTACACACACAACAACCGCCATTCGCCACCAAGTGGCGGTGACGTCACCACGACGCGTGTACACACACACACGCACGTATAGCGAGCCGTGTGAACTCTCAATCTCTGCTGCCCCTGCTCTCCTGGGCCATGGTGTGCTGCGCCACGTTTACTCCTGTGTCTCTCCGGGTCTCTCTCTGTCTGTCCGTGAATTCCTGTGCCTCCCAATGTAACCCCATTAACCTCGTGTCTCCCCCGCATCTCCCCATGTCTCCCTCCGTTGCGCTGCATATCTCCCGATGTCTCTCTCTTTGGTAACTCTGCACATGCCCATGATTCTCCACATCTGCGCCTCCCCGCTTCTCCTCACGTGTCTCCGCATCTCTTTCTCCCCGTATCTCCCTGCGTCTCGTCCTATCTCCCCGTGTCTCCCCACATCTCCTTGCGTCTCCTCGCATTTCAACGTGTCTCCATTCTCCCCGCATCTTCTCGTGTCTTCTCCCGCGTACCTGAGGCCAGGGCTGCAGCGTCGGCCGCCCCTTGTCCTGGAAGAGCGCGGTGAGCGCCCCCTTCTGCTTCGTGGCGATCATGCGCTGCATCTCTCCCGTCTCTTCCCCCTCCCGCTCCAGCCGCTGTAACCACGGCACCAACCGTCAGTTGTGGCGTGGTTGTGGTGCGGTTGTGCCACTCCTGGCACTGCGAGCATGGTTGTGTGCCGCTGTGGTGGTCGCGCTGCAAGCGTAGTTGTGCCGTGGTTGTATTGTGGTTGCGTTGTGGTTGTGCCGCACCTGGCACTGTGCGCATGGCTCTGCGGTGCTGTGGAACTCCGGCGCCGAGGGGAAGTAACCGCGCAGTTTGTGCCAAACCTCGGCCGAGACGAGGCGGCGCTCGCCCTCCCGCGTGCTCAACCCTCCTGGTACAAAGGTAAAGACAAAGACCCCCCGTACATCCTTTCATGGGCTGTTGGGGCAAGTTCTGCTCGTGAGCAGCACCTATGAAGGCCCGCAAGGCACACGAGGTGGGGTGAAGTCTGGCCAGCACCACGCCCGGTCGCCTTTGTCGCACCATTGTCGATGTTTCCACACCGCACCAGGTACACGTTTAAGGCTGAGTAGACCTAGGGGAGGCCCAGGACCGGTTCAAATAATCGTCACTGTCATTGGTAGAGAGCGAGAATCGAACTCGGACTGTCGGGTTCATAGCACAATGCGCCAACCGCTACACTCCCCATGTGTGCCTGGGTGTGTGTGTACACAGACACACACGAGTACATACACATAGGAATAATACAAAGACAAAGATCCCCTATATAGCCTTTTAACAGACTGTTAGAGCAAGTGCTGTTCGCGAGCACCTATGGAGGCCGGCATGTTACACGAGGAGGTGGGTGGCCAGCACGAAGCCCGGCCGTTTTTGTCTCTCCAGCAGCGAGGTTTCTACACACCGCACCAGGTACCAATTTGTGGCTGAGTTGACCTAGGGGAGGACCGCTTCAGACAATCATCACTGGCGTTGACCGTGAGCGGGAATCGAACTCGGGTCGCCGGGTTCGTAGCGCAGCGCGCCGCTAACCGTTGCACTACCGCTCCTCGCAGAGCACATGTACCTTCAAGGGGCTCCACATGTCGCAAGCATAGACACTCGTGCACACAAACACACGCACGCGAGAACACACGCGCACGGCATCACATGCATGCACAGACACATGGAGGTGGGGACGAGCGGCTGGGACTGCCCGGAGCGGCCACCCTCACCGTGTGGACACAGGACCTCGTCGTTGAATCCACCATCCTCCTCCGCGGACGACCGGGCCGTCCTCGCGCCTGCAGGAACTGGGGAAGGAGGGGGGGGGAGGTGGGTGTCGGAATGGGGGGGGGGGTCAAGATGGTACAAGCCATGAATAGGGCCCCCACCCTGTCCAGGTTTCCTCCCCATATTATTGATAATTGATTACGATCGTTTACCCGGGAAAGCCTCACCGAGTCTCAACTCTTTTCCAGGAGGGTCCTGCCAAGTTTTCGCAGAAGGTGGGGGTGGTGTTGGAGGGGTGGGTGACGATGTTGACATGCGTAATCCGAATTTGCCGGTGCTTTGTCAGCAGTAGGAAGAGGTTTTTTGGGTTCGATCGCGTAAATATGAATGTCTTTAAACCCGCCACCACCCAACACAGAACATGCCAACGTTCACGTGACAAACCTTACTGACTGGCTGTCGGGTAGTGGCGGGTTTAACGACACATTGATATTTACGCGATCTAACTCAAAAGACCTCTATTGTGGATAATATTCGTCGTGAAAGCCCCACCACGTCGTGTTAAACTGGGAAGTTGTTTTGGCCGTTATCGGTTACAACTTATGGCGTTCACTTGGGCTATGGGAGGAAACCAGCAGAGGAATCCCATGCAGAACAGGAGGAGGGAGATACGAACTCCGCAAGTAAAGGCGTCCCGAGTCGTGAATCGGACTCAGCTCCCGCCCGCTGTGGATGTGCGATTGTCACATTTATTTTGCCGAACCAGGTTGAGAACTCAAGAGACAAGGAACGGAGTCTCATTTGCAACAGCGGCCCGGGTCACCAAAATGACAAAGGCAAAACGAACCAGGTAAAGGTTCGGCAAATGAAGCAAATACAAATCGGAGCAGGAACAACCGCGTGGACGCGCGAGAAATAGAAAATATCGCGCAGACGTAAATCGAAGTTGAATTACAATGAATGTGCCGTCTCAGGCTACTTTGAGACCGATCGTACAAACATTGATTTGGCGATTCTGCGTTGGCGGTGGTTGCGCGAACACAAATAACAAAAACCAAGTCCACACATTCGTCAATAACAACACAGGGTGTGTGTGGTCTGAAGGCAGTGTTCTTCACTCATTTTCAGAGGGGGGGGGGAGGCACTTTCGCCGATAAGACATCACTGGTGCGAGAGCCGCCACGCACATTATTTGAAACCGTTGGGGTTTGACAGCAGCACGATGATGATGATGGGGGTGTTTTCACTCTTTGTGTATTGTTGGGGGGGGGGCGCACCGTCAGGAGCCGCACTAAACGCCACCAGGGGCCTTGCAATGAAGGGCACTGGATAGCAATGAAGGACACTGGGTAAAAACGATTCGGGGCAACGACCGTTATTCGCAGTGCATACAGAGGCCAGAGAGGTACAGCCGACAACACAATTATGAAACTAGGTTACCGAAGCATTAAACAAACGGTACACGGGGTGACCGATGCACTGTGTAAATACTAAAATGTAAACGGACGAGGATATACGTCACATGCAAGCGATGTTACCATGGAGGTAAGCGTTACCGCCACCCGTGGCCGCGAGTGGCCGTGTCCGTGGTGATGGGTGGGGCGACGCTCACCGCTCTCCGCCGGCTCCGGCTCCGCCTCGTCGCTGCTCCGCTCCCCGCCCCCGTTGCTCGGCTTGGACTCCTCCTCCTTGTCCTCGAACTGACCAATCACGAGCAGCCGCCAGCTCCGCAGGGACACCTTGCCCACCCAGAATGACTCGCTGCGCGCCAGGAGCAATCCGACACGTGCGCGCAAACGCACGATCGCACAAATCGCTCGTATGGCCCTGAAACTTCGATCGCACAACCGTAACACTCGCTGCGAGAACACACACATTCCCGTGTGTATACTACACGTACAATCCATGTTTAAACACACGCAATGTACACACACTGTGAGAGTACACGGACGGATACTGATTTCAATCTAGATTGAAAACTCATTTCTTTAAGAACTGCTTTTTGTGTTTAGTTTGTTGTCCTTCCTCCGCACCTCCGATTAGCACGGTTGGCTACGTACGGTGCGAAAGAAATTCAATATACACACAGAGTACACACACACACCCACCCACCATAAACTGAGTAAACAAATACACTCGCCTTCCACTGGTATACCGAGGGACCGTGTGTAAGTGCGCGCAGGTATGCGGCGTGCGTGTGCACGCACGCACGGGCACGCACCCGGGAGGCAGGGAGCTCTTGAGCAGGGTGCCGACAGTGCGATAGTCGTCGCTGAGTCGGCTCTTGAGCTGCAGCACCCGGCAGCGCTCCACCACACAGTCGCGGCACAGCGACGCTTCTGGTGCGGCACACACGGTGCACATGGTGACGCAAGAAGACACACGGATATACACAGTAACACGCGTGTACATGTGGGGACATGCACGGATACCAACGGTAAACACAAGGCTTGCACAGTAACACAAGGGGACAGAGGCGTTATACAGAGTAGCGCACAGGTACAAGACAAAGATCACCACGTAGCGTCTTAACAGCCTGTAGGAGCAAGTGCTGTTAAACGAGCACCTATGAAGGCCGACACGGCACAAAAGAGGGTGGGTGGCCAGCACCACGCCCGGCCGGCCTTTGTCTTACACACCGCACCAGGTATTCATTTAAGGCCGAGTCGACCTCGGGGAGGCCCATGACCGATTCAGATAATCGTCACTGGTGTTGGCCGCGAGCGGGAATCGAACTCGGGTCGCCGGGCTCATAGGGCAGCTGCACTATCGGCACAAGTACAAAGCCAAAGATCCCCCAGTATAGCCTTAACCGACTGTTGGGGCAAGTGCTGTTAGCGAGCACCTACGAGGCACAGGTACACACACGGACACATACGCATGCCCACGTGCGTGCGCGCGCGTACCAGTGAGTCGCGGGCCGCCCCCGTACTTGTGGTACAGGGCGTTGGCGGCGCCACGGCTGATCCTCTTGACGCTGCCCACGTGGTGCGGCGAGAGGGCGCCGTGCGTGCACACGAACGCGGCGTTGTCGAGCGCACGCACGCACGCGCTGTCCGTCAGCCACTGCCGCAGCCACGCCGTCCCCACAAACTCAAACTCGCTCGCTGCGTGCGGGGGGGGGGGGGAGGGGCACGGTGTGGGGGGGCACGGGGGGGGGGGCGACAGAAGGGGATGTGGGCGCACAGGGGAAACCATGGGGACGCAATGTGGAGCATTAGTTGGGCGGTGGGATGTAGTGGTGTGTAGTGGTGTATGCGTAGCGGCATATTGTTTGCCGTGGTGAGGTGGTGTGTAATGGTGTTGTGTAGTGGTGTTGGCGTTGAGTGGTGTATTGGGAGCGGTGGCGCAGCGCGCTACGAACCCGGGTGACCCGAGTTCGATTCCTGTTAAATGGCCAACACCAGTGACGGATTCTCCCAACCAGTCCTGGGCCTCCCCCGAGGTCGACTGGGGCTCAATGAGTGCCTGGTGCGGTGTGTAAACAGCGCCACCAGGGAGACAAAGGCGGCCAGGCGTGGTGCCTTCAAAGGTGCTACTCGCTCACAGCACTTGCTCAAAAAGTCTATTATGGCGATACGGGGAATCTTATAATAGTGTAAGTGTAGCGGTGCGTCCTTTGCTGCGGTGTAGTGGTGTGTAGTGGTGTGTTGTGGTGTGTTGTGTTGGTATGTTGGTGTATAGTGTTGGTCATGGTGCAGCAGGGTGTAGTGGTTTAGCGGTGTGTTAGTAGTGTAACGGGGTGTAGTGGTGTAGTGGTGTAGCGGCATAGTGGGGTGGTAGTGGTGTAGCGGTGTAGTGGTGTAGTGGGGTGTAGTGGGGTGTAGTGGTGTAGTGCTGTAGTGGTATAGTGCTGTAGTGGTGTAGTGGGGTGTAGTGGCATAGCGGGGTGTCGTGGCGTAGCGGGGTGTAGCGGGGTGTCGAGTTCCCGGGCGAGGTCACCCTCCGGGTCTCACCGTTGTCCGCCGGCAGCAGGGCGTAGAGGCTGCGCACCTCCGAGTGTTTGGCACGACCCTCGGCAATGCTCTGCTGCCGCATGGCGCTCATTTCCTCGCACCACTCCTCAAACGCGCGGTTGTCTGCCCGCACCTTCTCCGCCAGCCACTCTGACCCGGAGACACAAGCAACCCCCCCCCACCACCACCAACGTGCAGCCGTACGGGCAGATGAGCGTCAGAGCCAGCGAGAGCCAGCGTGCACGAGTGTGCGACCGTGTAAGCGTGCGTGCGCCAATGAGTGTGGGACCAAAGTGTGTGAGCGTGAGCAAGTGTGTGCGAGTGAGTGTGTGAGCGAGTGTGTGCGAGTGAGTGTGCGACCGTGTGCGTGAGAGTGTGTAAGCGTGCGTGCGCCAATGAGTGTGAGACCGAGTGTGTGAGCGTGAGCGAGTGTGTGCGAGTGAGTGTGCGACGAGCACGTGAGAGCGAGCGTGCGTGAGTTGTTTCCGAGTGAGCGAGTGAGTTTATAAGTGAGCGAGTGAATTTATAAGCAACTGAACGAGCGAGCGAGCGAGCGAGAGTGAGTTCACACCGGGCAGCGTGGTGTCCTGTGCGGTGGGCGTGGGCTCTCCGCGCACGGTGTACACCAGCGAGTACGCGTTGCGCGATGAGTGAACGCCGCGCATGCACTTGGGTCTCCGCCCCACCGAGCGAGACGGCTCTGTGGGGCGAGGGGACGGGAGGGCGGACAGGCAACCACATCAGACCCACGTCAGGGGTGGACTTTCCACGTTCCCCTGGCGGGGCCCAGTTGAACCACGCTCTTGGATAATAATCGTCGTCGTCTTCGTCGCAAACCGTGGAACATATACCGACTCCATGCCCGAAGCAGGAATACGAGATACGAGGGAGGCAACATCACAGTGATGGACTCCGCTACCCACAACGCTATTATCTGTTTCTTTAACATCAGCCATACAAAGAGGATCATCACCGTCATCAGCGGCAGCAGCAGCAGCACACTGCTACAGGATAAAAGGCAGTCCCACCCGCCCCACCATGCCTGCACCGTTGAATCTAAATGGTCAACGCTCACACACTTGCTATACTGCCATCTCCTAGCCCACCCCTAGGGCCTGCATACGACGGCTTCGTGCACTGACAAAGTTCTCGGCCTCTGAAGTGCCGAATTTGCAGAGGGCGCTTCGTCATGAGGGCGCTCTCGGTCGAGTTTCCGGGTTGTGCCGTTGTCGTTGTTTTGCTGGGAGCTCCTGTATCAGCCCCCTCCCCAACCACCCGCCGAAACGTCGGACATCGTGCCAAACCAGCAAGCGCAACCGTAAATTATATCAAAGGCAAAAATCCACCCCCTATAGCCTTGGGGCAAGGGTTGTTCACGAGCAGCACCTATGAAGGGCGACACGTCACACGAGGGGGTGGGTGGCCAACATCACGCCCGGCCGCCTTTGTCTCCCCAGTGCTAATGTTTACACACCGTACCAGGCACTCATTTGAGGCTGGGTTGATCTAGGGGAGGCCCAGGACCGGTTCAGATAATCGTCACTGGTGTTGGCCGTGAGCGGGAATCGAACCCGGGTCGCCAGGTTCATAGCGCAGCGCGCTAACCGCTGCACCACCGCTCCCCACTACACACGCACGGCAGGGTCCTGGAGCCGCCGGGGTCCTCGGGGTCCTACGGAAAGGGGCGGGGAGGGGGGGGGGGGGTCACCTACCGAGGTCATCCTCGGCGCCCAGCAGCAGGTGCCTGCCTTCGACGCGCTCGATCTCGTCATCGTTGAACTTGTGCCACTCGCCCGTGCGCGCGTCGCGGATGTGCGCGATGTAGTGGCCCGAGTAGGCGCTCACCCCGCGGTGGATGAGCACCGCGCTCAGCTCGTACTCACCCTCGCCGCCTGGGCACGAGGGTCCACACGAGGTGGGAGACAGCGCGGCCGTGAGGGTGGCCCGGTGGAGCAGGGTGCGTGCGTGCGTGCGTGTGTCCGTGGGGAGCGCAGTGTGGCCGTGAGCACGCTGCTCCACGAACCCAGCAACCACGGCCACCAACGCCTGCGACAATTATCTGAACCGGTCCTAGGCATCCCCTAGGTCAACTCAGCCTTAAATCAGTATCTGGCGCAATGTGATGCTGGCCACCCACCCCCTCGTGTGCCGTGCCGGCCTTCATAGGTGCTGTTCGCAAACAACACTTGCCCCAACGGTCGGTTAAGGCTACACGGGGGATATCTGTCTTTGTTATTGTGTGAAGGCTCATGATGGACGCCACTGGGTAGTCGGAGGCAGTCGCTCTACAGCAAGGGCAGAGGAGTGATGCTCACAACAACGAGCGGAGCGCCGGGAGGATAAAATGCAGCAAGTTGGCACAGCAGGGGGTACAGCTGGTGGACCTGCCAGTCATCTCAGTCGGTCAACCCATGACACCTGGGCCTGTCCCATGACCTCCTGCCAGCAGCGAGAGCCTTCCACACTTCACGCGAGCGAAAAATGCACCTAGCCTGGCACAAGCGCTGTGGTCACACGACTGTCAATTAATGGCGAATGGCAGCTGTTGTTTTTTGTGTGTGTGTGTGTGTGTGTCGGGGGCCTCCTCACTGCCATGCTGCAGGTATGGCCTCATGTCCAGCGTCTCCGGGAAGCTCAGGTACGAGTTGAGCTTCTTCTTGTGCCCGGTTTGCCTGCACAAAGACAAAGATCCCCCGTATAGCCTGTAACAGTCGGTTGGGGCAAGTGCTGTTAGCGAGCACCTATAAAGGCCGACATGGCACACGAGGGGCTGGGTAGCCAACACCACGCCCGGCCGCCTTTGTCTCCCCAGTCGACCTAGCGGAGACCCAGGACCGGTTCAGATAATCGTCACTGGTGTTGGCCGTGCGTGGGAATCGAACTCGGGTCACCGGGTTCGTAGCGCAGCGCGCTAACCGCGACACTGTGCGCGTCCGTGCCTGCGCACACACACACAGCCACCCATGAACACACGCTCTGGCACGAGCAGTCGCGTGCAGATGTGCCAGCCCGTGTACAGGTGTGGACATGCACCGGTGCTGGTCACCCACCCCCCTCGTGTGCTCGCTAAGAGCACTTGTCCCCAACTGTGCGTTTAGGCTATTCGGGGGATCTTCGTCTGGTCACGTGCGTGTGTCCGTGGCGTGTGTACGCAGGTTGGCGAGCGCCGCCGTGTGCGATGCCAGTTGAGTCACTTGCGGTGTGATGTTTCAGCACTGGGATGTTTTGGCCGGAATCAGTTGCACTAAGTCTTTTTTTTTAGCTCAGGGAGGAAATCGGAGATCCCGTAGGAAACCCACGTAGAGGAGAGAACTTACAAACTCCGCAACAGTGTGACCACTGCGCAACCCTGCGGTGTGCCCCAGGTGTGCTGCAGTGTGCCCAGGTGTGCCCAGGTGAGCCCAGGTGTGCTGCCGTGAGTCCAGGTGCGCTGCGGTGTGCCGCGGTGGACTTCGGTGAGCCCAGGTGCGCTGCCGTGAGTCCAGGTTTGCTGCAGTGTGCCCAGGTGTGCCCAGGTGTGCCCAGGTGTGCTGCAGTGTGCCCAGGTGTGTCTAGGTGTGTCAGTGTGTGCCCAGGTGTGCCCATGTGTGCCCAGGTGTGAGCGCGTGTGGGGGAGAGCGCACCGGTCGAACACAAAGCGCAGGAGCTGCAGGTTGAGGGTGCGGGGAAGGCCGAGGAGTTGAATGCGGCGCGACGCCGTCTGCTTCACCTGGCAGCGGCCGCACAGGTAGCGGTTCTCTCCCTCCAGCTTCTCCTCCTGCACCCCACGCGACACACCACGACATGATGCCCAGCAGCGCAGCACGCTTGGCATGGCCCACCGTGTCCCACGCTGCAGCCCAGTGCTACGTCACTGATGATGCGCCATCACGCCGCGAAATTCCGTCGCTCCACATGTGACGAAAGATTCTCTCACGCAGACGTACGCCGCACTCGCACGCAGACAAAGACGAAGATCCCCTGCCCCCGTCTAGCCTCAACAGACTTTTGGGGCAAGTGCTGCACAGTACACAAGGGAGTGGGTGGCCAGGAAGACGCCCGCCGGCCTTTGTCTGCCCAGTGGTGATGTTCTACGCACCACAACAGGTACTCAAGTGAGGACCAGTCGACATAAGAGAGGCCAAGGACCGATTCAGACACTCATCACCGATGATGGCCGCGAGCGGGAATCGAACTCGGGTTGCCGGGTTTGTAGCACAGTGCGATAACCGCTGCGTCACTGCCCCCACACACTCTCACAAAGACGAAGATCCCCCGTATAGCCTTTAACACACTGTTGGGGCAAGTGCTGTTAGCCAGCACCTCTGAAAGCCAGAACGGTACAGGAGGGGGTGGGTGGTCAGCACCACACCCGGTCGTCTTTATCTCCCCAATAGCGATGTTGACATAATGCACCAGGTACTCATTTGAGGCTGAGTCTACTTAAGGGAAGAAGCCCAGGACTGGTTAAAACATTCTCCACTGTTATTGGTCGTGAGCAGGAATTTAATTCGGGTCGCCAAGTTCGTAGTGCAGCACGCTAATCGCTACACTCTCACCACCCCGCAAACGCACTCTCACACACACTGACACACACGCAGATAGGCTCACCATGGCTACACCAAAGTTCCCCAGTATAGCCTTAACAGACTGTTGGGGCAAGTGCTGTTAGCGAGCACCTATGAAGGCCGGCACGGAACACGAATTGGTGAGGTGGCCAGTACCACGCCCGGCCGCCTTTGTCTCCCTAGTGGCAATGTTTACACACACGCACACAGATAGCAAACACACAGATAGAGAAACACCGCCGCACACCTTGAGGAACTCATCAAGGCAGTCCGTCAGCTGTTTGTGACCCTGGATGTTGAGGTCAAGCTCCAGGAACCGCGCCGGGCGCCTCGACTCGTGCCCACACGCACCGCACCTGGCACCGCACGCAAGGACACACGCGCACACACGTGCACACACGCGCACTTCAATTCAACTTTGAAAGGGCTGTTTGTTACTGGCTGTTTGACGTTTTGAACATTTTGGCCTTCGGAACTTGCACGGCGACGTACGGAACCCGCACGGCGGCGTACATAGCTCACGTGGTGACGTCCGTAACTCTCGTGCTGACGTACGCCACTCACGTGGTGACGTACGCGTACTGCCCGCAGAACTCGCTCTGCACCAGGTCGCGCACGCGGGAGTCGCGCTGCCGGCTCAGGGCGTCCTCCAGCAGCGCCATGAGCAGCTTCGAGAACTCCTGCGCGTCCTGGGGTGGAAACAGGGGGGGGGGCAGGTGACGTGTCTGGAGGTCGGGCGTTGGCTTGGTGCCGCTGTGAAGCGGGCTGTGCCGTGCGCCATGCGCCGCGAGCGGTGGAATCGCTATCGAGCGTGCAAGGCCGTGCGACTGCACCGGTGGCCCACACGGTCCGAGCGGGGGATGGGGGGGGGGAGCTTAGGTGCAAGTGGAACTAATTGGGACAAGGGGGGTGGGGGGGAGCCCCCCCCCTCTTTGCATTCTTGGCACCAAGGCCCAAGCCAACCAACCACGCTCTGCCTGGCTCTCTGCGCCGTGTGCTGGGCACCGGCGCCGTGCTCTGTCTGCTGCGCCGCATGTGGCTCTGCTCCGTGCGCGTCAAGGGCCCCACCCCCCATCCCGGGGGGGTAGCCCCCGCGCCCCTCCCCCCCCACCTGCTGCTGGGCGGTGTCGAGTCCGAGGGCACGGATGAAGGGCGAGGGGTCGAGGTAGCGGCGCTCGCTCTCCTGCAGCAGCGCAAAGAGAAGCTGCAGGTGCTCGCACACGCCGCCCTGCTCCCCTCCTGCACGCACGTACGCACACGCACGGGGACAAAGGTGCCCCGGTTACCCTGAGAAGCCTGTCGGGGCAAGTGCTGTTAGCGAGTAGCACCTATCAAAGGCTGGCAAGACACGCGAGGTGGTGGGAGGCCAACACCACCGTGCCTGACCGCCTTTGCCTCCAAAGTGGCGATGTTTAGGCATAGCAGCAGGGACTCGTGTGAGGCTGAGTCGACCAAGGTGAATGTTTGGCTATTGCCAGTTACATCATTGTATAGTTTCCTTTTTCTTTACTATAGGACACCAGAGCACCCAGAGGAAACCCATGTAAAACAGAGCAGAACATCTAAACGCCACTCAGAAAGGCATCCGGGTCAGGAATTGAACCCAAGTGCTTCTTGTTGTGAAGCTGGAGTGTCACCACTCCCCCACCACCCTACCGCCCTTCAATCTCATACACACACCGCACACTCGTGTTGTACAAATACAAAGATCCCCCGTACAGCTTTAACAGACTGTTGGGGCAAGTGCTGTTTGCGAGGACCTATGAAGGCCGGCACAGCACACGAGGGGGTGGGTGGCCAGCACCACGCCAGGCCGCCTTTGTCTCCCCAGTGGCGATGTTATCTACACGCCGCACCAGGAACTTATTGAGGTTGACTCGACTTCGGGGAGGCCAATAACTGGATCAAACAATCGTCACTGGTGTTGGCCGTGAATCGAGTTCGGGTGGCCGGGTTCATAGCACAGCGTGCTAACCCCAACGCTACCGCTCCCCATGCATACAAGTGTAGTGACATCGCGGGATGTCACTGTGCAGTGCCGGCCCTAGAGGGGCCCGGCGTGCGGTGTAGCGACATCGCGGACACCACGTGGTGTGGGTGCAGTACCGGCCCTAGAGGGGATCGGTGAGCGCTGGTTGATAGCGCTGGATGGCACCACGCTTGGCATGCAGGATAGGGTGGGGGAGTGCCGGCCGTAGGAATGAGGTTACTAAAGGCCGTGGCACTCTGGTTGACCCGAGAGGACACTTGACCAGTTAAGTCTACAAAAGGGCCCAAGTGGGGGCTAGGGTTGGTCACGTGGTCGGGGTCCAGATCCTTCCCGAGGATTCTGGAAGGTGGTCGTGGCCAAGGGTGGAGCCGGCCACGCCGCAGAGAATAGAAGCCGGGTCCCCAGTGGGACCGGCATTGTTCTTTATCCTGAAGAAACCTTCGTCTACGTTCTACCGAGTCTCCAACACGTGGATCTGGACCCGTTGTAACTAGTATAGTTAGCCTGGTGGTCACCCCCATAGGTTGTTATTCTGTTATGGGGAAGTTACCCCGTGTGTTGGATTTGAATAAATGTGTTGCCTCCACGTCTACGTCTGAACTCACTACACATACATACAGTTGCTCACCCACTCAGATACAATTAAGGTTGAAAGCGTCGATGCATTAGTCCGTCCATCTGTTAGTAGCATGACGTCATGATAACTCTCGCCAAGTTGATCCGATACGAACAAAACTCTCGTGTCAAGTCTCGCTGCTATTCGAGACTCAGCGTGGAGGAAACCGGTACATTTAATCAGAGCATCATCACCAAAAATTTGGGGGCGACAAAGCAGAGCTAAAATTACTTCTTGCAAACAAGCAAATTAATGTTACCCTGACAGCTCCCGAGCTGCTCGTTAAATACCTCCGTGAACGAACAAATGTTGCGAGGTTTTTACATAATGCATGCGCGTATGCATGATTTTTCTCCAACGTAGTTTTCTCAGCAAAGGAGCACTCAGGCCAGGACTCAAAGACTGGGTTCGTACCTACAAGAGTCGGGTTCACCACTCACTCATACAGCCACAGGCGTCCACTACTCAGAGAGACACGCGTGTCCACCACTTACTCGTACAGCCACAGGTGTCCACCGCTCAAACTGCTGTCACCTGCCGGGTTGCTGGAGTCTGTGGCGCCTTGGGGCATCGTGGAGGCGGAGGAAGTGATTGTCGTCCTGTCAGTGGTTTCACTCTCCGTAGTCACCCCATCCTTGGTGGTGATGCTGGTGGCGGCGGCGGTGGTGGTGGTGGAGCAGGAGGTAGTCGTCCCCGCGTGGGTGGAGGGGGAGTCTGGGCGGTAGAGGTAGAGCAGCTGGCGGAAGCGGTGGTTGTGGAACCACACCTGCAGGAAAGTGTTCACGTAGCACGTCGCCCCCAGGTTCTTGAGCCCCACGAACGAGTTCTGTTGGGGTGGTGGACAATTGCAAGGGGGGAAGAGGTGGGGGGTGGATGATCAACTATTGTCTTGGCAAGCACGCAGGAGGTGCTCTGGAGAGATGGAGATGAGTGGATGTAACTTGGGTGTGAGCTGTGGACGCAGGGAGTGGTAGACTCGGAAGGCATATGGGGAGTGGAGGATATGAGGAGTGTTGGATACAGGTAAGCAGGGGACTCAGGTATATGGTGGACATGAGGTGGGCACGGGGAGCGGCGGCACGGGGAGCGGCGGGCACGGGGAGCGGCGAAACGAGGAGCGGCGGGCACGGGGAGCGGTGGGCACAGAGTGGTAAACACAGCAAGCGGTGGACACAGGAATCGGTGGACACAGGGAGCAGTGGATACAGGGACACAGGGAGCGGTGGACACGGAGTGGTGGACACGGAGCGGTGGACACGGAGCGGTGGACATGGAGGCTGCGCGACTCAGGAGGAGGGCACCTTGGCACGGCGTTCCGTAGCTGGATCGTCCACCTGGTGGAAGGCCTCCTCATTGAGGTCGCCCAGCCATGCTTGCTCGCCCAGCCCCACCAGGCAGTTGGGGTTCCCCTTGCAGTTCCTCCTGTGCAGAGGGCATCCCACAGGGTTACATGAGTCAGGGCACTGGAGTAGTGGGCACGGTTTGGAGACGTCTGGAAGGGGATTATATTTCGGAGTCCACGCAACAGTGGGACCCTCCGGGAAGTCGCCGCAACCCTCCGGGAAAGTTCAGCGAACCGTGGGAAGCGAGTGTCATCCCAAATCACCACGAGGACCTCAGCAGCGTCCCTCACCACCACCGCCACCACCACCACCGCCACCGCTTGAAATCGCGTAGCAAGCCCTGCAGATCCACTCGCGTAACCTTCAACAATGCAACTTCGACCCTGATGATTCAATGAAGCTTGGAGAGCCCAACGGAGATCACAAGAAGTCACAAACACCTCGTGGGACGACGTGGAAGATCCGCGAAGCGTCTGGGGCCACAACCCAAACTCGCATCTGCTGCACAAATCATGGCAGCAGATTGTGGATACTTGACGCACAAAGTGTCAATTTAAAGACTCCGGCATTAGGGGTCCCTGTATTAAGGGTAAGGGGACAGACTTAGTATTGGGTGTCTCTGTGTTAGGGGTTCATAACTTAAAGGTATGGTTGGGAGTAATGTATTGTAGTATTAAAGGTCCTAGTATATGGGTCCCAGTATATGGGTCCCAGGAATACGAAATGTGGGTTAAGGGGGTTAGAAAAGGGGTCTCTGCACGGGGGGAACCTGGGCTAAAGAGCAAGCGGGATGATACATCATTAGAGGTCCACATGTTTTGATTTAGGGAATCGTGAGGCGATACATGAACAGTAGGATACGGAGTTCCTGTGTCGGAGTTAAGGGGGTCGGGCTTTGCAATGGGATTAGGGGTTCCTGTTTTCTGGGTTTGGGGGATAGGGCTCGCATTGGGGGTCTCTGGGTTTATCAATAGGATTCGGAGTTCCTGTATCAGAGTTAAGGGGGTCGGGCTTTGCAATGGTATTAGGGGTTCCTGTTACCTGGGTTTGGGGGATAGGGCTCGCACTGGGGGTCTCTGGGTGTATCAATAGGATTCGGGGTTACTGTATCGGAGTTTGTGGATAGGGCTCGCATTAGTGGAGGAGTGGGGGGGGGGGGTCGGGGGCTAGCAATAAGATTAGGGGTTCCCATATTGGGAATAGAGGGGGGCTATGGCACTGGGATAAGGCTGAGCGAGGGGATAGGGGATGGGGGGGTGGTTACGAGGGGATAATCGCGAGAAGTCCCCGGGTCACGGCGACGATGAGCGGACAGTGGGGGGGAGTGGGGGGGGTTGACCATCGGTGAGGGGACAGCCCTTAGCGGAGGCCTCTCCTCACCGGGGGCCGCCCGAGGCGCAGGGCGGCAGCGCGAGGCGGTAGGCGAGGTGCAGGTGCGCGGGCCCCACGGCCTCGGGCCCCACGCTCGCGGCCCAGGCCCAGCCGCGGTCGCCCGCGGTGCCGCGGGAGGCCCGCGCCTTAGGCCCCATCGCTCGCTGGGGCCGCGGTCGATTCGCGACTCTCGTTTAATAATTCCGATTCGATTCGATGCCCGTCGAGGGATGCACGTGGATGTGGGAGGTGGGGGGGGGGGAATCGGAAGGATGAATCGGATGTCGATTCGGGTCGGGTTTGCGGGTTGTAACGCACGGGATGAATCGAATGAAGTCGTTTGTTGTGACGGAGAATCGATTCCTCTGATGTGGTCGTGTGGGGTCGTTCCTGCCCCTTGAGTTTGTCGAAACGATTTGTAACAGATTCTGAGCCATAGTTCGATTTATACATCGATTTGTTGCAACTGCTGTGGGGATAGGGGGGAGTGTCGATATCTGATCTGCATAGCAGTAAACCCGTGCGGTTTAGCCGTATTCTTGCACAGGGAAATTGAGTAACTTTTTTGTGTTTGTTGTAGTACAGAGTTAGACTGATGGCCTTAATCTAAGTTGTCTTGTGGTTGTTGTTGTTGTTTGACTTGCATCCCACTGGGATTTTTGCACACAGCGTTGGTGTACGGTGATTTTTTCTGCAATATTTTGCTGTCTTTTCTTGGATTTTATGTTTGCACTTAGTCACATATTCACTTTAAGATGTTTTTTGTTCATGTTTTTGTTTGTTGCGGTTGCACCCGATTCAAGAGCCGAATGGCTCACAGGGCTATACCTAATAAATGAACTTGAACTACTCCCTTGTGATGGAGCTTTGTAGGATGAACGTTGAGATTTATAAAGGGGCACCACGGGGTGACCACTAAGGGGTGAATTGGTCTGTAATCAGGTAGGGCACTGATAAGCTATCCATTTAAAAGGCCATTGCAATGGGCGCTCGTCGATTCGTGATTCGATGGATATCGCCAAAGTCAGAACCGGTCCTAGACCTTTGGGGGCCCTAAGCAAAATTTGGTTGGAGGCCCCTTTGATGTATGATTTTTTTCACCCACTAGCTAGCAGTGACTCTAGGGGGCCCTCTGCTGGCCACGGGGCCCTTTGCAATTGCAAGGGTCGCTTAGTGGCTGGGCCGGCTCTTGCCAAAGTTATTCCATTCCGTCTCAGCTCAGGTTCAAAATCGGGACGAGCTGACGACGATTCGATCGAAAGTTAAAGTCTGGAGGGGAATTCGCCGAATGCACTGAATCTCATGCGTAATCGATTCGAGATGCCAACGCCTGTACGTAGCGTGCACGCGTGCATCATGAATCTAGTGCGGGGCCTGTAGCGTATGTGAAAAGGGTCCCTAAATAAATAAAAACAATGATTAAAACACACATGTTTTTATTTTATATTTAAAGCTTTTGTGACTACAGGGATTAATATTATTGGTTCTTTCGGTAAAGTCACGTAGAAGGGAAATAATAAAAAATAATAAAGTAATTTTTAATTTTGTATTTGATTGTTTCCTTTTTATTATTTTATTATTTCCATTTTACGTGACTTACCGAAAGAACCAAGAATACACATGTTTTACTTGCATAGTAAAGTAATAGTATTTTTTCATTTGGGGCCGTCCATAAATGACGTCACGCAGACATTTGTGACGATGTGTGACAATGGGGGGTGGGGGGTGTTTGAGAAAGGTGACGTCACGTCAAAATGCGCAACTTTAAATAAATATAGACAACACGTTCTACTTAATTAAATATACTTTGTAATAAATGTTTTCTCCTACAACATCAGAGTGCAGCGCCACATTAAATACGCACTACAATGACAATAGTTTAAAGCGATTTGAAGCATGTTTTATTTTTGGGGGGGGGGGGGGCAGAGCTTTGTGTCGTCATATTTGAGGGGGGGGTCTGACTCATTGTGACGTCGTGTGACGAAGGGGGGGAGGTCAAAAATCGTCCACAATAGCGTGACGTCATTTATGGACGACCCCAAAGCTCGCCACGCTCTCCCCGGCCAACTCGCTTGCCCTGCTGGGCCCTTATCAGTGCCCTACCCTATTACAGACCAATTCACCCCTTAGTGGTCACCCCGTTGCCCCTTATAAGTCTCAACGTGCACCCTACAAAGTCCCATTACAAGGAAGAAACACAAGCACACAGACACAATTGTGTTTGCCCATATAAATGAAACGGCTGTACGTCGTATGGACTTGGAAACTCTATTTCCCTGCACAAGAATCCGGGGTGAACCGTGTGAGTTGACAGCTTTGGTTTTGCGGCTTTTCATCAAGGATCTTAAAGCGCTGTACAGGACACAGCAGCAGCAGCAGCAGACACCACGCACAACAATAATATTATTAATACATTTTAATAATCATTTACTAAATGAACTAAACGTTGAATAAGTTTAATAAGGCCTACCTCCCAGACCTTTCAGACAGTGTCTCATTATCACACACGCGTGGGTGTGCGTGTGTGTGTCTGCGTGTGTGTGCGCGTGTGTGTGTGTGCGTGTGTGTGCGCGTGTGTGTGCGCGTGTGTGTGCGTGTGTGTCTGCGTGTGTGTGCGCGTGTGTGTGTGTGCGTGTGTGTTTGTGCATGGGGAGCGGTGGTGTAGCGGTTAGCGCGCTGCGCTATGAACCTGGCGACCTGGGTTCCATTCTCGTTCACGGCCAACACCGGTGACGATTATCTGAACCGGTCCCGGCCTCCCCTAGGTCGACTCAGCCTCAAATGAGTACCTGGTGCGGTCTGTAAACATTACCACTAGGGAGACAAAGGCGGTCGGGCGTGGTGCTGGCCACCCACCCCCTCGTGTACCGTTTCGGCTTTCAAAGGTGCTCGCTAACAGCACTTGCCCCTATAGTCTGTTATGGCTATACGGGGGATCTTTGTCTTTGTGTTGAACTGCTTTCTCACCCTACGTAGCCATCCGTGCTAATCGGAGGTGCCGGCGATGGGCGTATGGGGAGGCTGCTGCCCCCGCTCTCGACTCAGACTCCCGCGTGCTGCCAAGTTCCATGAACAAGAGGACATACAGTCTATACATACAGTCTATACATACAGTCTATACACACAGTCTATACATACAGTCTATACATACAGTCTATACATACAGTCTATACAAATACTGTAGTCAACAACCATGAACTCATCAATTGTTGTTTTACCATTATCATTGTGGTTGGTATGAAAACACATTATATGATCGAGACAATGAGCATTTAGTAGTATTTAACACAATAAGTGTTTGTATATATAGGGGCGATGTCTCTAATCCACGACACCGTTACCGAATTCTGCTCTGGCCCATGGAATCTCCCTCTCCCCTAAGCCCCCCCCCCCCCCCTTTTGCCGTCAAGTTCCTGCCCCTGTTCAAGTCCACGACCACGTGTCAATAACGCCATTGCCCATGAAGTCAGTCTCTTTCTCTCTTGTCTGGCGGCTGCACTGCACGTGTCTGTCTGTCTGCCCGTGACCCCACGCTGTGGTGGCTGCCAGGGGTGGGTGGATCACCGCGCAGATGTCGCGAAACTCCATTCCTGTGGGCATCGCAGGCGCGCCCGATAACTCTGGCTCGCCAGTAGAAGGGGGGCGAGCCACGGTGGCCAGGAGATGTTAACTCCCTCGCCTGGTGTACAGGAGGTCGTGGGTTTGATCTCGACCCTGACGCCTGCTGCTGTATATTTGGAGTTTTCGGTGTCTCTCTCTCATCATCATCACGGTGATTTTCCCCCGGGTCCTCCGGGTTTTCCCCTCCGCATTTAGAACCAACAGCATCACGCGTTTAGAGTCTTCGGCTGCTGTAGTTTTCCACGTGACGATAAGCCACTTCGTTGAGCTATTGTTTATGATCGCCAGGTCGAATCTGAAGATGGGCTGCGCATGCTCGGTGGGCCTTACCTGGTAAGATGACATTGAATATGTGGAACTTACCCGTTCAATCTGCGCGTGAAAGTGTTACTCTTAGGTTTTTTAGGTAAAGTCACGTAGGTGAAAAATATAATAACAATTAATAAAAGTAATAATAGAAATTCAATAGTAAATCACGACGTTTCGGAGGCAACACAAGTCTCCGTCATCAGGTGGGACCGTCACAGCTAGATTTACTGTATCAAGTGAGGCAGAGATTCCAAGATGCAAGTTCTTAAATGCAAGTTAAGGGGGGAGGAAGGGGGGAGGGGCTTATCTGAATGTGGTAGCCAATGAATGGAACGTATTGGGGGGGGGGGGGGCTAAAAGAGAAACAACAGGTGCACATGCTAGAGGTGCACATGCTAGAAGAGAACGACACTGCACATGTTGTTTAACCCAGTGTTGGTTGACAATCCAAATAAAAAAAAGGTGAGTACTGTTAAACGCTGGGGATGTTAATACTCGGTAAAGTAGAATAGTACCTGTCAAATAAGATGGTCCAACAATGTGAAGTTAAATATGTTTTGCATGGTTAATAACATTGCTCCTTGCAGGCGCGTGGCATTGCTTCACATGCTCGGATCCCTCCCGCATGTACGAACTCGCCTGCTCTTTCTCGCGTCTCGACGAGTCTCAATCTTGGCTGTCTGCCTCTCTGTGTCCCTCCTCATGCTGATGCTCAATCCACGATTCCGCTCTCTCTCTCTCTCTTCTCGCCCTCCCCCTTCACTGGAACAAACTTCCCCCTCCACATTGAGCGGTCACCTTCGTCTCACCGAGTTTCCGTTCCTCACTGACAACTCACCTATTGTTTTATTGTTACCCCGAGCTCACCCCACGACCCCTCCTCCTTAATCTCCCCCTTCACATTCTCTTGACATGGCCATCACTCATCAACCCCATTCACTCAATCCATTCATCATCATCATTTACTGCCATCAATTTCGCTTCCACCGATGTCACGCATCATCATCGTCGCAGACTCGCCCCCATTGCTTTCAACTCGTCTAATTTATTCCCCGCGTCTCTCCTTCATTGCATCCACACACTGACGTCGCTGTGCAGTTCTCCATTCTCTGTGAGGCGCCTTGGTTGAAGCGCCATATCTAAGAGGTTAAGATAAGATATATAGAGGACCGCAGAGCTTGGAGAGGGAAGGTGGTGGCTGCTGCCGTTCCCTGCTCGTTTGTGGTTCCTCCTCACTCCTCCGAGTCGTCCTCTCTCCCTCTCAGAGTCGTCCTCTCCCATTCTGAGTCGTCCTCTCTCTCTCTTAGTCGTCCTCTCCCTCTGTCTCTGAGTCATCCTGTTTCTCCCTCTGAGTCGTCCTCTCTCTCTGAGTCGTCCTCTCCCTCTCTCTCTGAGTCGTCCTCTCTCTCTGAGTCGTCCTCTCTCTCTGAGTCGTCCTCTCCCTCTCTCTCTGAGTCGTCCTCTCTCTCTCTTAGTCGTCCTCTCCCTCTGTCTCTGAGTCATCCTGTTTCTCCCTCTGAGTCGTCCTCTCTCTCTGAGTCGTCCTCTCCCTCTCTCTCTGAGTCGTCCTCTCTCTCTGAGTCGTCCTCTCTCTCTCTTAGTCGTCCTCTCTCTCTGAGTCGTCCTCTCTCTCTGAGTTGTCCTTTCCTTCTCTGAGTCGTCCTCACCCTCTATCTCTGAGTCGTCCTCTCCCTCTCTCTGAGTCGTCCTCTCTCGCTCTCTCTGAGTCGTCCTCCACGAGTCGTCCTCTCCCTCTCCCTACGAGAGCGAGGAGTGGAGGCTGCGGACAGGCAGCGCCGTGTTGCAACTCGACGTTCTTGCCACACGAGTCGCGTCGTCAGTGACACTCCCTTGACAGTCACACACCTCTGTGTGTGTGCTACCAGCACCCTGTGTTGAACTGCTTTCGCAACCGTACGTGTCCATCTGCGCCAATCGGAGGTGTCCATCACCACGCTTCTCATGTGCGTGGTCCCTGCGAAGCCACGTGTTCCGCTATTTCGCGCGGCGTTTGGAGATGCAGTTGAAATTCAGTTGCTATTGCCATCGCAAGGGTGACACTCGGACGAGATGGGCGCGGGAGTTGTTATTTCGCGACGTCGGAAGGTTGAGACGAGCGAGTTAGGGGATGAGATTCGCACGACATGCAATGCGACCAGGCTAGATGGGGTGGCACGGGATAAGGGATGAGATAAGGGTTGAGATGCGAATGGATAGGATGGCGTGTACGATATAACGATGCTCTTTGGTTTTTTAGGTAAAGTCACGTCGGTAAAAAATTAAATACAAATAAATTAAATCACGACGTTTCGGAGGCAACACAAGCTTCCGTCTTCAAGTGGCACCGTCATAGCAAAATTACTGTATCAAGGACCCTTGCAGTCACAAAAACTTCAGATATGACGATGGCTGAATGAGAGGGGATGGGACGAGATCCCGTGATTATGAGACGACATCGCAGGAGGCCGGGGAGACGGGGCGGGGGGGGTCCACAGATGATCGGGATGAGCGAGATCGCTCCTCCCGTGCGCGGCCGACCTAATGCAGAGGGCGACCGCGCTGAGAACATCCGAGACTCCGACGGCGTTCCAGAGGAGCTGAACGAGACGCGAAGGAACGGGATGGAATGCCCGGGGTGGGATGAGCAGGAGGGCGGTGGAGACACAGCGGGGGGAGGGGCGGGGGTTGAGATGACGTGACGGGCGGGGGAATGATGAGATTAGGCCGAATGGGTAAATCGTAAATCGTGTGGAGGGGAGGGGTGGGGGGCAGTTGGGGAGAAGCGGAGTTGGAGCTGAATGGGTCCGGGGGGGGGGGCCTTGGAGTTTTTGTCTCAGTTTGGGGGCAGGGTGGGTGGGGGGCGAGGCCGTGGCTGAATGGCTTGAGATGAGTTATGTGGGTGGAGGGGGCGAGGGGAGCTCTCCTCCACTGGTGGGGGGGGGGGGGAGACGGGGGTCGGGGTGGAGGTTTGGAATCTCTCACGGCCACTCGAGGGCAGCGCGAACGGCGACTGACGACTTCGTCCGCGGTGATAGACCCACCGCCACGGCCGCTCCACCATCACCACCACCACCAGAGCCATCAGCACCACCACCACCACCAGAGCCATCAGCACCACGACCACCTTCATCCTTCACTTCACTAACACGACTATCGCCACCGCGGACATCACCACAATTATCATCATCACCACAACTATCATCATTATCACCACTACCATCACCACCACCACCACCACCACGAACATCACCACAACTATCATCATCACCACAAACACCGCCCACGCCGTCGCCGTGATCGGCGCGCTGCGATCGTCGCCAGCGACACGACCACGCAGCCTCCTCCACCATCATCAGGGTCTCCACCACCGCCATCACCACCACCACCTCCCATCACCACCACCACCTCCCATCACCATCATCACCACCTCCCATCACCATCATCACCACCTCCCATAACCATCACCATCTCCCACCACCACCTCCCATCACCACCTCCCATCACAATCACCACCTCCCATCACCACCTCCCATCACCACCACCCCCTATCACCACCATCACCACCTCCCATCATCACCATCACCACCTCCCATCACCATCACCGCCTCCCATCACCATCACCGCCTCCCATTACCATCACCACCTCCCACCACCATCACCACCTCCCATCACCATCACCACCTCCCATCACCACCTCCCACCACCATCACCACCTCCCATCATCACCATCACCACCTCCCACCACCATCACCACCTCCCACCACCATCACCACCTCCCATCACCATCACCACCTCCCACCACCATCACCGCCTCCCATCACCATCACCACCTCCCATCACCATCACCACCTCCCATCACCATCACCACCTCCCACCACCATCACCACCTCCCATCACCATCACCACCTCCCATCACCATCACCACCTCCCACCACCATCACCACCTCCCATCACCATCACCACCTCCCATCACCACCTCCCATCTCCACCTCCCATCACCACCTCCCACCACCATCACCACCTCCCATCACCACCTCCCACCACCATCACCACCTCCCATCATCACCATCACCACCTCCCACCACCATCACCACCTCCCACCACCATCACCACCTCCCATCACCATCACCACCTCCCACCACCATCACCGCCTCCCATCACCATCACCACCTCCCATCACCACCTCTCATCACCATCACCACCTCCCACCACCATCACCACCTCCCATCACCATCACCACCTCCCATCACCATCACCACCACCATCACCACCTCCCATCACCATCACCACCTCCCATCTCCACCTCCCATCACCATCACCACCTCCCACCACCATCACCACCTCCCTGGTCACGGAGCGAGTGAGTGGAGGGCGCCACGATGGACACGCGGAGTCTCGCGCTGCTGATGATGATGACGACTAAGACGGGACTGCTGCTGCTGATGATAATAGCCCCTGGGCGGGCCATTGACAGCGGTAAGGGCAACCTCGTCCACCTTATCGCGTCGCCCACCCGAGTTCACCCACACCTCGTCTGTTTACATTGTTTATACATCACCCGCTAATGTTTCTGTTACAGTCAAAATGATGGGTCTAGAGCAGTTGTTCTTCACCTTTAGAATGTTATAAACACATCGGGTTTGACGAAACAAAGTGATTGTTACTTACGTGCCCCTGCTTAATTTGTGTTTTTGATTATTTACCGTCTAAAAACTAAATCTGCCCACCCACCCCCACGGAGTGCGTGATGGACCCCAGGTCCTACTTGGGCTGCAGGGACTTTAATCTTTTGCCATTATTTTCCTCCCGATTTCATTTCGATGTATTTTGTTGTTGTACTGCACTTGCATAGCTGCCAACCTACCTTATTACGGAACCAATTCAGAACATTAGTGGTCACCACGTGCCCCCTTATACATATCAACGTTCATCCTACAAAGTTCCATCACAAGGGAGAAACACAAACAAATAGACATATTTGTGTTTTTACTCAATTCCCCTGTGCAAGACTGCGGGTAAACCATATGGGTTGACGGCTATCCACTTGGTTCGTTCTGCCTGTGGCCGTGTCGGTGACCCCACGCCGCCTCTTGCCAATGTGAGGACTCCGTAAACCCTGGCGCCGTGAGTTTGTTCACCTGGCGAGACAAAATCCATGTACCCCGACACTCGCTTGGACATTAAAGGGATCCTGTGCAGGGAGTGTGACGTGGTGGGTTAATATTGCTGAGTATTTTTTATTTGCGTACGATGGCAGAGTTGCTGAACACAGGAGTCCCAAAGTCCCCCCCCCCAAAAAACGTCGAGCGGCCAGCAACGAACAGCACTATCACAGCTGCACTCGACAGAGAGTCTATGATGAACACGCCTCTTGTGCTGAGCCCGTGGAGACAGAGTCGATGTTGCTCATTCACGACCTTGCTCCGGTGGCCAGGACGCATTCTATAAACTAAAACTAAACTATTTTTGTTTGATTTGACCAGGGAAGGACCACTGAGCTATGTAGCTCTTTTTCAGAAGCATCCTGCCCACAGATGATAGCTCAACGCAGTGGCTTATCATGCGGACATGGATAGTGGTCAAACACTCTAAACGCGTGGATGTTGATTCTAAATGTGGAGGGAAACCCCGGAGAAAAATCGGCGTGATCATGGGGAGAGAGACACTGCAAACTCCAAATATACAGCAGCAGGCGTCAGGGTCACGATAACACCTACGACTTCCTGCATACCAGGCGAGGTAGTTAACATCTCCTAGCCACCGCGACGAGATGTGAACTATTCATTTAGGCTGCTGCCACCACGGTATGGCCCTGTCTCAGTCAGCACGAGGTCTATCGACACTTCGGATAAGTGGGTGGGTGAGTGGGAGGGTGGGCGAGTGGGTGGGTGAGTGGGTGGGTGAGTGGGAGGGTGAGCGAGTGGGTGGGTGAGTGGGAGAGTGAGCGAGTGAGTGGGTGAGTGGGAGGGCGAGCGAGTGGTTGAGCGAGTGAGTGGGTGAGTGGGAGGGTGAGCGAGTGGTTGAGCGAGTGGGTGGGTGAGCGAGTGGGTGGGTGAGTGGGAAGGTGAGCGAGTGGGTGGGCGAGTGGGTGGGTGAGTGGGAGGGTGAGCGAGTTGTTGAGCGAGTGGGTGGGTGAGCGAGTGGGTGGGTGAGCGAGTGGGTGGGCGAGTGGGTGGGTGAGTGGGAGGGTGAACGAGTGGTTGAGTGAGTGGGTGGGTGAGCGAGTGGGTGGGTGAGCGAGTGGGTGGGTGAGTGAGTGGTTGAGTGAGTG
>NC_136310.1:10124250-10129250 GCF_964198595.1 Lampetra fluviatilis
GAAACTCCCCTCCTGTGGGCATCGCAGGCGCCCCCGAAAACTCTGGCTCACCAGTAGAAGGAGGGCGAGCCACGGTGGCTAGGAGATGTTAACTCCCTCGCCTGGTATGCAGGAGGCCGTGGGTTCGATCCCGACCCTGACGCCTGCTGCTGTATATTTGGAGTTCGCGGTTTCTCTCTCTCATCATCATCACGGTGGCTAGGAGATGTTAACTACCTCGCCTGGTATACAGGAGGTCGTGAGTTCGATCCCGACCCTGACGCCTGCTGCTGTATATTTGGAGTTGTCGGTGTCTCTCTATCATCATCACGGTGATTTTTCTCCGGATCCTCCGGTTTTCCCCTCCGTATTTAGAATCAACAGCATTATGCGTTTAGAGTCTTTGGCTGCTGTAATTTTCCACGTGACGACAAGCCACTTCGTTGAGCTATCGTTTGTGATCGCCAGGTCGCTTCTGAAGATGGGCTGTGCATGCTCGGTGGGCCTTACCTGGTAAGATGACATTGAATATGTGGAACTTACCCGTTCAATCTGCGCGTGAAAGTGTTACTCTTAGGTTTTTTAGGTAAAGTCACGTAGGTGAACAATATAATAAAAATTAATAAAAGTAATAATAGAAATTCAATAGTAAATCACGACGTTTCGGAGGCAACACAAGTCTCCGTCATCAGGTGGGACCGTCACAGCTAGATTTACTGTATCAAGTGAGGCAGAGATTCCAAGATGCAAGTTCTTAAATACAAGTTAAGGGGGGAGGAAGGGGGGAGGGGCTTATCTGAATGTGGTAGCCAATGAATGGAACGTATTGGGGGGGGGGGGCTAAAAGAGAAACAACAGGTGCACATGCTAGAGGTGCACATGCTAGAAGAGAACGACAGGTGCACATGTTGTTTTACCCAGTGTTGGTTGACAATCCAAATACAAAAAAGGTGAGTGCTGTTAAACGCTGGGGATGTTAATACTCGGTAAAGTAGAATAGTACCTGTCAAATAAGATGGTCCAACAAAGTGTAGTTAAATATTTTTTGCATGGTTAATAACATTACTCCTTGCAGGCGCGTGGCATTGCTTCACATGCTCGGATCCCTCCCGCATGTACGAACTCGCCTGCTCTTTCTCGCGTCTCGACGAGTCTCAATCTTGGCTGTCTGCCTCTCTGTGTCCCTCCTCATGCTGATGCTCAATCCACGATTCCGCTCTCTCTCTCTCTCTTCTCGCCCTCCCCCTTCACTGGAACAAACTTCCCCCTCCACATTGAGCGGTCACCTTCGGCTCACCGAGTTTCCGTTCCTCACTGACAACTCACCTATTGTTTTATTGTTACCCCGAGCTCACCCCACGACCCCTCCTCCTTAATCTCCCCCTTCACATTCTCTTGACATGGCTATCACTCATCAACCCCATTCACTCAATCCATTCATCATCATAATTTACTGCCATCAATTTCGCTTCCACCGATGTCACGCATCATCATCGTCGCAGACTCGCCCCCATTGTTTTCAACTCGTCTAATTTATTCCCCGCGTCTCTCCTCCATTGCATCCACACACTGACGTCGCTGTGCCGTTCTCCATTCTCTGTGAGGCGCCTTGGTTGAAGCGCCATATCTAAGAGGTTAAGATAAGATATATAGAGGACCGCAGAGCTTGGAGAGGGAAGGTGGTGGCTGCTGCCGTTCCCTGCTCGTTTGTGGTTCCTCCTCACTCCTCCGAGTCGTCCTCTCTCCCTCTCAGAGTCGTCCTCTCCCATTCTGAGTCGTCCTCTCTCTCTCTTAGTCGTCCTCTCCCTCTGTCTCTGAGTCATCCTGTTTCTCCCTCTGAGTCGTCCTCTCTCTCTGAGTCGTCCTCTCCCTCTCTCTCTGAGTCGTCCTCTCTCTCTGAGTCGTCCTCTCTCTCTGAGTCGTCTTCTCTCTCTGAGTCGTCCTCTCTCTCTGAGTCGTCCTCTCCCTCTCTCTATGAGTCGTCCTCTCTCTCTTAGTCGTCCTCTCTCTCTGAGTCGTCCTCTCTCTCTCTTAGTCGTCCTCTCTCTCTGAGTCGTCCTCTCTCTCTGAGTTGTCCTTTCCTTCTCTGAGTCGTCCTCACCCTCTATCTCTGAGTCGTCCTCTCCCTCTCTCTGAGTCGTCCTCTCTCGCTCTCTCTGAGTCGTCCTCCACGAGTCGTCCTCTCCCTCTCCCTACGAGAGCGAGGAGTGGAGGCTGCGGACAGGCAGCGCCGTGTTGCAACTCGACGTTCTTGCCACACGAGTCGCGTCGTCAGTGACACTCCCTTGACAGTCACACACCTCTGTGTGTGTGCTACCAGCACCCTGTGTTGAACTGCTTTCGCAACCGTACGTGTCCATCTGCGCCAATCGGAGGTGTCCATCACCACGCTTCTCATGTGCGTGGTCCCTGCGAAGCCACGTGTTCCGCTATTTCGCGCGGCGTTTGGAGATGCAGTTGAAATTCAGTTGCTATTGCCATCGCAAGGGTGACACTCGGACGAGATGGGCGCGGGAGTTGTTATTTCGCGACGTCGGAAGGTTGAGACGAGCGAGTTAGGGGATGAGATTCGCACGACATGCAATGCGACCAGGCTAGATGGGGTGGCACGGGATAAGGGATGAGATAAGGGTTGAGATGCGAATGGATAGGATGGCGTGTACGATATAACGATGCTCTTTGGTTTTTTAGGTAAAGTCACGTCGGTAAAAAATTAAATACAAATAAATTAAATCACGACGTTTCGGAGGCAACACAAGCTTCCGTCTTCAAGTGGCACCGTCATAGCAAAATTACTGTATCAAGGACCCTTGCAGTCACAAAAACTTCAGATATGACGATGGCTGAATGAGAGGGGATGGGACGAGATCCCGTGATTATGAGACGACATCGCAGGAGGCCGGGGAGACGGGGCGGGGGGGTCCACAGATGATCGGGATGAGCGAGATCGCTCCTCCCGTGCGCGGCCGACCTAATGCAGAGGGCGACCGCGCTGAGAACATCCGAGACTCCGACGGCGTTCCAGAGGAGCTGAACGAGACGCGAAGGAACGGGATGGAATGCCCGGGGTGGGATGAGCAGGAGGGCGGTGGAGACACAGCGGGGGGAGGGGCGGGGGTTGAGATGACGTGACGGGCGGGGGAATGATGAGATTAGGCCGAATGGGTAAATCGTAAATCGTGTGGAGGGGAGGGGTGGGGGGCAGTTGGGGAGAAGCGGAGTTGGAGCTGAATGGGTCCGGGGGGGGGGGCCTTGGAGTTTTTGTCTCGGTTTGGGGGCAGGGTGGGTGGGGGGCGAGGCCGTGGCTGAATGGCTTGAGATGAGTTATGTGGGTGGAGGGGGCGAGGGGAGCTCTCCTCCACTGGTGGGGGGGGGGGGGAGACGGGGGTCGGGGTGGAGGTTTGGAATCTCTCACGGCCACTCGAGGGCAGCGCGAACGGCGACTGACGACTTCGTCCGCGGTGATAGACCCACCGCCACGGCCGCTCCACCATCACCACCACCACCACCACCAGAGCCATCAGCACCACCACCACCACCAGAGCCATCAGCACCACGACCACCTTCATCCTTCACTTCACTAACACGACTATCGCCACCGCGGACATCACCACAATTATCACCACCACCACAACTATCATCATTATCACCACTACCATCACCACCACCACCACGAACATCACCACAACTATCATCATCACCACAAACACCGCCCACGCCGTCGCCGTGATCGGCGCGCTGCGATCGTCGCCAGCGACACGACCACGCAGCCTCCTCCACCATCATCAGGGTCTCCACCACCGCCATCACCACCACCACCTCCCATCACCACCACCACCTCCCATCACCATCATCACCACCTCCCATCACCATCATCACCACCTCCCATAACCATCACCATCTCCCACCACCACCTCCCATCACCACCTCCCATCACAATCACCACCTCCCATCACCACCTCCCATCACCACCACCTCCTATCACCACCATCACCACCTCCCATCATCACCATCACCACCTCCCATCACCATCACCGCCTCCCATCACCATCACCGCCTCCCATTACCATCACCACCTCCCACCACCATCACCACCTCCCATCACCATCACCACCTCCCATCACCACCTCCCACCACCATCACCACCTCCCATCATCACCATCACCACCTCCCACCACCATCACCACCTCCCACCACCATCACCACCTCCCATCACCATCACCACCTCCCACCACCATCACCGCCTCCCATCACCATCACCACCTCCCATCACCATCACCACCTCCCATCACCATCACCACCTCCCACCACCATCACCACCTCCCATCACCATCACCACCTCCCATCACCATCACCACCTCCCACCACCACCTCCCATCACCATCACCACCTCCCATCACCACCTCCCATCTCCACCTCCCATCACCACCTCCCACCACCATCACCACCTCCCATCACCACCTCCCACCACCATCACCACCTCCCATCATCACCATCACCACCTCCCACCACCATCACCACCTCCGACCACCATCACCACCTCCCATCACCATCACCACCTCCCACCACCATCACCGCCTCCCATCACCATCACCACCTCCCATCACCACCTCTCATCACCATCACCACCTCCCACCACCATTACCACCTCCCATCACCATCACCACCTCCCATCACCATCACCACCACCATCACCACCTCCCATCACCATCACCACCTCCCATCTCCACCTCCCATCACCATCACCACCTCCCACCACCATCACCACCTCCCTGGTCACGGAGCGAGTGAGTGGAGGGCGCCACGATGGACACGCGGAGTCTCGCGCTGCTGATGATGATGACGACTAAGACGGGACTGCTGCTGCTGATGATAATAGCCCCTGGGCGGGCCATTGACAGCGGTAAGGGCAACCTCGTCCACCTTATCGCGTCGCCCACCCGAGTTCACCCACACCTCGTCTGTTTACATTGTTTATACATCACCCGCTAATGTTTCTGTTACAGTCAAAATGATGGGTC
>NC_136310.1:10141750-10181750 GCF_964198595.1 Lampetra fluviatilis
CCTCTCAAAGCTCACCTCGTCTGCGTTTTCCGTTGCCTTCACACATTATGTGAAACCATTGTTTGGGTTTAACAGCAGCACGATGACGACGTGGGGTGTTTGCACCACTTGTGTATCGTCAGGCGCCGCACTAAAGGCCACCAGCGGCCGGCAGTGACCCGCGGGCCTTGCGATGAAGGCCTCCGCCGTAGCTGTAGAGGTGGGCTCATGGCTCTCTCGCGCTCTCAAGGTGGCTGCTGCCCAACAGCGCTCGCGGAATCGCGGCGGACGACGGTTGTCGTGCGTGCACTCGCAACCGAGTAGCGATTTGAGGTGTGCATTTGAAACGGAGTTCGCCGCGCGAGTCGTCCTGCCGGGGGAACTCCTCTATTGTTCTAGGGAACTCTGTTGTTCTAGGGAACTCTATTGTTCTAGGGAACTCTATTGTTCTAGGGAACTCTACTGTTCTAGGGAACTCTATTGTTCTAGGGAACTCTATTGTTCTAGGGAACTCTACTGTTCTAGGGAACTTTATTATTCTAGGGAACTCTATTATTCTAGGGAACTCCATTGTTCTAGGGAACGCTATTGTTCTAGGGAACTCTATTGTTCCAGGCGACACCAACACGGACACTGCGTGGAGCACGCACGCGGATCCCGACAGAGAGACCTCTTCTCCAGGAGCTCCTCCACCTCGTCCTCCTCCTCCTTTCTCTCCTGCTCCCGCATTAGCTACCCTCTCAACTGGGGGTCCCCACCCCATCCCCTACACTCTACCCCCCTTGTCCACCACCCCCCCCGTCCCCTACACTCTACCCCCTTGTCCACCAGCCCCCCCCCATCCCCTACACTCTACCCCCTTGTCCATCACCCCCCCCATCCCCTACACTCAACCCCCTTGTCCACCAGCCCCCCCCATCCCCTACACTCTACCCCCTTGTCCATCACCCCCCCCCATCCCCTACACTCTACCCCCTTGTCCATCACCCCCCCCATCCCCTACACTCTACCCCCTTGTCCATCACCCCCCCCATCCCCTACACTCTACCCCCTTGTCCATCAGCCCCCTCCATCCCCTACACTCTACCCCCTTGTCCACCAGCCCCCCCCATCCCCTACACTCTACCCCCCTGTCCATCAGCCCCCCCATCCCCTACACTCTACCCCTTGTCCACCAGCCCCCCCCATCCCCTACACTCTACCCCCTTGTCCATCACCCCCCCCCATCCCCTACACTCTACCCCCTTGTCCATCACCCCCCCCATCCCCTACACTCTACCCCCTTGTCCATCACCCCCCCCATCCCCTACACTCTACCCCCTTGTCCATCAGCCCCCCCCCATCCCCTACACTCTACCCCCTTGTCCACCAGCCCCCCCCATCCCCTACACTCTACCCCCCTGTCCATCAGCCCCCCCATCCCCTACACTCTACCCCTTGTCCACCAGCCCCCCCCATCCCCTACACTCTACCCCCTTGTCCACCAGCCCCCCCCATCCCCTACACTCTACCCCCTTGTCCATCAGCCCCCCCCCATCCCCTACACTCTACCCCCCTGTCCATCAGCCCCCCCCCCATCCCCTACACTCTACCCCTTGTCCACCAGCCCCCCCCCCATCCCCTACACTCTACCCCTTGTCCACCAGCCCCCCCCATCCCCTACACTCTACCCCCTTGTCCATCAGCCCCCCCCCATCCCCTACACTCTACCCCCTTGTCCATCAGCCCCCCCCATCCCCTACACTCTACCCCCTTGTCTATCACCCCCATCCCCTACACTCTACCCCCTTGTCCATCAGCCCTCCCCCCCATCCCCTACACTCTACCCCCTTGTCCATCACCCCCCCCACTCTCTATATTCCTCTGGGCGTGGTCCCTCGTCCTCTAAGCGACTCCCACACTCAGCCTCAACCTGTGTGACGTCGTCACCAGTACCCCCTCCCCAACAAATCAGAACGCGCCCGTTATAACGCAGAACGCGCCCGTTATAACGCGGAAGGCGCCTGTTATAAAGTAGACTGCGTCTGTTATAACTTGGAAGGCTCCTGTTATAACGCAGGTTCCTGTTATAACGCGGAAGGCTCCTGTTATAACGCAGGTTCCTGTTATAACGCAGAAGGCGCGCATTACACTGTAGAACGCTAATCGTTATAACATGAAACGCGTTCCTTTATAACGCGGAATGCACACCGTTACAACGCGCTTTCTGAGCGGCCGATGATGAACTATTTTCTTGAGTTGCGCGGCTGAGCGGAGTGATACAGTAACGCGGCGGCGCATCCTCGTTATTTGTCCACGCCATCCCGCTGCGTGTGCGTAGTCGTGCATCGCATCTCGCCCAACGTTATTGTTACTCTTTGGTTCTTTCGGTAAAGTCACGTAGGTATAAAATAAAATCAATCACGTCGTTTCGGGCCCAACACAAGCGCCCATCATCAGGTGTAGCTCCCTTGAGCTACTCCCATTTAAAATCTTTTTAAAGTCTGCCTCAGCAGCAGGCCATGCTTTCTCATCTAATGATGGATGCTTGTGTTGTGCCCGAAACGTCGTGATTTATTTGATTTTCTACCTACGTGACTTTACCAAAAGAACCAAAGAGTATGGATTCCTGCAGTCACGAAAGCTTCCAATCAAGATTGAACGATATCGTTGCTACATTGTTTACGGGGAAATTGTTTTCGCTGAACGCATCAACCGCCAGCACCTTAAACGAAGACTCTCTGCACACATTTTCTAAATGTGTGGAACATTTTCGGAACCGCGGACCCCGCAAAGCAACGGGATGCGTGGCCCCACCCCCTTGTCCTCGCATCCCTCACCCCCTACCAGTTAGCCCGGACCCCCTGCCAGGTACCTAGAACCCCTGCCAGGTACCCCGATCCTCCCCACCACCAACACCCCCCGGTACTCCTATAAACCAGAGGTCCCCAACCCCCGGGCTGCGGACCGGTACCGGTCCGTGGCCTGTTAGGAACCACGCCGCACAGCAGCAGGAGGTGAGAGCGGTGAGTCTACGCGTGACCCGTCCCCATTGATTTATTATTCACCACTTCCGTCCCGCACTGCACTTGTTTCAGTCACGGCTTTGGTAAGCCCACAAGCTGCTAACCCCTAGCCCAGGGGTCGGCAACCAAAATAACAAGAAGAGCCATTTCTTTCCAATTCGGTACAAAATTCAGTATTTCAAGAGCCGCAATGCATCTATGTACATACGTACATATCGTCAAGAAGCAGCCCGTAAAGAGCCGCATGCAGCTCCGGAGCCGTAGGTTGCCGACCCCTGCCCTAGTCACAATGAGAAACAAACACACACAAGCTCTAACCCCTAGTCACAATGAGAAACAAACACACACAAGCTCTAACCCCTAGCCACAATGAGAAACAAACAAACACAAGCTCTAACCCCTAGCCACAATGAGAAACAAACACACACAAGCTCTAACCCCTAGTCACAATGAGTAACAAACAACCACAAGCTCTAACCCCTAGCCACAATGAGTCACAAACACACACAAGCTCTAACCCCTAGCCACAATGAGAAACAAACACACACAAGCTCTAACCCCTAGTCACAATGAGTAACAAACAACCACAAGCTCTAACCCCTAGCCACAATGAGAAACAAACACACACAAGCTCTAACCCCTAGTCACAATGAGTAACAAACAACCACAAGCTCTAACCCCTAGCCACATTGAGTAACAAACAACCACAAGCTCTAACCCCTAGCCACAATGAGAAACAAACACACACAAGCTCTAACCCCTAGCCACAATGAGAAACAAACACACACAAGCTCTAACCCCTAGCCACAATGAGAAACAAACACACACAAGCTCTAACCCCTAGTCACAATGAGTAACAAACACACACAAGCTCTAACCCCTAGCCACAATGAGAAACAAACACACACAAGCTCTAACCCCTAGCCACAATGAGAAACAAACACACACAAGCTCTAACCCCTAGTCACAATGAGTAACAAACACACACAAGCTCTAACCCCTAGCCACAATGAGAAACAAACAAACACACACAAGCTCTAACCCCTAGCCACAATGAGTCACAAACACACACAAGCTCTAACCCCTAGCCACAATGAGAAACAAACACACACAAGCTCTAACCCCTAGCCACAATGAGTAACAAACAAACACAAGCTCTAACCCCTAGCCACAATGAGAAACAAACAAACACAAGCTCTAACCCCTAGCCACAATGAGAAACAAACACACACAAGCTCTAACCCCTAGCCACAATGAGAAACAAACACACACAAGCTCTAACCCCTAGTAGCCACATTGAGTAACAAACAACCACAAGCTCTAACCCCTAGCCACAATGAGTAACAAACACACACAAGCTCTAACCCCTAGTCACAATGAGAAACAAACACACACAAGCTCTAACCCCTAGCCACAATGAGAAACAAACAACCACAAGCTCTAACCCCTAGCCACAATGAGAAACAAACACACACAAGCTCTAACCCCTAGTCACAATGAGTAACAAACACACACAAGCTCTAACCCCTAGCCACATTGAGTAACAAACACACACAAGCTCTAACCCCTAGCCACAATGAGAAACAAACAACCACAAGCTCTAACCCCTAGCCACAATGAGAAACAAACACACACAAGCTCTAACCCCTAGTCACAATGAGTAACAAACACACACAAGCTCTAACCCCTAGCCACAATGAGAAACAAACAAACACACACAAGCTCTAACCCCTAGCCACAATGAGTCACAAACACACACAAGCTCTAACCCCTAGCCACAATGAGAAACAAACACACACAAGCTCTAACCCCTAGCCACAATGAGAAACAAACACACACAAGCTCTAACCCCTAGCCACAATGAGAAACAAACAAACACACACAAGCTCTAACCCCTAGCCACAATGAGTCACAAACACACACAAGCTCTAACCCCTAGCCACAATGAGTCACAAACAAACACAAGCTCTAACCCCTAGCCACAATGAGTCACAAACAAACACAAGCTCTAACCCCTAGCCACAATGAAAAACAAACACACACAAGCTCTAACCCCTAGTAGCCACAATGAGTCACAAACACACACAAGCTCTAACCCCTAGCCACAATGAGAAACAAACACACACAAGCTCTAACCCCTAGCCACAATGAGAAACAAACACACACAAGCTCTAACCCCTAGCCACAATGAGTCACAAACACACACAAGCTCTAACCCCTAGTAGCCACAATGAGTCACAAACACACACAAGCTCTAACCCCTAGTCACAATGAGTCACAAACACACACAAGCTCTAACCCCTAGCCACAATGAGTCACAAACACACACAAGCTCCAACCCCTAGTCACAATGAGAAACAAACACACACAAGCTCTAACCCCTAGCCACAATGAGAAACAAACACACACAAGCTCTAACCCCTAGCCACAATGAGTAACACACACACACAAGCTCTAACCCCTAGCCACAATGAGTAACACACACACACAAGCTCTAACCCCTAGCCACAATGAGTAACACACACACACAAGCTCTAACCCCTAGCCACAATGAGAAACAAACACACACAAGCTCTAACCCCTAGCCACAATGAGAAACAAACAAACACACACAAGCTCTAACCCCTAGTCACAATGAGTAACAAACACACACAAGCTCTAACCCCTAGCCACAATGAGAAACAAACACACACAAGCTCTAACCCCTAGCCACAATGAGAAACAAACACACACAAGCTCTAACCCCTAGCCACAATGAGAAACAAACACACACAAGCTCTAACCCCTAGCCACAATGAGTCACAAACACACACAAGCTCTAACCCCTAGCCACAATGAGAAACAAACACACACAAGCTCTAACCCCTAGTAGCCACAATGAGTAACACACACACACAAGCTCTAACCCCTAGCCACAATGAGAAACAAACAAACACACACAAGCTCTAACCCCTAGCCACAATGAGTCACAAACACACACAAGCTCTAACCCCTAGCCACAATGAGAAACAAACACACACAAGCTCTAACCCCTAGCCACAATGAGAAACAAACACACACAAGCTCTAACCCCTAGCCACAATGAGTAACACACACACACAAGCTCTAACCCCTAGCCACAATGAGAAACAAACACACACAAGCTCTAACCCCTAGCCACATTGAGTAACACACACACACAAGCTCTAACCCCTAGCCACATTGAGTAACACACACACACAAGCTCTAACCCCTAGCCACAATGAGTCACAAACACACACAAGCTCCAACCCCTAGCCACAATGAGTAACACACACACACAAGCTCTAACCCCTAGCCACAATGAGTCACAAACACACACAAGCTCCAACCCCTAGCCACAATGAGAAACAAACACACACAAGCTCTAACCCCTAGCCACAATGAGTAACACACACACACAAGCTCTAACCCCTAGCCACAATGAGAAACAAACACACACAAGCTCTAACCCCTAGTAGCCACATTGAGTAACAAACACACACAAGCTCTAACCACTAGTAGCCACAATGAGAAACAAACACACACAAGCTCTAACCCCTAGTAGCCACAATGAGAAACAAACACACACAAGCTCTAACCCCTAGCCACAATGAGAAACAAACACACACAAGCTCTAACCCCTAGCCACAATGAGTAACACACACACACAAGCTCTAACCCCTAGCCACAATGAGTAACACACACACACAAGCTCTAACCCCTAGCCACAATGAGAAACAAACACACACAAGCTGCTAACCCCTAGCCACAATGAGAAACAAACACACACAAGCTGCTAACCCCTAGTAGCCACATTGAGTAACACACACACACAAGCTCTAACCCCTAGCCACAATGAGAAACAAACACACACAAGCTCTAACCCCTAGTAGCCACATTGAGTAACACACACACACAAGCTCTAACCCCTAGCCACAATGAGAAACAAACACACACAAGCTGCTAACCCCTAGCCACATTGAGTAACAAACACACACAAGCTCTAACCCCTAGCCACAATGAGAAACAAACACACACAAGCTGCTAACCCCTAGTAGCCACATTGAGTAACACACACACACAAGCTCTAACCCCTAGCCACAATGAAAAACAAACACACACAAGCTCTAACCCCTAGTAGCCACATTGAGTAACACACACACACAAGCTCTAACCCCTAGCCACAATGAGAAACAAACACACACAAGCTCTAACCCCTAGTAGCCACATTGAGTAACACACACACACAAGCTCTAACCCCTAGCCACAATGAGTCACAAACACACACAAGCTCTAACCCCTAGCCACAATGAGTCACAAACAAACACAAGCTCTAACCCCTAGCCACAATGAGAAACAAACACACACAAGCTCTAACCCCTAGCCACAATGAGAAACAAACACACACAAGCTCTAACCCCTAGTAGCCACATTGAGTAACACACACACACAAGCTCTAACCCCTAGTCACAATGAGAAACAAACACACACAAGCTCTAACCCCTAGTAGCCACATTGAGTAACACACACACACAAGCTCTAACCCCTAGCCACAATGAGAAACACACACACACAAGCTCTAACCCCTAGCCACAATGAGAAACAAACACACACAAGCTCTAACCCCTAGCCACAATGAGTAACACACACACACAAGCTCTAACCCCTAGTAGCCACATTGAGTAACACACACACACAAGCTCTAACCCCTAGCCACAATGAGAAACACACACACACAAGCTCTAACCCCTAGCCACAATGAGAAACAAACACACACAAGCTCTAACCCCTAGCCACAATGAGTAACACACACACACAAGCTCTAACCCCTAGCCACAATGAGAAACACACACACACAAGCTCTAACCCCTAGCCACAATGAGTAACAAACACACACAAGCTCTAACCCCTAGTCACAATGAGTAACACACACACACAAGCTCTAACCCCTAGCCACAATGAGAAACACACACACACAAGCTCTAACCCCTAGTAGCCACAATGAGTAACAAACAAACACAAGCTCTAACCCCTAGTCACAATGAGTAACAAACAAACACAAGCTCTAACCCCTAGTAGCCACATTGAGTAACACACACACACAAGCTCTAACCCCTAGCCACAATGAGAAACACACACACACAAGCTCTAACCCCTAGCCACAATGAGAAACACACACACACAAGCTCTAACCCCTAGCCACATTGAGTAACAAACACACACAAGCTCTAACCCCTAGCCACAATGAGTAACAAACACACACAAGCTCTAACCCCTAGCCACAATGAGTAACACACACACACAAGCTCTAACCCCTAGCCACAATGAGAAACACACACACACAAGCTCTAACCCCTAGTAGCCACAATGAGTAACAAACAAACACAAGCTCTAACCCCTAGTCACAATGAGTAACAAACAAACACAAGCTCTAACCCCTAGTAGCCACATTGAGTAACACACACACACAAGCTCTAACCCCTAGCCACAATGAGAAACACACACACACAAGCTCTAACCCCTAGCCACAATGAGAAACACACACACACAAGCTCTAACCCCTAGCCACAATGAGTAACAAACAAACACAAGCTCTAACCCCTAGCCACAATGAGTCACAAACACACACAAGCTCTAACCCCTAGCCACATTGAGTCACAAACACACACAAGCTCTAACCCCTAGTAGCCACAATGAGAAACAAACACACACAAGCTCTAACCCCTAGCCACAATGAGTCGTGATTTAATTGAGTTATTTTCATTTAATATTATTATTTTATTATTATTATTTTTTTACCTACGTGACTTTACCGAAAGAACCTAAGAGTATGAATCTTTGCAGTCACGAAAGCTTCAAATCTAGGTTGGGGACCGCCACTACGAACGACGTCACAAGGACCACGTGGCCCTACCCCCCTCCCCTCCCTCCACCGCTCTCGCAGCGCACCTGGTGGAGGTGTGCGGCCGCTCGCTGACCGCCGAGGGGCTGGTGCTGAGCTCGCACCGCGAGTCGCGCCGCTTCTACTTCGTGGGCGCCGACACCGACTGCTGGCTGAGCGTGCGGGCGGCCGGGCCCGACCAGCGCCTCATCTTCCAGTTCCGATTCTTCCTCGTCTACAGCCTCCTCCGCGTGACCCCGGCGCCCGGGGCGAGCCTCTCGCCGCCGCCGCCCAACGCCCCGGCGCTCGACGCCCCGCACGCCCCCGGAGCCTCGGAGGACCCCTGCCACGCCGGCTCCTACCTGCAGTTCTACGACGGCGTCGGCCGGGGCGCCCCGTCGCTGGGCCCCCCGCTGTGCGGCAAGAGCATCCCGGAGGCCGTGGTGTCGCACGGCCGGGCGCTCACGCTGAGGCTCGTGACGCGCGGCAAGCTGCCCCGCGTCGACTTCGTGGGCGACTTCTCGGCCTTCACGCTCGGTGATCGGCTGGGCCTCGTACACACACACACACACTCACCCCACACACACACCCCCCACACACCCCACACACACCAACACACACAACCCCTCCCACACACACACACCCCACACACATCCCACACACACCCCACACACACACACATCCCACACACACACACCCCACACACACCCCACACACACACACCCCACACACATACCCCCCCCCCCCACACACCCCCCCACACCCCCCCACCCCCCACAGGCACCCCCACCCCCCCACACCTAACCCTCTGCCCCTCCTAACTTTGTCCATTCAATGTGTCTGGCACACAATTGTTGTTGTTGTTATTGTTGTCGTTATTGTTGTTGTCAAACCGGCAACTTTCCATCGCTGAGCAAAGGCCCCCCCCCCACCGCCCCCCCTTCTCTATGTGAGTCTACGGGTTTCTATGTGGGTCTATGCATCTATGTGTGTCTTCGGATCTCTACGTAACGTGAGTCTGACTCTCCGTGTAAGTCTATGGGTCTCTGTGTGAGTCTATGGGTTCTGTGTGAGTCTATGAGTCTCTATGAGTCTACGGGTCTCTGTGTAAGTCTGTGGGTCTTTGTGTGAGTCTATGGGTTTCTATGTGAGCCTATGAGTCTCTATGAGTCTATGGGTCTCCATGTGAGTCTACGAGTCTCTACGAGTCTATGAATCTCTATGCGAGTCTATGGGGGTCTCCATGCAAGTCTACGAATCTCTGTGCGAGTCTATGGGTCTCTATGTGAGTCTATGGGTCTCTATGCCAGGCTGTTGTCGCTGCTGTCAGCCTGCCACTGCTCGACAATTGGCACCCCCCCACCACCACTCCCTTCAATTCCTCGTTCCTCCTGCCCCGTAGTGAGTGGCCTCCAGATTCTTTGATTTCGTCTTCCCCCCCCCGCCACCTCCCCAAGTCGTGGGGGTCACGGCACGCCGGGCCCCCCCCACTCAACCCCCCCACCCCCGTGACGAGTCCGCGTGTGCGGTGTCGTCGTCCACCCAGAGTCGAACGGCAGCAGCGGCGCCACGTGCGGGCCCGACCCGTGCACGAGCCGCTACTTCCGCTGCCGCAACGCGCGCTGCGTCCCCTGGAGCCTCGTGTGCGACGCGCGCGGCCTCGACAACTGCGGCGACGAGTCGGACGAGACGCACATCCTGCCGCCCGCGTGCGCCGGTGACACGGGGGGGTGGGGGTGGTGGGCAGAGGAGAGGGGCATCGTGCTTGTAGAGAGACGCGGCACGTGCAGACACTCGCAGAGACACGGCGCAGGGACACGCGAAGGAGACACGGCACAGACAAGCTCGCAGAGACACACGGCACAGATAGACACGGCACATACAGACATTGGTGCATATTGGCGGAGACACAGCGCAGACATCGCGTGCCCAGGGAGAACGCGTGTACAAAAGACGCCGCTTGTAGCGCTGCGCACAGATAACGCAGCACTCACCGGGACACACGCACACACAGAGACACGGCACGTGCAGAGACACACAAAGACACGGAGCGTACAGAGACACGGCACGTGCAGAGACACACAGAGACACGGAGCGTACAGAGACACGGCACGTGCAGAGACGCACAGAGACACGCTCGCACAGACACCGGGCACCAGGAAAGACTCGGAGGTGCCCGAGCGGCTTGTACCACTGAGTTGGCTCCGCCGAGATTCTTGGCTTCAAATTCAGGTTGACAGCCCCGCCCTGTGGTGAACCAGGCCCCTCAGGTGTGGGGAGTTGAGTCGATGAGCGGATGAGTCGATGAGCGGATGAGTCGAAGAGTGAATTAATCGATAAGTCGATGAGTGAGTCGATTAATCGATGAGTGGATGAGTGGATGAGCGGATGAGTCGATGAGTGAATGAGTCAATGAGCGGATGAGTCGATGAGTGGATGATCGATGATCCCAGCCCGGTCACCAATGACGGCACGCAAAAAGGACGCTAACACCGTGTGTCGTGACGAGTCGGTTTACGGAGAGACTGCGTGGCAATTATTCCCGTGCCGTGCCGCTCTTGAGATGTCGCCGCTCATCGATGTGCCTCCCCGGCCCCGCCGCTCCCGTGCCCCCCGCAGGGTGGCTCCCCACAGCGGGGCCTGACGGGGCCGCCCCCAACGCCTCCCTGAGGGCCCCGGGGCCCTTCCCCACCCCGGCGTGCGGGGTGCTGTTCCGACCCAGCCGGGAGCCTCGCGAGCCCCCAGGAAACCTCGCGACCCAGCCAGGTAACCCCACCCCCCACCAGGTGCCCCTAACCCCCCCCCCCCCCACCAGGTGCCCCTAACCCCCCCCCACCAGGTGCGCCTAAACACATATGCTGTATGTGCTGTACGTATGCTCTTTGTACTGTGTAAGTGCTATGAGCACTCATTGTCCAATTGACAAACACGAAGGAAGCATCATCACAGCGATGCACCACCACTACACCACCACTCCACCACTCCTTGACGAGATCAATTACCTGGCTCAGCCACCCCCACGTAAACTCCAAGCCGGCGCTCCACATCACCACGAGCCTCACCCAGCAGAAGAAGAAGTGCTCCGAGGGCGCTGTCTAAACGCCGCACTCTGTCCCTTGCGTGCGTCTGGGGGTGTGGGGGGTGTGGGGGGTGCGCCGCAGGCTCCGTGGCGGTGGCCGTGCCGGGCGCCGCGCTCACTCCGGACGGGGGCCCGGCTCGTCCCCCTCTTCCTCCGGGCGGTGGCCCCGAGCCACCTCGCCCGGCCCGCGGCTCCGTGGTGGGGCCCGGCGTGGCGGCGGCTCTCCTCTCCGCGCTGCTGCTGGGGCTGGCGCTGTGGTGCTGCTGCTGCGCGTGCCCCGGGTGGTGCGCCTGGCGGCTGGGCGCGTGCGCCCCGCTCGTGCCCGCCTGCTGCGCCCGCAAGGCGGCGGGCCGGCGCGTCAATCCTGGCGGCGGCGGCGACGGCGGTGCTGACGACGACACACGCCCCGCCCTGCCTTAAGGCCGACCAAGGGGCCCTGCGTTCTCGCCGAGAAGTAATTTCGGGGTCGCCACGTAGACTGCAGTAGGATGGCACGTGACTAGGTAGCCCGCATACCCGTAGCGAGGCGTAATCCAGGATGTGGTGTGCCGGGTGTGGAAATATCGTCCCCGGCCGCTAGTAGTCTGGAGTATGGTGGCACGTGGCTAGTAGACGCATACTGTAGCTGAGAGGTAAAAGTGCATGTCGCGTGCCAGGCGCGGAAATATTTACCGGGCATCGCCGACTCGCGTGGAACATGGCTGACAAAATTACACCGTGGACCTGACGCCTGTACTGGGAGGGACAATTGATCGGAGGGGCTGGGGGAGGGCATTTAATTCCTTGCCCCAGGGCCAATGGCAACCACAGTTGACACCCGTTACAGACACGGAAGGCGTACTACACAAATAACCTTCACCCGCCAGGGCCGTGACGAGTCGGGGAACGAAGGCGGTTCTCGGGCTCACCACACGAGACGCGTCGTGCGCCCAAGACTCGAATGTTTGCGATTGACGCCGATGTCGTGCAGTGGATGTTTAGGCTGAAATAAAATATAACAAAGCGACGCGGACGAGGGAGGCGGAAAATCCAAAGGAGGCTTCACAGTACTCACGTTCAGTTTAACACGTAGTAGTAGTAGCAGTAGGCTTTCGCGACCAATATCATCCAGGTTTTTTTTGGGTTCGGTCGCGTAAATATATAAATGTGTCGTTAAACCCGCCACCACCCGACACAGTCAACTAGTAAGGTTTATCACGTTAACAAAACGTGGCCAATTCGTTACTAGCACAGCACGCCGGTGTGTTGAAGAGCAGAGCGGCAACATTTACAATCACGTGAAGCTTGCTGTTCAGCGGTGGCCACCGCCAGGGTCTGCGGTGGACATTCCGTCTCCCCGGGCAGACATTCTACAGTGACGAACGGCAGGTGCAAGCCAAACTATATCACGTGACCCTGGACACACACACAACGCACAACCAACGCAGTGACTTTATGGAGCAAAACAAGAAAAACCCGGGGGAACATGAAACAGCCTCACCGGGAACTGCGCAACAAACACTCAAACCGGAGCCAACCGGGCCCCAATGGTTTCTTGAAACGACAAGACGGACAACCCCACACGTTTTGGAGTGGAACGAAGGGAGGGAGCGTGCCCTGGTGGCGGACACCGGTGAACACCAGGCTGAGCGTGACCACGAAGTCCGAGCTTGTTTGACCTGGTGGCCACAGTCCGATTCCGCTGTGATGAGGAGATGGACGCATAGCCGAATCCCCAAGGAAAGTAGGAGGGCCAAAGACGTGCCTCTGAATGAGAAACGAGCAACAGGGAGCGGTTTGACTGCGACGCGGCCGCTGAGAGGACCGCTCTCCTCCCACAGCGGCTCTCTCCGGGGCCACGCCGGGGTGTCGAGAAGCCATCAATGTCCAGCATACGCGAGAGGCGGGCTCTCCGAACCGCACGCCCGACATCACCCAGGTGGCACCCCAAGCCCTGCTGCTGGCCCATCAGGTGGCTACCGCATGCGCAGAAGTTTGAGGGAGTTAAACCGGGGACGGCGGGGACCGTCTCAGCGACGGCGTAAGCCTCCCTGCACGCACTCCCGAGCCCCCCCCCACCCAAAAAAAGGCTACCCACTGTGCTTGGAGTCTGGCCCCCCACCCCGCACCCCCCCAACTCCCCTTGCCCCTCACGACGAAGACCACCAACAAGAATAGCTGGTCGGATTTGCGGCAGCTCAAACAACGAACGGCAGGGCCCTAAAGCGGATCGAGAACGCCGTCTTTGTACAGGGTAAGGTAAACCTCTCCGGGCACGTGGCGAGCGGCTCAAACGGAGGAGCCGCCAAGGCGTCTAAGCAGCAGATACAAGCACCGGCGAGAAGCGACCCCAGACCTAGCCAGGGGGCGGGGGGGGGGGGGGCGCACCTGGCTAATAGCCCCAAACAAGCGTGACAAGATAGGAGAGGAACCTACAGGCCATCACACAACATCTAGGTGGAAGGTAGAGGCAGCCGAAGCCCTCACCTTGAGAGCCTCGTTGAATCACTCCCCCACGAAGAAACTTGGTGGGTGGCGCCAACCCCGGGAATGACACCAGAGGCAGAGTTGACCGCCAATCGACAGTCGTAATGCCCTGCAAGTGGACGGCCTTCAGGGATCTGAGGAGAAGGAGATCCTGCACGTCTCGCTAGAGGTCTAAGTGGTGGAATCCGCCTCCTCTCAACGGGCCATGCCGCGAGACCCAGGGTATCGAAGGTCTGAACAAGAAGGCAGAGGACAAGGGTCGCTGTCAATCAGCGCCAAGAGGTCTGAGAACCAGGACCTCCTGGCCCAGTTGTGAGCGACGTGAACCGCACTGACCCCCCCCTACCTACTTCTGCAAGGGAGAGAGCAGATGAGCCATATCCTCCCACCCATGGGCACGTCAGGGCATCCGTGGTGAAGGCGCCAGCGATTGACGGTAGCGCGATGGGTGACGGGGGCAGCTTCGCGTTGTCCGCAGAGGCAAAAAGCGGTCAGCGGCAGGCAAGGCCAAAGCACCGCATGGGCTGACCCAAAAGTAGCCGGGCGTAGAGACCACTCACCGGGAGCTATAAAGCCTCCCTGCTTAGCCGTCACTGGATGTGGTGTCCCGGGTGAGGACGATGTATTCTGGGTCGCAACGGCTCGTTTGAAGGAGGAGGAGGACGGGAGAGATCCGTTCAGATGTCGCACTTTCGCCGATGAGGCATCGTCAGTGTGAGGGCCGCCACACATTGGATCCAATTGAGGGTTGACGGCACCATGATGATGGGTGTTGTTGTCACTATTTGTGTATTGTCAGGGGGCTGCAGTAGAAGGCCACCAAATCGACGGGAAGTACAAGAAGAATAGGCTCACATAATGTGCATGCATAATGCTTGTTGATTACCATATACACAACCCAAACGGCAATGGGTACCCATAGTCATTTATATGCACGCATTAATCCCCCCCCCCACCCCACTTCGCGCAAGAAGAGCACACAAGTGATGTCACCACATCTACCCCTCTATTTAAGGAACGAAACAGGAGGACTTCTTCACAAACCTGGCTGCCGCCTGATGAAGCTAGTCGTAATTACTGTCGAAACGTCGTACTCAGATTGTAAATGTTGTGGCTTGGCTTTCAAACACACCAGTGTGCTGTACTAGGAACGGATTGGCCCGTTCTGTTTACGTGGTAGTGGTTATAACGACAAATCAAATCTAGATTATAACGACACATTTATATATTTACGCGATCTAACCCAAAAACAAACCTGTATTATGAAATCGTACATTCTGGAACCAAATCGTGTCCCTGGAGAGTGACGATTCATCGAGTCACTTGGGGCACTTCCACTGCGACGGAATTGCGGTACAAAACCAGGGCTATATTGGAAGCTGGCTCTGAGCCCACTTAACATAAGGACAGTCCTGATATGAGCAACATATGCTTCAGAGTACACCGGCGGATGGAGAAAGTGAGGGGCAGCGTCTGATATAAGCGCACTATTTGAGTAAAATCTGGTCCTTGATTCCAAGGGGTGTGCTTCAATCCGGCGTCCACTGCGATAGACTCAGCAACGAAATGGGCCCCTTCTATGGCTCGCGCGAGTCCACCCTGTAGGAACATTTATAACTACAGTCGTGTTCTCCAATAACGCGGCGGTAGTTGCGTTTCCCGAAGAACACCGCATGATGTGGACAAATCGCGTTATAATACATAATATATCATGTGTCGGGGGGGTCCGCAATAACACGGCGAGATGCGTACGCAGGGCCGAGCGAAGGCGCGTGGGTAGCGTCCAGAAGCATCCAGCAGCATCCCGCTACCTTGTGTGACGATGATGGCGCTACGCCATGGCGGCCGTTCCAAACGCTTATTCCTACTCGCACGACGCAGATTCCGTTCACTCACAATCACCTTATATCCAATTCGCATCTGCGTTATATAAAAACAAATGTGTCCCCCGATCCATCCATCGCGTTCTATCCAAGTCGCAATTATGAAAGCAACGCGTTGTTTTGCAGGAGAACAATACGGTGCTATACAACTGCGTAACACGTGGTTAGGAGCGGTGGTTATCGTGTTTTCCCAGCGCAGGGGCAATCATCGCAAACGGAAGCCGCTGTGATTCACAGACGGAGCCTGTCGTAGTTTCTCAGTAGGAGTGTGTGGGGGGTGGGGGGGCGATGTTTCCGCTGCGTGTTCCCAAATTTAACAATTTGTGTTGTAATTTTTGGAATTCGGACCGTGCGACGCAGGCACACGGTGTCCCCCCTTGCTCGCTTTGAATGATACCACGAACAGGGGGGGGTGGTGGGGGGTGGTGGGGATATTTAACGGCCGCCGTGAGGCGCAGCGGGGTGGGGCCGTAGTCATCTCGTTTTACGGCTGGGGAATGCACCCGCGGTGTTAACCGGGGTGGCGCGTGCCGGATTCGAACCGCCGGGCGAATTACACAGACACAGACACCTCTCGCGATGCTTTTAGCGAGCGTCAGGTCCTGCAATTCCGTTACTGCACCGTGGAATTGGGCCGTGTTCACACTCACACACGTCTGCCCAGATGAAGAGTTTTATGTACGTGTGTACACATTTAGGTAGGCGTGTGTATATATATGTGTATAGTAATAAAAACAAATACTCGTCTAGTTTTATATATATACGCACACAGAGTTTTATATATATGCATGTGAAAAAAAACTCTTATAAAGATAGAAACGCACACATACAGGGGCTCTTCTACTTACGAACCAGTTAGGTTCCAGAGGTCTGTTCGTAAGTCGATTTGTTCGTAAGTCAAACTTTACTCCTGTCGATTTCAAACATGTTGTGCGGCGTGAACACTAAATGGCTTTAAAATATCCTGTAGATGCCACTGGTTCTTCACGTTCTGCAGATGTAGATGCCACTGGTTCTTCACGTTCTGTAGATGTAGATGCCACTGGTTCTTCACGTTCTGTAGATGTAGATGCCACTGGTTCTTCACGTTATGTAGATGTAGATGCCACTGGTTCTTCACGTTCTGTAGATGTAGATGCCACTGGTTCTTCACGTTCTGTAGATGTAGATGCCACTGGTTCTTCACGTTATGTAGATGTAGATGACACTGGTTCTTCATGTTCTGCAGATGTAGATGCCACTGGTTCTTCATGTTCTGCAGATGTAGATGCCACTGGTTCTTCACGTTCTGTAGATGTAGATGCCACTGGTTCTTCATGTTCTGCAGATGTAGATACCACTGGTTCTTCATGTTGTACAGATTTAGATGCCACCACCGCCATCTATTTTTCGGCGGTTGAACTTACGACTCTCAGCCCGAACAGGCAACTGGACATAAGCACAGGTATGTTCGTATCTGTGAAATATCGTAAGTAGATATGTTTGTCAGTAGAGGAGTCCCTGTATATATTTTCTTGCCGCCTGTACCCCGGAGGCTACTTGCAGATCATCGTTAGGAGGGGATGATGATCGATGGATGAGTCTGGCAGTCAGCCCCTAGGATTGAAAATAAAGCAAAGTCAGGTGGATGGATGGACGCTCAGCACACACCGATTAACTCTTTGTCACTCGCTCACCTCCTATCGCTACTACCACTACTACTACCAGTGGTTCCCGTTCCTGTGGACTCCACTCGTTCATTCCTCCACACGTGTTGAGGACTCGGACACTCACTGATTCGACTCATCCACCATACTGTGTTCAGCCGCCAGGTCACAGCAGCTCACCCACTCACTCACTGACTCACTCACTCCTACTCACCAACCCCCCCACCCACTCACCACTGACTCACTCACTCACCCACCCACCCGCTCACCACATTGCAGCTCACATAATTTATCTCTGCCTCCCCCTTCGCTCTGCTCCACAGCATTCGTTCACGTGCAGTGACACACACCGTGAAACACGGAGTGACACACACCGTGACACACACCGTGACACTATGACACACACCGTGACGCACGGAGTGGCACACACCGTGACACACACCGTGACACACGGAGTGACACCGACACTGTCCCCCCCCTCTCTCCACTCACCGGGTTCCTGTCGGTTGTCTTGGAGCTCAGTCCGATGCCAGTGGCTGCCTGGGCAGCTTACTTCAGCCTGAGCGCGTTTTAATGGAGTGTGAGAGCACACACGGGAGCGCTTCTCTCCCCCCCCCACTCTCTCTCTCTATAACTCACTCTTTACACCCCTCTCTAGAAATTGAGATGATTATTAGAATTCTCTCGTTCTCCCCAGTGCCGGATTAAGCTAGTGCGGGGCCTGTAGCACATGTTATAAAGGGGCCCTAAATAAATAAATAAAATGCAATTTTAACTCGCATTGTAAGGTTATTGTATTTTTTCACGTGCTATACAGCCAGATAATATGACAAATCGTTAACCTCAAACACCCAGTCGTTTGTAAAAGTTGAGGGCGGTATAGTACTATAGTAATAGAGCAAGTGCAGAATCACTGAACCGGAATTGATAGCTTGAAAGCATTTAGCGCGGGGCCCTTGAAAGTGCGGGGCCCGTAGCTACATGTGCAGCTACATGTATAGCTACATGTGCAGCAACATGTGCAGCTACATGTGCAGCTACATGTGCAGCTACTTGTGCAGCTACTTGTGCAGCTACTTGTGTAGCTACATGTGCAGCTACTTGTGCAGCTACTTGTGCAGCTATATGTGTAGCTACTTGTGTAGCTACTTGTGTAGCTACACAGGTGCAGCTACTTGTGTAGCTAAATGTGCAGCTACATGTGTAGCTACTTGTGTAGCTACATGTGCAGCTACTTGTGCTAGGAGGATAATCCGGCACTGGTTCACACCCCCCTCTGTCTCTCACTGTCTGACGCCTGCTGTATATTTGGAGTTTTCTCTGGGTCCTCCGGGTTTTTTCCTTCCGCATTTAGAACGTCAACGCGTTTAGAGTATCTGGACTGCTGCACATGAACCTTATGGCGGGACCCCGGGGTCCCATAAGCCCCCGGCTCTCGCATGAACTGCGTTGCGACGTCATTTTATGTCCGTCGAAGGTGAACGACACGGCGATCTATTCCTCTCGACGAGCTCTACACGATGCGCTAATCAAAGTTTCAAAGTTTTGTTTCTTCTGCGCATTCGTCCTCGCCGCTGCGCTTGGGCGACGCGACAACAGAATGATCTGTGCCGGGTGGGTCGCGGCGTTTTTGTACGCGGTGGGACGGAGTCGTCAAAAATAAAGAAATGTATTACGATGTTGACTTCCGTTTATTCGGGACCCCGGGGTCCCGCCATAGGGTTCACATGTCCACACGATGATAATCCACTTCGTTGGACTATCGTTTGTGGCCAGGTCGCTTTTGAAAAAGAGCTACATAGATAGCTCAGTGGACCTTACCTGGTGAAATAAACATTTTCTTTGGGTCTTTCGGTAACATCACGTAGATAGGTTCAAAGAAAATAACAAAAAAACTACGACACTTCACAACCGAAGCGGTCGTCATCAGGAAAAGAAGGGTTAGCTTCTAAAGACAAACTGTTGAGAAAAACATATTTCTTTGAACCTATCTACGTGACTTCACTGAAAGACCCAAAGAATATGAATTCCTGCAGTCACGAAAACTTTAAGTCAAAATAAACATTTCTTAATCTTGATTTGAAGTTTTCGTGACTGCAGCAATCAATACTCTTTGGTTCTTTCGGTAAAGTCACGTCGGTAGAAAAGTAAACAATAAATCACGACGTTTCGATCGCAACACAAGCAATCGTCGTCAGGTAGAAAGACACAGCAGTGGAACTGCTGAACAAGAAAGGGTTGCTGCAACAAGAGGTCATATATCGAGGTTTGAGGTGGGTGTCACCCAAGGGTAAGTAGGCGGGGTCAGAGATGGAAAGGAGTCCCATCGCCGCACACACGCACAGCAGCTGCGTTAAAGGGAGAGATTGGCATGTCAATGTCAACGAGTATAGTGGAAAATGAGCTCCGTCTCCGCACGCACATTAACATGCCAATCTCTCCCTTTCACGCAGCTGCTGCGCGTGCGTGCGGCGAGGGGGCTCCTTCCCATCTCTGACCCCGCCCACTTACCCTTGGGTGACACCCACCTCAAACCTCGATACATCTCTTGTTGCAGCAGCCCTTTCTTGTTCAGCAGTTCCACTGCTGTGTCTTTCCACCCGATGACGATTGCTTGTGTTGCGATAGAAACGTGATTTATTATTTATTTTTCTTTCTACCTACGTGACTTTACCGAACGAACCAAAGAGTATGTAAACATTGTTTAGTTGAGACGCACTCTCTCCCGCTCTCGAATTTAAGTTTTCAGAATTCCCATCGCTCTGTAATCTCCACTCTCTCTAACCCTCTCACTACCAACCCTCTGTTCCTTCCGAAGGTGTCCCACATTGCGTTTACACGCTCGCGTGCTTGCCTCTCGCAGAATGCCTCCACATATCATCCCTTTATTACTGATAGGAACCCACTGGTTCCACCAGCCCACAGGGGATTATTGTGTCCGTCCGTCCGTTGTGCAGGGAGCGGCTGGGTGGGGAGGGAGGGGCTGGATGGGGAGGGGAGGGGGGGGAGGGGCTGGGTGGGAAGTGTGGGGAAGGGCTGGGTGGGGAGGGTGGGGCTGGGTGGGGCTGGGCTGGTCACCCCGTGGTGCCCTTATAAAACTCAACGTTTAACCTACTCACGCCGGCTTGTGCCCGCCCTCGCAGTCGGGCATATTTGCGGAATACACCACGCCGCCGTTGACCCTGGCCATTGACCGAGCAACCCAACGTTCCTACCAGCTCCCTCCGCAGGAGGAATGTGTTTAACCAGGCAAGAGGCTCTATACACCGATGCGATCCCTCCACAAGGGAGGCCTGCGCACAGGCGTGACGAGCTACTTAGGAGCGCCGTGCCGTGATCCCTGTAAGCCAATGCAGAATGTGTCGGGCGCGTACATCCCGAAACGTGGGCTTGTTATGCTGGCGGCACATGGCTGACTACTCTTGCAAAGTATATCGCAGGGTCTGTGGTGTCCACCGTCCGGCGAAACTTTGCTTCAATAAAGCAATTTTAGTTTTTGTTGTTGTTGCGAAATATAACTTTGGAGTGTTTTGACCTCTCCGGCGTCGGAAGCCGCCGTGGCTTCAGGGTGCCACGATTTCAGCTGCGCACTTCCAGGTGACCACTCCATACCCCCTGGGTCTCCACAGACGTCACCTGGCTAAACGCAATCAGTCGAAGTGAGTGGTGACCTTGAAATAACATTGGTGGATCTCACCGTGCTCCTGTATATACCCCGGGCGGGGTGGGGGGGGTTAGAGACCCCTATATCACCCCGCCCACTTTTATATAGCCACGCCTACTTAGCCACTAGCCCCGCCCACTGCCCAGGTAGTTCCACCCACTGCCCAGGTAACCCCGCCCACTGCTCAGGTAGCCCCTCTCACTGCCCAGGTAGCCCCACCCACTGCTCAGGTAGCCCCTCTCACTGCCCAGGTAGCCCCGCCCACTTCTCATGTAGCCCCACTCACTGCTCATGTAGCCCCCGCCTACTGCTCAGGTAGCCCCTCTCACTGCCCAGGTAGCCCCACCCACTACTCAGGTAGCCCCGCCCACTGCCCAGGTAGCCCCGCCCACTGCTCAGGTAGCCCCACTCACTGCCCAGGTAGCCCCGCCCACTGCTCAGGTAGCCCAACCCACTGCTCATGTAGCCCCCGCCCACTGTTCATGTAACCCCACCCACTGTTCGGGTACCCCCACCCCCCCCCCCACTGTTTATGTAACCCCGCCCACTGCTCAGGTGAACCCACCCACTGTTCAGGTACCCCCCGCCCACTGCTCTTGTAACCCCGCCCACTGCTCAGGTAGCCCCGCCCACTGTTCCGGTAGCTCCACCCACTGCTCAGGTAGATGCGTCGATCGTGAGTTGCGCACGGGGCCAGGACATTCAAAAAAACGGCGACAAAATCCGGAATTTTGGAATATCTTCAGGACACCGGCACGGACTTCTTGAAACCAAACCCAGGCGTCTGACAGCTTCACTCAGAACTCTCCAAATCCATCTTGTACGAACATGAATAATGAGACCGTGAGTGAAATCTATTGAATTGAACTAATTTAAATATCTAAATCTGCATAGTTATTTTAGAATAAATGTTCTGGCTCCCTTGCCTTCAACAAGGGAGCCAGCCATGCTTCCGAAAACAATCTGTCAATCCACTGCTGGATGAAGGCCTCCCCAGGATGTCGGTTTTAGGGGATGTTTAACCATACATCACCCCGCCGGTCAGTATGGGTTTTGCGAAGGGAAGGGGGACGCCCAGGACCAGTTCAGATATCACTCGCCACTTGATGTTAGCCGTGGCCGGGAATCGAACCCAGATGGCCCTGGTCCACTGAGCGGTGCGCTAACCACTGTGCCACCTCTCGCTACATGGACTAAAGAACCACCAGGCAGCCCGTGATGTTAGACCACAGATCGGCAACCAAAACAACAACAAGATAAATGTTTTTCGAATTCCGTAAAAAGACCCCTCAATATTTCAAGAGCCGCAATGCCACGTGGTGAATACGAGACGGTGGCCCTTAATAAATAACGTCACTTCCATGGTAAACTGGACTCTCTCCATGGTGAACTGGACTTCTATCGTGAACTGGACTCCCATGCTGAGCTGGACTTCCATCGTAAACTAGACTCCCATGGTAAACTGGACTCCCATGCTGAACTGGACTTCCATCGTAAACTGGACTCCCATGGTAAACTGGACTCCCATGGTAAACTGGACTCCCTCCATGCTGAACTGGACTCCCATGGTAAACTGGACTCCCATGGTGAACTGGACTCTCTCCATGGTGAACTGGACTTCCATGGTAAATTGGACTCCCATGGTAAACTGGAATCTCTCCATGGTAAACTGGACTCTCTCCATGGTGAACTGGACTTCCATGGTGAACAGCAGTGCGACTGTGTGTCAGGGTGACAATGCGGCACCCTGACAGCCCCCCTCGTCTCTCCCCCCCACCCCACCGGGTGGACAGCGCTCCCCGCACGGGGCCCCCCGTTGTTTTATGAGCGGGTGGTCCCCTGCAGAAGAGGACCCCTGTGGACGGGAGGGGGGGGGGGGTAGCCGGTGGGAGGGGGGGGGGTCCCAGGGGTACGCTGGAGAAGGACCGCCCCGTTGTTGCACAATGCGATGGTCGCGGAGCGGAGCCGAGGCCGGGGGTGGCTGGGCGTGGGAACATCCAGGAGGTGCCCAGGGCCGGAAAGGCCAAACGCATGAAAATAAAGGGCATTAAGCGCCCGGCCATGAATCAAACACATAAACACGGGCGCGTAAAACTTAACTGCCCCAGTTGCCCCCTCCATCCCACCACCACCACCACCCCCCTCCCACCTCTCACAGACACCGACCGATTGGGTTGTCCGGGTCCCCCTCTGAGCCCCGTGAGTGTAAACACACCTTCACACAAACACACAACAACAACAGCAATGGCTCGCTACTAATTGGCGGTGACGTCATCACAGCGCTCGTGCCAGGCTAGGGGCACCTTGGGGCCGTCACGTGAAGTGTGGAAGGTCCTCTCGATGTTGCTGCTGCTGGCAGCAGGAGGTCACGGGACAGACCCAGGTGCCGTGGGTTGACTGACTGAGATGACTGGCAGATGCGCCACCTGTGCCCGGCGCTCCGCTGGTTGTTGTGAGCCCTCGGCTGTTGTTTTCAGTTTCATTTATTAGGTATATAACCCTGTGAGCCATGCGGCTCTTGACTCGGGTGCAACCGCAACAAACAAAAGCATGAACAAGAAACACCTTGAAGTGACTACACGTACATAAAAGATCCAGGAAAAAACGCTGTGCGCAAAAATCCCAGTGGGATGCAAGTCAAACAATAACAACGATTGTTGGAGGGCGGCTGCCTCCAACTGCCGAGTAGCGTCCATCACGAGCCTCTTCCACATCCTCTTGAACCACATCAGTCCATCTCTTATCTAGCCCCTGCGGCGCCCGTTTATTCCCGCCTATCCGGCCAAACAGAATCTGCGAGGCCGTGCGGTGGCTAGGCTTCGTGAGCCAGCTAACGCAGCCCCTGCCTGCCAGAGGAGCTCGCCACTGGTACTGTGTCCAGATCTTTCAAGGATCTATGAGCTCGTTAGACAATCCATCCTGGTTAAACCCAGGCAGGTCAGCCTGAATGTGCAGACATTCCTCTTTTAGAGGGCTGAATGTGTCGCAAACATAAAGAAGGGCGGGCATAACTGTGGCCGAGAAGAACTGCAGCTTCGTGTGGAGCAACAGACCAGGCAGCTTCCACACAGCAGCGTTACGCAGCCGATGAAAAGATAATACCACTTGTTTAAGACCTCCGCTGCCAAACCGGAGCTGGTCATAAGCATACTGAGTATTTTAGGACATAAAATACCCAGGCAGGTGCTATGTTTTTTGTGGGGCTAATGGTAAGGCTCTTAGTGGCACGTTCCAGCTTGAGCAGCAGAACCTCCAACTCTTCAGAGTGAGCAACAATTGTCAGATCATGAGCATACATAATGGGGTTGGCCACACCCGGGCATCGATCAGCCTCCCATTGTGGTGTCTGTACCAGATGTAAATTTCTCTGGTACGGCCAATGGTAAGCTTCTCAAATGACGTAATCGAAAATAATTACCTACTATAATCACCCAGAAATGTCTGTCCGTCCCGCGCGTGACGTCACTCCACATGAGGCCCACCCCCCGCGTGACGTGACTCCACATGAGGCCCGCCCCCCTCATTAATAATCATGAGCGGGTGACGTCACTCCACACGCCGCACCCCTCCCCAATAACCATTAGCGGGTGACATCACTCCACATGGGGAACCCCCCCCCCTAATTAATAATCATGAGCTGAACAATTTTTCTATTGAATATTTCAGATTTATTGCAAATAAGTTCGTGTCAAATAGTACCAGACTCCCCGGCCTCGCAGCTGTACTCGGGCCTGCCCACGATCATGAATGCCGTGAATGATTGCGAGCAGAGGGTCAAGGACGCCAAAAGCACAAATAATAACCCAGAGTCCTGGCCTATTGATGGTATCTTAGGTCTTGACCAGGTCACTATAAGTGCTGTTGGAATTCTCTTCACCTCTGGATTGGCAAACAGATAAAGAATGTGGCATCCGTGCTGGTTCACCCCGGTCTGAAACCTCTCCTCATTCATACACAAAGACACAAACACAAGTACACAAAGACACACACACACAGACACCTATACACAAATACACACATACACAAACACCCATTAACAAAGACGCACACACAGACACCTATACACAAATACACACCTATACACAAATACACATTAACAAAGACGCACACAGACACCTATACACAAATACACACATCTATACACAAAGACACACGCAGAAACACCTGTACACAACAACAACCGCCATTCGCCACTAAGTGGCGGTGACGTCACCACGACGCTGGTGCCAGGCTGTGTGCACCTTGAGGCCACGTGAAGTGTTGAACGCCCGCTGGCAGGTCACGGGGCAGACCCAGGTGCCACGGGTCGACTGACCGAGATGACCGAGATGACTGGCTGATGCACCACCTGTGCCCCCTACTGTGCCAACTTGCTGTGCTCTAGCCACCCGGCGCTCCGCTCGTTGTTGTGAGCGTTGCTCCTCCGCCCTCCGTTGTTGTTGGAGGGCGACTGCCTCCAACTACCCAGTAGCGTCCCATATACAAAGGCAAAGATCCCCCGTATAGCCTGAATAGACAAGTGCTGTTAGCGAGCACCTATGAAGGCTGGCACAAAACACGAGGGGGTGGGTGGCCAGCACCACGCCCGGCCGCCTTTGTCTCCCGAGTGGCGATGTTTACACACCGCACCAGGTACTGATTTGAGGCTGACTCGACCTAGGGGAGGCCCATGGTAAGGTGTGCGGGTAAAGTGTGGGGACTCGGCCACGTTGTGATAGAGAGCAGCGTGCGGGGCCATTGCTGCTGGCGCTGCGATAAGCAACGAAAACGGACTGATGATTAGCCAATCAGATGACGCTATACTCACCAATGGAATTGTATATCTATGAATCGATTGGCAACGAATCGACGCATCGATTGACACAAATTACGAATAAACATTGAGCTGGCTAACGGATCGACTAAGCAGAACTTAAATAATTTCACCTCGATTCACGATCCACAAGACCATATTTTTTAAAATTGTATCAGGTAAGGCTCACTGAGCTGCATGGCTCTTTTTCAGAAACGATCTGGCCACAAATGATTGCTCAACGAAGTGGCTTATCATGTGGAAATGAAAATCAGCCAAATACTCTGAATGCGTGATGTTGATTCCAAATATGGAGGGGGAAAAACCGGAGGACCCGGATAAAAATCCACGCGACCACGGGGAGAGACACCGCAAACTCCAAATATACAGCAGCAGGCGTCAGTGGTCGAGATCGAATCCACGACCTCCTGTACACCAGGCGAGGTAGTTAACATCTCCTGGCCACCGTGATGATGATGAGAGAGACTTTGCAAACTCAAAATATACAGCAGCAGGCGTCATTCCCGATCGTCTCCTAAGGCCCCTTCCCCACCCGCCCCCTCCGAGTTTCATTCTCCTCGTGGGCTTGGGGTGGGGGGCGGGGCGGAGTGAGGGGCGGGGCCGGGTGGTGCTGTGACGTCAGCCTTCTATCAGACCACCGCGTGCACACATTGCCGTTCGCCGTGGGGTCGACATTCGGCTCGACACGTTTAAGGCTTAAGGTTTATTGGCGATTGTTGTTTTTGTTCCACCCTTGTCATTGTTTGCCGTCGCTATCTGTTCCAATCTCTCCGCGTTTATAGAATTAGGTTGTAGATTATTTATTTATTATCCCCAACACCCACATCACCCCCCTGTAGTCGATTCCCATTGGGAACATTTTTACGAGAGCGCCCTGCGGCCAATCAGAGGTGGCTTGCGGATTCCCCCCCCCTACGCCCCCCATCAGTCATCAGGAGCAGCATAACGACGAGGTGATGACGCAACAACAACACACAATCAAACAGGAGGAGGTGGTGATGACGCAACAACAACACACAATCAAACAGGAGGAGGTGGTGATGACGCAACAACAACAACACACAATCAAACAGGAGGAGGTGGTGATGACGCAACAACAACAACACACAATCAAACAGGAGGAGGTGGTGATGACGCAACAACAACACAATCAAACAGGAGGAGGTGGTGATGACGCAACAACAACAACACAATCAAACAGGAGGAGGTGGTGATGACGCAACAACAACACAATCAAACAGGAGGAGGTGGTGATGACGCAACAACAACACACAATCAAACAGGAGGAGGTGGTGATGACGCAACAACAACAACACAATCAAACAGGAGGAGGTGGTGATGACGCAACAACAACAACACAATCAAACAGGAGGAGGTGGTGATGACGCAACAACAACACAATCAAACAGGAGGAGGTGGTGATGACGCAACAACAACACACAATCAAACAGGAGGAGGTGGTGATGACGCAACAACAACACAATCAAACAGGAGGAGGTGGTGATGACGCAACAACAACACAATCAAACAGGAGGAGGTGGTGATGACGCAACAACAACACAATCAAACAGGAGGAGGTGGTGATGACGCAACAACAACACAATCAAACAGGAGGAAGAGGAATCTTGTCAAAGGGACCGAACTGGAACAAAAACCCCACACACAGCGGGACAGAAATTTGCCGCGTCGGCTTTCGCGAGCAATGTTATCCATATTTATACAATTTATATGCATACATTAACCCCCACCCCACCCCACTCTTCTGGCCTTCGCACCTGATTGGCTTGCAAGTGACGACGTCACATCTACCCCCCCCCCCCCGCCCGCTCTATATAAGACCGAAGCAGCAGCAGGAGGAGGATTTCCCCACAACGCTCTGGCTATCGCCTGATGCTGCTGGTTGTAGTTGTTGTTGTAATTACCGGCGAAACGTCACCAGGTGCTCGAATTGTAAATGTTGTCGTGGGTTTTACTCACCAACACACAACCGGTGTGTGCTTAACTCGTAAACTACACTATACACTACACTATACACTACACTACTATACACTACACTATACACTACACTATAAACTACACTATACACTACACGATACACTACACCATAATTGTAAATGTTATCGTGGGTTTTACTCACCAACACACAACCGGTTAGTGCTGAACCAGTAACTAATTGGCATGTTTTGTTTACGTGACAACCCCTTACTAATTGGGCTGTGTCGGGTGGTGGCAGGTTTAACGACACATTTATATTTACGTGATCTAACCCAACAAAAAACCTCTATTATAGATCACCCATAAAGTTAACATAACCTTTGGACTTTACATTACCCATGGATTTGACATTACCCATGGAAACAATAAAATAATAAAAATCAATAAAATTCTCACCACGTTTCGACTGCAACACAAGGAATTAGCATCAGGTGTGAAAAACACAGCAAAGAAAATCTGAAAAAAGTAGCGGTTTTCAAATGTTCTTGCTGTGTATTTTTAACACCTGATGATGATTGTTTGTGTTCCAGTCGAAACGTCGTGAGAATTTTTATAGTTTAATATTTTTATTATTTTATTATTTCCCTTCTACGTGACTTTACCGAAAGAACCAAGAATATGAATCCCTGCAGTCACGAAAGCTTTAAATCAAAATTACGCATGGACTTGACATTACCCATAGACTGGACATTGCCCTCAGACTAACATTACTCATACACGGTGTTGGTGTACCAGTAACGAATTGGCACGTTCTGTTTACGTGACAAACCTTACAAACTGGGCTGTGTCGGGTGGTGGCGGGTTTAACGACACATTTATATCGATGCAATCTAACCCAAAACAACCTCTATTACGGACAGAGAATGTTGTGTTCCCGTGCAGGGTTACCATAACCGATCTACGGACGACGTCTCACGCGAAATGTATTGTCGGGGGGGCCTCTGCGACCCAACAGGAACTGTGGTCGGGAGATGTGGAGTCAGGTGAGACACGAGAGGAAGTGACTCGCGTCGGGCGAGGATGGAGCCCCAACCCAGGTGAGAACAGAGACTCGGCAGCAGGGGATTGGGTCGTGTAGCACCAGTTTTATTTGGGGGATGGGGGGGGGGGCTGAGCTCCCTTGTAGACTGAGCCACGCGCGTCACTGCTCAGGCTCCGCCGGGCGGGAGAGGGGGCAGAGCTCCACGCTCCGAGCACTCCACCGCCCCCCCCCCCCCCGCCGGCTCTGCGGAAAACCCATGAGCCACCGCCGCCGCCGCTCCCAGTGCCGTAACATTACAAAAACACGCGCCCACACTCGCTATCGTAATCATCATCATCATTAGTAACGCGTATTCTCTTACTTGTAAAATATAACTTAAAAAAACGAGTTTGTCACGCCTGCGCTGGGCAGCGTTGAGCGGGCCCCCTGATCCCTGCCCCCCCCCGCCCCGCGGCGAAGACCCCCGGTCCGCTGGCCGAGTGGGGGTCGCGGGGGGCGGACGAACACCAGGAGCGGTTGGGGGGGGGGGGACGTTCGGAGTGCCGCACGCGGTGGAGACGGCGCCGCCACGAAGCCCGGACCGCGCGTGTTCGCTTACCCCCCCCCCCGCCCCCGAGCATTGGGCCGCACGGTTCTCATGGCCGAGACCTCATGGACCGGTCCATGGAGCCAGGATCTGTGACTCATCGAACTCAGGACCAGGGTTTGGGATTCTTGGGGCACAAGACCTTGAGATTGCAAAACTCTGGAACAGGTCCACGGAGCCAGGATCAGGGACTCGAGGTGACCTCAGGACCACGGTTCAGGAGAATTATGAAGCTCACGATTCTGCAATCTGATACTTCTGAAACAGGTCCATGGACCCAGGACCAGAGACTGCAGACCCAAGGCCCCTGAACCCTTGAAACCAGCACCAAGACCTGCAACGATACTCTTTGGTTCTTTCGGTAAAGTCACGTAGGTGATCTCCGATCTTAGACCGGAGCCGAAGATCGGAGAGGCCCAGACTCGGAAGCAGATATCCAAAAAAGGCCAGGGTCCACAAATCCACACACTCCACGGGACGACCTCGCTGGCTCTGTGTTGCACCAAATGCCGCAGGGTTGGCGTCTGTGTTTAATCCCTTTATGCATCCCCGTATATCCCCTTGTGTGCCCCCCTACCTCCCCACTCGCGGTTATATCCCCCACCCCGTATATCCCCTTGTGTACCCCTCCCCCTACCCCCCCTTACCCCCCCGTGTGTCCCCATGTCAGGGTTGTCGTCGCCTTTGTGCTCTATAACCATGGCGCTGATTGTCACAGGTCGGAGCCCACAAATAAATACAGAAGCGTAGCGTCGCGCCGCTGGAGCGAGATCGTTGCCTCCCCCATCACCGCCACCATCCCCATCAGCATGATCATCATAATCTCCATCATCAACACCACCACCACCATCTCCACCATCCCCATCAGCATCACTATCATCATCTCCATCATCAACACCACCATCACCATCTCCACCATCCCCATCAGCATCATCATCATCATCTCCATCATCAACACCACCACCACCATCTCCACCATCCCCATCAGCATTATTCTCCCCATCAGCATCATCATCTCCATAATCAACACCACCACCACCACCACCATCACCATCCCCATCAGCATCATCATCTCCATCATCAACACCACCACCACCACCATCTCCATCAGCATCATCATCATCTCCATAATCAACACCACCACCACTATCTCCACCGTCTCCATCAGCATCATCATCATCATCATCTCCATAATCAACACCACCACCACCACTATCTCCACCGTCTCCATCAGCATCATCATCATCATCTCCATAATCAACACCACCACCACCACTATCTCCACCGTCTCCATCAGCATCATCATCATCATCTTCATCATCATCATCATCTCCATAATCAACACCACCACCACTATCTCCACCGTCTCCACCATCCCCATCAGCATCATCATCATCATCTCCATAATCAACACCACCGCCACCTCCACCATCCCCATCAGCATCACTATCTCTATCATCTATACCGCCATCGGCGCCACGAGCAACTCCACCATCCCACATCTCCATAATCGACACCACCACCATCACCATGAGCTCCGCTATCCACTCAGTTTCCGCCATCTCTACCAACCGAGACACCACCAGCAGCATCGTTGCCACCATCACCACCACCACAGTCACCACCGGTACCGCCATCAGCACCGCTGGCGGCCACCAACGCCACCAGCGCGGTGTCCCAGCGTCAGCACCGAGACCGCCATCATCGTCAACCACAGTTAGCGCCATGGGGAGAGGAGGGTGGTGGGGAGGTATTGCCGCCCAATTGGTCAGACTGACGGGGAAGGGGGGTGGGGGCGGCAAAACAATACTTCTTCAGCCGCCCACTAAAACTCCCTGCAGCCGAGGAGGGTGGCGGAGTGGTGAGCGCACTGCGCTGTGAATCCGGCTACCCGAGTCACAGCCAACACCAGCGGCACCGAGTGAGATCTGAACCGGTCCTGGGCACCCCCTCTCGCCCAACCCCGCCACCCGCTCCCTGCTCCCCCCCAGCCCCCCCCCCGCCACCTTCAGCCAACCGGCACTGACCAGCGCGGTGAAGTATGGTCAAACAACCCCCCCATGACCGAGAAAACGACGGGGGGAGGGCCCTCATCCGGCAGTGAATTGGGCAATGCCTGCCAAAAATCAACGTAACGTTTACTGCGAAAAACGAATAATTATGTATATGGTTGAGTAACAACGTGGTGTACATTCGTTAGCTTTGACACGGTAGCACACGGGGGGGGGGGGGGGGTGCAGCCGCTGGGGTCTCGGTGGAGTCGCGGCTACAGCGCGGCCCCCCGGCACGGAGGAGACCGCTCCCCCCCCCCCCCACCGCTGCACCTTGCCGAGAGACGACCCCGCGTCGCTTCAGCCCCTGCCTCTGTCCCTGCCCCCCCTCCCTCCACCATTCACCACCCCCCCGCCCATTTCCATCCCCATGCCGCAAAGTGATTTTCAGCGCCGCGCCCCCCCAACTTGTCAAACAGTGGGGCCATGCACACGGTCGTCACCGCCATCAGCGTTGACACCACCGCCATCAGCATCGGCACCACCGCTATCAGCATCGGCACCATCGCGATCACCATCGACACCATCAAGACCTCCATTAGCATTTGGAAAATGAACACCAGCACCAGCGCACGCCTGCACGCATGACGCCCTCTGACCCCAACACGGGGCTCTCCCTCACCCCTCTTCCCATGTGACCTCTTGACCCCCTGCCCTCATTATTTTCTCTCCGCTTTCTGTAACCTCAAGTGACCCCCCCGCTTCCCCCCCCCCTCCACGGGCGACCCACACCGGGCGAGCGGGTGGACATCGGGGGTCGTGGCGATAGTTCATGGGAGGGGGTAAGCGAATTAAGTGGAGCGTGCACGCTCATGGCTCTCATAATTGGTGTTGCTGCTGTTGTCGCCCGTCCTCTGGGTGTGTGCGCGCGCGTGTGTGTGTGTGTCACGGTGTGACCGTGCCACTGGGTGTCCGCGCGTGTGTGTTCTGCGGAAGTGTAGTGGTTGTCGTGCTGGGGCCACAAACCCAGTGGCTTCGATCTCGGCTCACGACCAATTGACGGTGGCGAATGTTTTAACCGGTCCCTGGGCCTGCCCTAGGTAGGCCTCAGCCTGAAATGAGTAGCTGGTGCGGTGTGTAAAAACATCGGCACTGGGGCGACAAAGGCGGCCGGGCGTGGTGCTGGCCACCCACCCCCATGCATGTGACGTGCCAGCCTTAACAGGCGCTCGCTAACAGCACCTGCCCCAGCGCGGGAGGGTTCAACCGGACCGCGGTTGCGTGCGTGGCCGCCCCCTTGCCTGGAGTAGACCCCAAATGCGTGCCGGCGTACGTCGGTGACTCTGGGAGTGTCGCTCGGTGCGGCGACGGCGTGCGTGGTCGGCTGCATGAGTGTGTGGGTAGGGCATTGCCGACTGCGTGCGTGGAAAATTGTGGCCGGGGTGTGACACCGGTGTGGCGGTGGAGGGTTGCCAGGGCGGGCGGGCGGGTGGGCTCATTCGTCGTCGCACGCCACCGCGTTGAGGCCTCCCTCCGCGTGCACGGCCAGGTCGATGGGGGGCCGGGGGCCGCGGTGTGGGGGGGCGCCCCCCCCCGCCGCGGCCTCGTTGGCGAGGACGACGTTCCTCACGCAGCCGCGGAGCCCCGACGAGAAGTGGCCCCCCGTGAGGGTCTCCATGTCCGGGGCACCTCCTGACACACCACCACCACCACCACACCACCACCACAACACACCACCACACCACCACCACCACACCACCACCATCGCCACACCACCACCACCCCACCACCACTCCACCACACCACCACCACACCACCACCACCCCCACACCACCACCACACCACCACCACCACACCACCACCAAACCACCACCCCCACACCACCACCACCACACCACCACCACCCCCACCCCACCACCACAACACACCACCACACCACCACCACCACACCACCACCACCGCCAGACCACCACCACCCCACCACCACACCACCACACCACCACCACACCACCACCACCCCCACACCACCACCACACCACCACCACCACACCACCACCAAACCACCACCCCCACACCACCACCACCACACCACCACACCACCACCACACCACCACCACCCCCACACCACCCCCACACCACCACCACCACACCACCACCACCCCCACACCACCACCACCACACCACCACACCACCACACCACCACCCCCACCCCACCACCACCACACCACCACACCACCACCAAACCACCACCCCCACACCACCACCACCACACCACCACACCACCACCACCCCCACCCCACCACCACCACACCACCACACCACCACCAAACCACCACCCCCACACCACCACCACCACACCACCACACCACCACCACCCCCACCCCACCACCACCCGGCACACACGGACAAAGGCAAAGGTAAATATCCCCCATGTAGACTTAAAAAGGGTGGGGGGGGGGGTGACAGCAGCAGTGGTGAGGGGGGGCAGCAGTTGTGGGGTTACCCAGGAAGACGCTGCCCTTGACGTCGGCCTTGAGCATCGTGCCGCCCGACTGACCCCGCACCGGGGCGCCGTGGTCGACGCGCAGCCAGCCCAGACGGCCCTCCCTGCCGCACAGACAAAGACAAAGGTCCCCGTGTAGACTTCCATAGACTGTTGGGGCAAGTGCTGTTAGCGAGTGGGTGGCCAGCACCACGCTTGACCGCCTTTGTCTCCCCAGTGGCGATGTTTACACACCGCACCGGGTACTCGTTTGAGGCTGAGTTGAGATATTTACCACGTGATGGTGATGATGATGGTTGTGATGGTGGTATGAGTGATGGTACTGATGGTGGTGATGTGGGGTGATGTCGGTGGTGATGATGTTGGCTGTGATAGTGGTGTGGGTGATGGTCGCAGTGGTGGTCACGTGGACGTGTGGGTTGTGGTGTGGGTGGCGGCGGTGGTGACGGTGTGGGTGTGGGTGGTGGTGTGGGTGGTGGTGTGGGTGGTGGTGGCGGTGTGGGTCTAACCTCACGGCCGTCACGTTGTGCCACCGCCCATCGTTGATCTTCGTCCGTGACGTGATGCTCGCCTCTCCGCTGCCCAGCTGGTAGCTGTGGACAAAACAAAGATCCCCCGTATAGCCTTAACATACTATCGGGGAAAGTGCTGTTAGCGAGCACCTATGAAGGCCGGCACGGCACACGAGGGGGTAGGTGGCCAACACCACGCCCGACCGCCTTTGTCTTCCTAGTGGCGATGTTTTACACACCGCACCAGGTACTCATTTGAGGCTGAGTCGACCTAGGGGAGGTCCAGGACCAGTTCAAATTATCGTCACTGGTGGTGGCCGTGAGCGGGAATCAAACTTTGGTCGCCAGGTTCGTAGCGCAGCGCACTAACCACGACACTACCACTCACCACACACACACACACGTGTACACACGCACACATGTACACACACACACGCACACACACACACACACGAACGCCGCCGCCACGCGTGCCACCGTGCCGACAACATAAACCCAATTCTCCACCGCGCAACCGAGCCGGGGCCGGGCCGCGCCGGTACGGGACCGTTTTTCCACCGCACAAACCGAGCCGCGCCGCTGACGTCACGCGCATTGAGCGAGCGGGGACGCGCGTGGGTGACGCGCTGATTATTTACCTGAACACCAGGCGTCCGTCCCTGAGGCCGAGACTCACAAAGTCCTTCCCCTTGCCGTTCTCTCCTGCCTCCTGCACACACGCACACGCGCACACGCGCACACACGCACACACACACCCATCCACACGAACGCACACGTACACACAAACATGCACACATGACCATGCACGCACGTACACACGGACACACACGTGCACACGCACACGCACGCATACATGCGCGCACGCAGCCACACGTTCGCACATGCGCACACATGCACGCACACCCATACGCACACAAATACACACACGCACGCACAAGGTTATTGAGTGAGACGTGAGGAGTTCAGGGTTAGAGATTGGTGGTTACCATTCACGGTGCTTCGAGATTTAACGTTCGATTGCTCCCGAGACTAGGAGTTATAAAGTACGTCCTGGGTGAGAGGTCGAATTGTAAGTGTTAAGGGATTCCGATATTCCTGGTTTAGAGATCAGGGGTTAAAGGTTAGGGATTAGACATGCTCTAAAAATTCATGGTCAGGGTTTAGAGGATTTCCCGGGTTAGTGGTCGGAGGTTAGGGGTCAGAGGGTAGAGTGTTTCCCAATTCAGAGTCCAGCATTTGGTATTTTCTGGGTTTGGGGTCAAGGGTTAAGGGTCAGGGGTTATGCAGCTTCGTGTCTCTGAGGCTGCGGGGTTATGGGTCAGAATGCTTCAGGATTAGCGGCCGCCGGTTAGGGGGTGAGAGTCCATCCTGGGTTAGGGTTCAAGGGGTTAGGGATTGGAGCGGGGGAGGGTGGTGGGGGTGGTGGGCGGTGTTACCTCGCGCTTGGCGAGCCGCGTGCGTTCCCCGACCTCGTTTGCTGCCTAGAGGTGAGAGGTGAAAGGGCAGAGCGGCGGGCGGGCGGGCGGGCGGGCAGGGCGGGCGGGGAGCAAGCGGCAGAGTGAGCGCACGACGCGGCTGAGCTCTCATGCACGCAGCACGGGCGCACGACAAGCGGCAACTGAGCACCAGCAGCAGCCCGTGGCAAGCGCCGGTGTGGCGGGCGCGGTGTGGGCGCGGTGTGGGTGAGGTGAGAGAGGGCCATGCGAGGGAGAGAGCCATGTGATGGAGTCATATGACAGAGGATGAGGTGGAGAGGGAAGAGACGGAGGAGATATGCGTGATGTGAGTGAGAGCATGATGTGAGTGAGAACGGGAGATGAGTGAGAGTAGGTGGCGATGAGTGAGAGTGAGGGAGACAGAGGAGAGGTGAGGAGGCGAGGGGTGAGGAGGGTGAGGATGGTGAGGAGGGTGTACTGTCAGCACTCACCACTCCCTGCCAGACGAGCAGCCCCTCCGGGGAGAGCGTCTTCACCTCCAGCTGGATGGTCTCCGGGTGTTTGTGCATGCTGAGGCCACGCACAAAGACAAAGGTGTGCCGTGTAGCCTTAACAGACTGTTGTGGAAAGTGCGGTTAGTGAGTGGCACCTATGAAGGCCGGCACGGCACCACGCCCGGCCGCATTTGTCTCCCCATTGGCGATATTTACACACCGCACCAGCTACTCATTTGAGGCTGAGTCGAACTAGGAGAAGCCCCAGACCGGCTCAGATAGTCGTCACTGCTGTTGGTGGCTGTGAGCGGCAATCGAACTTGGGTCGCCGGGTTCATAGCGCAGAGCGCTACCCGCTGTACCACCGCTGCCATTGGGTACACTAAACTAAATTTAAACTACATTTTATTTGACCAGGTAAGGCCCAATGAGATGTAGAGCTATTTTTCAGAAGCGACCTGGCCACAAATAATAACTCAACAAAGTGGCTAATCATCGCGTGGGGATGATTAGTAGCTAAACGCATGATTCTAAATGTGGAGGGGGAAAAATGGAGGACCCAAAGGAAAATCCACACGACCACGGGGAGAGAGAGAGACACCGCAAACTCCAAATATACAGCAGCAGGCGTCAGGGTCGAGATCGAACCCACGACCTCCTGTATACCAGCCGAGGTAGTTAACATTTCCTAACCACCGTGATGATGATGAGAGAGAGAGACACTGCAAACTCCAAATATACAGCAGCAGGCGTCAGGGTCGGGATTGAACCCACGACCTCCTGTACACCAGGCGAGGTCGTTAACATCTCCTAGCCACCGTGATGATGAGAGAGACACGCAAACTCCAAATATACAGCAGCAGGTGTCAGGGTCGGGAATGAACCCACGACCTCCTGTATACCAGGCGAGGTAGTTAACATCACGCCACAGTGCACACCGCGTGGTGACGTCGTGAGATGACGTCACATGCAACGACGTCACGGGGAAGGGAGGGAGGCGGGGCATGACGTCATCACGGTGGCCGGCAAGGCTTACCCGCTCAGCGTCGCTGTAACTGCCCAGACGCTTTGACCAACGCGTCCGCTTTCCCCTAGAGGGGCGTGTCACGGCAAGGTTCAACTTTGCCAGAGTTGCCGTGACCCCACGTTACCCACGGACAGACGGAATGATTACCTCCTCACAAACATCTTCTCCGGCAGGGCGATGTACCCGTCGCCCGCGAAGCTGGCCGCATGCTGGATCACCGACGCTGTGGGGGGGGGGGGGGGGTGGGGTGGGCAACAGAGGGTGGGGGTCACGGGCGAGGTCCCGGCCACACATGGGGGGTGGGTGATCCACAGGGGCTCTACTCTACTCCAGGTGGGTAACCGATGGAGGTCGGTTCACACCGCGGGGCGTGTTACACACAGCGTCGTACCGCGCCGTGGGGAGGGGGGTACGGTGCAGGTGCCCGGCCACACCGGACGGTGGGTCACGCGCCGAGTGCCGCCAAACTGGGTCGGCAGATGCACCGAGCCCGGCCACGCCGCGGAGGGGAGGCAGTGGAGGGGGGGGGTGATGTGGGCGACTCGCGTGGGGAGTTGGCCACACCGGCTCGGGGAGTGGCACGGGGATGAGCTAAAGGGAGCGGTGCTGCGCGGCGATGGTGGCGAGGAGGTGGAGGTGGAGACGGTTACCGTGGTGACAGTCATCGCCGTGGTAACCCATGGGGCACACGCAGCGTGCGCCCACGCACGTGCCGCCGTTCATGCAGCCCGCGGCGCGGGAGCAGCCGCTCCGCCGCTCCTCACAGCGCTCGCCTGGGGGTCGCGGGGTCACGGGGTCGCGGGGTCACGGGGTCGTGGGGGCGCGGGGACACGGGGACAAGGAGACATGGGCAGATGAGCACAATGGGGCTTGGGTACCATGAGAAACACGAACGCACGGGGAACACGAGACCACGATGGCACAGGGACGGCAGAAGCAGCAGTCGCACTGCGCCTGGCGGAGCAACCCCCGGTGCCGTGCGACACCGCGGCGGTAGCTGTGGCGGCGGTGATGGTGGCCGTGCTGGCGGTGGTGGTGGTTGTGGCGCCGGTGGCGATGGTGGCGGCGGTGGTGGTGGTGGCGGTGGTGGTTGTGGCGCCGGTGGCGATGGTGGCGGCGGTGGTGGCGGTGGTGGTGGTGGCGATGGTGGCGGTGGCGGCGGTGGTGGCGATGGTGGTGATGGCGATGGTGGCGGTGGTGATGGCGATGGTGGTGATGGCGATGGTGGCGGTGGCGGCGGTGGTGGCGATGGTGGTGATGGCGATGGTGGCGGTGGCGGCGGTGGTGGCGATGGTGGTGATGGCGATGGTGGCGGCGGTGGTGGCGGTGGTGGTGGTGGCGATGGTGGCGGTGGCGGCGGTGGTGGCGGTGGTGGTGGTGGCGATGGTGGCGGTGGCGGCGGTGGTGGCGATGGTGGTGATGGCGATGGTGGCGGCGGTGGTGGCGGTGGTGGTGGTGGCGATGGTGGCGGTGGCGGCGGTGGTGGCGATGGTGGTGATGGCGATGGTGGCGGCGGTGGTGGCGATGGTGGTGATGGCGATGGTGGCGGTGGTGATGGCGATGGTGGCGGTGGTGGTGGCGATGGTGGTGGCGATGGTGGCGATGGTGGCGGTGGCGCTCCTACCCTGGTATCCGTCGGCGCAGACGCACTGCACCTCGTACTCCCCGAGCGGCACGCACGAGCCCCCGTGGCGGCACGGGTTGCGCTGGTCGCACGCGCTGGCGGCGCCGCCGCGGCACGGCTCGACGGCACGCGACGCCACAAACGAGTAGCTCACGTCCAGGCGCTTCCCGTTCACCAGCACCTGGGGTGGGCGGGGGGCAGGGGACGGGGGGGGACGCACGCATGGGGTTGGGGGCGGAGGGGTGGACATGTGTGTGTGCGTCTGTGGAGGACAACGTAGTGCGCTAGAACCTCATGTCCCGCCGTGTTTTCCAGCAGTTCTCCGTAGCTCCCTACGTGTTCCCATCCATGCCCATGTCTACTGTGTCTCCCCGCGTCTCCCCGCACTTCCTCCTATTCCTCCTATCTCCCCGCGCGCGTGCGCCCCACCCACC
>NC_136310.1:10186750-10462388 GCF_964198595.1 Lampetra fluviatilis
TGGATGGCGACTGCCTCCGACTGCCCAGCAGCAGCAGCAGCGTCCTTCACGAGCCTCCTCCACAGATACCGATCCTGATACCGCTGGTACGCGTCGTCAGCAAGTCCACTCAGCTCCACATCCTCCCGTACCTCATCTGCTCCATCTCTTCTCCAGCCCGTGTTGTGCCCGTTTAGCCCTTTCTATCTGCCTAAACAGAAGCTGTTTGGACAAGCTGTGGCTGGGAATGCGCGTTACATGACCCAGCCAATGCAGTCTGCCGGAGGAGCTCACTGATGGGAATGTGTCCAGATCTGGAAAGTCCTGGACACTTGCACTCACGAAAAAAGATCCCACGTATAGCCTGTAACAGGCTGTAGGGGCAAGTGCTGTTAGCGAGCACCGATAAAGGCCGATACAGCACACGAGGGGGTGGGTGGCCAACACCACGCCCGGCCGCCTTTGTCTCCCTAGTGGCGATGTTTACACATGGCACCAGGTGTTAATTTGAGGCTGAGTCGACCTAGGGGAGGCCCAGGAACCGGTTCAGATAATCGTCACCGGTGTTGGCCGTGAGCGGGAATCGAACCTGGGTCACCAGGTTCGTTCGGCAGCGTAGCGCTAACCGCTCCACTGCCGCTCCCGGCCTTCATAGGTGCTCGCCAACTCACACTGACTTCTCACACACACGCGCACACGGGCGTGTGTGTGTGTGCGTCAGAGCGAGAGCGTTGCTATGGCGACGAGTGATGTGACAGCGACGAGCATCGCGATTGAAGGGGCAGCTGAGTGGTGGCACCATCGCGAGGTCCGGGACCCGAGAACCGGGGGATCGGAATCAAGGACCGGAAAACGGTCTCGAACAAGAGCTGAGGAATGGACTCGAGAAGCAGGGGAGGCATAGAAGGAGCAGCGACCGGAGTCAAGGACCGTGGGGGACGCACTCACCGTGGAAGAAAATCAAAGCTGGAGGATGAGCAGGGAGACGACGAGAGCAGGGCAGCACAAGGAGGAGGTGAAGGAGGAGGTGGAGGAGGAGGTGGAGGAGGAGGTGGAGGAGGAGGTGGAGGAGGAGGTGAAGAGGAGCAGGAGACAGAGGGGAGGAGGGCGGCACAAGGGAGGGGGCATCAGAGACATCGTCGGGGGGGGGGGGGGGGCTCGAAAGGAAACAACAAAAGGGGCGTCATGGGAGATCGCGTGTGTGTGCCCTCGCGTATGCGTGCGTGTGCATGTGTGTGCATGTGTGCGTGCGTTTGTGTGCGTGCATGTGTATATGTGTGCGTGTGTAAGTGTGTGCGTGCGTTTGTGTGCGTGCGTGCGTTTGTGTGCATGCGTGTGTATGTGTGCGCGTGCGTGCGTGTGTGCGTGTGTATGTGTGTGCGTGTGTAAGTGTGTGCATGCGTTTGTGTGCGTGCGTTTGTGCACGTGCGTGTGTATGTGTGCGCATGTGTGTGTATGTGCGTGTGTGCGCATGTGTGTGTGTGTGCGTGTGTGAGCCTCCGGCTCCTCTCACCGTCGGCTGTGTCCGGCCGGAACGTGACCTTGGCCTCGAAGCGCTTGTAGGCGCCCTTCATGGCGGGGAGACTCACGTAGGCTCCGGCCCCCGGGGGGAAGTACGGACGGAGAACCTCTACGCACACACACAGAAAAAGATCCCCCGTGTAGCCCTAACAGATTGTTGGGGCAAGAACTGTAAGCGAGTAGCACCTGTGAAGGCCGGCACGGCGCTCGAGCGGGTGGGTGGGCAGCACCACGCCAGGTTGCCTTTGTCTCCCCAGCGCAAATGTTTACACACCGCACCAGGCGCTCATATGAGGCTGAATCCACCTAGTGGAGGCCCAGGACCGGTTCAGATCATCGTAACCATCGTTGGTCGCGAGTGGGAATCGAACTCGGGTCGCCGAGTGTGTGGCGCAGTGCACTGACCACGTCGCTATGGCTCCACCCAAACGTACAAAGGCAAAGATGCCCCATGTAGCCTTCGACAGGCTGTTGGGGCAAGTGCTGCTCGCGAGCACCTATAAAGGCCGACACGCCACACAAGGGGGTGTGTGGCCGGCACCACGCCCGGCCGCCTTTGTCTCCCCAGCGGTGATGTTTACACTCCGCATCAGGTACTCATTTCAGAATGAGTTGCCCTCGGGGAGACGCAGGACCGGTTCAGATCGTCGTCACTGGTGACACACACACACACACACAGACACACTCACACACACACTGACACACACACACTCACACACACACACACTCACACACACACACACACCACACACACACACCCACACTCACACACACACTGACACACACACACTCACACACACACACTCACACACACACACACACCACACACACACTCACACACACACACACACTCACACCCACACACACACTCACACCCACACACACACACTCACACACACACACTCACACACACACTCACACACTCACACACACAGACACACACACACACACACCACGTGCTTAGATCCACCCGGCCACCATCCCCTCGTGAACCAAGCGGGCAGCTCCAGGGTCCAGCTCGGCCCCCCGTGTGGCGGTGCTCCGCAAACCCAGAGGGCCGCCGCCGCCGGGGCCGCGTAGAGGCCACCGCGGCGGCCCCCTGTGGCCCTGCCCACCGAGCGAGGACGGCCCCTGCAGCGCGCGACCTCTCGCGGACGGCCCTCGGCACGGGCGCGGCGAGGAGGAGACGGCCGCCGCCCGCCCGGCCCCCTCGGCCCAGCTCCACGCCGACCTCGCCAACCGTCAGCCCTGACCCCATCCCACCACCCCTAGCAGCCTTCGCTTCCGACCTTCCCGCCTCGAACCCCCCACGACCCCCCGTGTCCTGCCCCTGGACCCCCACCCCCCGTGACTCCCGCCCCCCGTGACCCCCGCCCCCCGTGACCCCCGCGCCCCGGGAGCCGCACCGCGCACGACGAGCACGGCCTGCGCCACGGTGGCGCCGCGGCCGCCGTCCCCGCGGCAGGCGTAGGTGCCGCCGTCGTCGCGCCCCACGTGGCGGATCGTCAGCACGCCGCGCTCCACCGAGAAGTCGCTCGGGGGCGGCCCGTCCACCTGCAGGGCGCGGGGGAGGGGGGCAGGGGGGTGGAGAGACATCGGGGGACACGAGGTGAGGTGGGGAGGGGAGGGGAGGGGCGCACACACAGAGACACGAGGGGGCGGTGCTGAGGGGGTGAGAGGGGGGGTGCTGAGGGGGGTGCTGAGGGGGTGAGAGGGGGGACCTTGTTCCAGGAGAGCTGTGGTGCTGGCAGGCCGGACGCGTGGCACGTGAACGACGCCGTCCCTCCGGGCGCTATCACACGTGAACTCGGCATCACCGAGATCTGAGGCTCCACTGCACACACGGAGACAAAGATTCCCCGCAATCATTTGAGGCTGAGTCGACCTAGGGCGGGCCCAGGACCGGTTCAGACAATTGTCACCGGCGTTGATCGTGACGGGGGAATCGAACTCGAGTCGCCGGGTTTGTAGCGCAGCGCGCTGACCGCTACACTAACGCCACCACGCAGACTCACGCATACACACAGACTCACGCAGGCGCACACACACAAACTCACTCACGCACGTGTACACACACAGACTCACATACACGTACACGCAAACCCGCGCACACATACACACATAGACTCACGCACGCATAAACGCAGACTCACGCACGCGTACACACACAGACTCATGCATTCACAAAGACTCACGCACGCGTACACATACAGACTCACGCACGCGTACACACAGACTCATGCATTCACACAGACTCACGCACGCGTACACACACAGACTCACGCATTCACACAGACTCACAGAAGCGTACACACGCAGACTCACGCTCACGCGCGCGCGTACCCTGCACGTAGAGCTGCACGCGCGACTCCACGGAGCCGGCGGCGTTGGTGGCCGTGCAGCGGTAGATGCCGGCGTCCGAGGGTCGCGCCGTCTCCAGCAGGAGCAGCCCCCCGGCGAGCACGGCGTGCGGGGGCAGCGCCGCGTCCACGCGGTCCCAGCGCACCGCCGGCGGCGGCTCGCCCGGCGCGTGGCAGTCGAACTCGACGCGGGCGCCCACCGCCACGGTCTGCGCCGCGGTGCGCACCGAGATGCTCACCACCGGCAGCGCCGCGGACGACGAGGGCGACGATCCCCCTGCCAGCGCACCGCGCCGAGCGGCATTAGCGGAGCGGCGGTGGCGGCGTGGAGGGGCGGCGGGCGGAAGGCCCCGCGCCCTCCGGGAGCAATTGCCTCTCTCGAGCGGCGATGTTTACGCACCACGACTGGATTACTGATTTGAGGCTGAGTGGACCCTAGGGGAGGCCCAGCACCGGTTTGAATGTTCCGCACCGTTATTGGTGCGTGAGCTAACCGCTAACAAAGAGCAACCTGTAACAGACCGCAAGTGCTGTTAGCGAGCAGCACCTATGAAGGCCGGCACGGCACACGAGGGGGTGGGTGGCCAGCACCACGCCCGGCCGCCTTTGTCTCCCCAGCAGCGATGTTTACACACCACACGACGTACTCATTTGAGGCTGAGTGGACCTTACGGGAGGCCCAGGACCGGTTCAGATAATCGTCACTGGCGGTGTGGGCCGTGAGCGGGAATCGAACCCGGGTCGCCAGGTTCGTAGCGCAGCGCTGCGCTAACCGCTACGCCGCCACTTACACGCGCACCCAGACACGCTCACCCACACACGCGCCCCCAAACACGCACACACGCACACACGCACACACGCAGACATGCACACACGCGCACGCAGACACGCACACACACACACACGCAGACACACGCACACACGCACACAGTGATGCAGGCCGTTGGGGTAAGTGGGGTCAGCGAGTCGCGACTGCAAAGGCCGGCATGGGTTCCCGGGGGGTTGGAGCGGGGGGAGGGGGTGGCCGTACGAGGGGGGGGGGGACACAGAGTGGACGTGGGGGCACGGAAGGGTGATGGGTAGATGTGGGTGGAGGTGAGGGTGGAGGTGAGGGTTGTGGTGATGGTGGAGGTGATGGTGGAGGTGAGGGTGGAGGTGAGGGTGGAGGTGAGCGTGGAGGTGAGTGTGGAGGTGAGGGTGGAGGTGAGTGTGGAGGTGAGTGTGGAGGTGCGGGTTGCGGTGAGGGTGGAGGTGAGCGTGGAGGTGCGGGTTGTGGTGAGGCTTGCGGTGAGGGTGGAGGTGAGGGTGGGGTGAGGCTGGCCCCTCACCGTGCACGGAGAGCCGTGCGGAGTCGTGCCCCTCCCCGCCTGCGTTGCGGGCTCGGCACACGTACTCCCCCTCGTCCTCCTTGTGCAGGTCCTCCAGCCTGGCACGGCACACGCATAGCACACGTGTGTGCGCATGGTGCAGTGAGCGCGGGGTGTGGTGAGAGTCAGATGAGTCATGACTCCAATTGACCCGTGTGTGACCCCGTGTGTGACCCCGCATGTGACCCCATGGGACCCAGAGTGTGACGCCACGTGACCCTGTATAACTCCGAGTGTGACCTTGTACGCGACCCCACGTGACCCCGAGTGTGACCCCGTGCGTGAGCCCGAGTGTGACCCTGAGCGTAATCCCGTGTATGACCCCGAGTGTGACCCCGAGTGACCTCGCGTGTGACCCCAAGTGTGACCCCGAGTGTGTGACCCCAAGTGTGACCCCATGTGACCCCGAGTGTGACCCCGTGCGTGACCCCGTGCGTGACCCCGTGCGTCAACCCGAGCGTGACCCTGAGCGTAATCCCGTGTATGACCCCGAGTGTGACCCCGAGTGTGACCCCATGCGTGACCCTGCGCGTGACCCCCGCACGCCGTACCGGAGCGTGCCGTGCGACACGGTGTGCCGGGCCGGCAGGGCGGCGCCGCCGTGCCGCGTCCACTCCACGGTGTGGCCGGCCTCTCCGGTGACGCGGCACGAGAACTCCGCCACGGAACCGGGGGCCTTGACGGCCTCGCTCGGCGTCACCTTCACCGCCGGGGCCGCCGGGCCCGCCGGGACGATGGCTGTGCGCAGGCGGAGGGAGAGGGACGGCGGGAATGCACGTGAGTCGTCGGGATGGAACGCCACTGGGCCATCGCGACGTGGCCCACGCACGGCCACGCGCGCGTCACTCACGGACAACACCGGTGGCGGTTGTGGTGGTTGTGGTGGTTGTAGCGGTGGCTGTGGTGGTGGTGGTTGTGGTGGTTGTAGCGGTGGGGAGCGCTACGCTGCGCCACGAACCCGGCGACCCGAGCTCGATTGCCTCTCACAACCAACGCCTGTGACAATTATCTAAATCGGTCCTGGCACTCCCCTAGGTCGACTCAGCCTCAAATGAGTACCTGTTGCGGTGTGTAAACATCGCCACTGGGGAGACAAAGGCGGGCGGGCGTGGTTGCTGGCCACCCACCCCCTCGTGTGCCGTGCCGGGCCTTCATAGGTGTTCGCCAACAGCACTTGCCTCAACAGTCTGTTAAAGGCTACACGGGGGATCTTTGCCTTTGTTTATCGTGCGTGCCACTGCACGTGCGTGCGAGTCACTGTGCACTTGCCCCAACAATACGTTAAAGGCTACACGTCGCGGGATTGTGACCGGCGCGCGCTCTCGCTTTGCCGGTGGGGGGGGGGGGGGGGGGTGGCGAACCGCCGCGCTCACCGCCGCGGACGACCACGGTGGCGGAGGCCTCGCCGGCGCCGGCGCGGTTGGTGACGCGCACGCGGTACGCGCCGGCGTCGCCGGGGCCCGCCCGCTCCACGAGCAGCACGCCGTCGCGGCCCGCGCGCACGTGCGGCGCCAGCGGGCCGCCGTCGCGGGACCACGCCAGCCGCAGGGGCGGCGTGCCATGCGCCACGCACTGCACGCGCAGACGCTCGCCCTCCGCCACCTCCACGCGCGCGGGGAAGCACGTCGCGTAGGGGGGCACTGTGGGGGGGGGGGGGGGCACAGTTGGGAGGGAAATGTTACTTCGTGGCGGCGGCGGCTTTAATAGGCGCTCGCTAACAGCGCAGCCCGTGTGTGTGCGGTGAGGGTTGGTGGGTCACCGCACACAGACGTTGCCGTGAAACTCACTTCTACCCGTGGGCGTCGGGGAGGTGGAAGTCGGTACAGCAAGTCGCGTTTATTCCACCTGTATGCGGGGGGGGGGGGGTCAAGCGTTGCCCCTGCCCCCCCCCTCGCGCGATGCGTGGGGTCTACTCCTCGCACGTGAATAATAAACACGACGGCTCGTCGCCGTTCATCGGCTGAAAACATCTCACGAATAAAAAACCCAATGCGGCATGACCCCGAGTGTGACCCCGAGTGACCTCGCGCGCGGGGTCACGCAAGGGGGTCACACTCGGGGTCACACTCGGGGTCATACACGGGGTCACACGCGAGGTCACTCTGAGGTGGCTCTGCGGGGTTCCATGCATCGTGTGGGAGCACGGTGCCCGTGGGCGCCTCACCGGTCACGTCACGTCACGGTTAGGTCACGTGACGTCACGTCACGGTCATGTCACGTGACGGTCACGGTCACAGTCACGCCCCGTCACGCATCGCCGCTTCGCCGCGTCGCCACGCACCCTCCACCTCCAGCGAGACGAAGGCCTCGGCGTTGCCGTGCCGACTCGTGGCGTTGCAGATGTACTCGCCGCTGTCCTGCTGCCCCACGTTGGGGATCGTCAGCACGCCGCCCTCCACGCGGTGCTGCCACGGCAACGGCGAGCGCAGCTTGGACCACGTGATGACGGGAGAGCCGGAGCCTGCGCGCGCACGGAGAGAGCGTGGTGCGGTAGTGCACGGTGCGGTAGTGCACGATGTGGTAGTGCACAGTGTGGTAGTGCACGATGTGGTAGTTCACGGTGTGGTAGTGCACAGTGTGGTAGTGCACGGTGTGGTAGTGCACGGTGTGGGTGTGGTAGTGCACGATGGGGGTTTGGCAGTGCACGGTGTGGTAGTGCACAGTGTGGTAGTTCACGGTGTGGGTGTGGTAGTGCACGATGTGGTTGCGGCAGTGCACAGTGTGGTAGTGCACGCTGTGGTTGCGGCAGTGCACGTTGTGGTAGTGCACGGTGTGGGCACGAGCGCTACCGGTGACGGTGCAGCGCAGCGTGGCGGTGCCGCCGGCGGTGACGACGAGCGAGGGCTCCGGCAAGGAGATGAGCGGTGGGCCCTCCCCGCCCGGGCCCTCCACCACCACCTCCACGTGCTGCTCCGTGGAGCCGATGTCGTTGCGTGCGACGCAGGCGTACGTCCCCGCGTCGCGCGCACGCACCGACGTCAGCTGGGAACGACGGCGGCGGCGAGTCAGTGCCGTCCGCACGACTGTCTGTGTGACCGTCTGACTGTCTGACTGTCTGCATGACCGTCTGACCGTCTGACTGTCTGACTGACTGTCTGTCTGTATGACCGTCTGTCTGTATGAATGTCTGACTGACTGTCTGTCTGTATGACTGTCTGTCTGTATGCCCGTCTGACTGTCTGTATGACTGTCTGTATGACCGTCTGACTGTCTTACTGTCTGTATGACCGTCTGACTGTGTGTCTGTATGACCGTCTGTCTGTCTGTATGAACGTCTGACTGTCTGTATGACCGTCTGACTGTCTGTATGACTGTCTGACTGTCTGACTGTCTGTATGACCGTCTGACTGTCTGACTGTCTGTATGACCGTCTGACTGTGTGTCTGTATGACCGTCTGTCTGTCTGTATGAACGTCTGACTGTCTGTATGACTGTCTGACTGTCTGTATGACTGTCTGTTCATCTGACTGTCTGTATGACTGCTGCTCACTGCTGTTGCTGCCCACTGCTGCTCAATGCTGCTACAGCTGCTGCTACTGCTGCTGCTCACCGCTGCTGCTCACTGCTGCTACTGGCGCCCACCCCCCCTCCCCCGCGGCGCCCACCTGCAGCAGGGCGCTGCCCTCCGTGGGCGGCGCGTGGGGCAGGCCGTGCGGGCGCAGGTCGGCGATCCTCCAGTGCACGGAGGGCCGTGGGTGGCCCATGCCGGAGCACTCCAGGGTGAGTGTGGCGCCCGGGCGCACGCGCACCGGGCCCTTGGGGGTGATGACGATGCTCGGGGGACCTGGGGACGGCGGGGACGGTGAGGGCCGCTGCGTGCACGCGCGCGCGTGTGTTTCTGTGCGTGTGTGTGGGTGGCTACAGCACAACAAGTTGGCACAGTAGGGGGCACAGGTTGTTGTTGTGTGCATGTGTGTTTGTGAGTGTTTGTGTGTGTGTGTTTGTGTGCGTGTGTTTGTGTGCGTGCATGTGTGTTTGTGTGCGTGCATGTGTGTGTGGTTGTGTGTGCGTGCGGGCACCCTGCACGACGAGGGTGGCGGTGCTGCTGGTGACGCCGTAGGCGTTGGCCGCGTGGCACAGGAAGGTGCCCTGGTTGGCGTGCTGGGCCCGCACCACGCGCAGCTCCGAGCCGTCACCGCTCACCTGCACGTTCTCTGGGCGCAGCCACAACCACCACAACCGCGTCAACCACAACCACGACAACCACAACCACATCAACCACAACCACACCGAGACAACCACGACAACCACATCAACCACAACCACATCGCGACAACCACGACAATCACATCAACCACATCAACCACAACCACATCGCAACAACCACGACAAGCACATCAACCACGTCAACCACAGCCACGTCAACCACACCGAAACAATCACAACAACGAGCGGAGCACCGGGTGGCGAAAATACAGCGAGTTGGCACAGTAGGGGGCACAGGTGGTGCATCAGCCAGTCATCTCGGTCATCTCAGTCAGTCGACCCGTGGCACCTGCTGGGTCTGCCCCGTGACCTCCTGCCAGCGGGCATTCGACACTTCACGTGGCCTCAACGTGCCTGGCACCAGCGTCGTGGTGATGTGGTGTTTGTGTTGGTGGTGGTTGTGGTGGTGGTGTTTGTGATGGTGGTAGTGGTGTTTGTGTTTGTGTTGGTGGTGTTTGTGGTGGTGGTGGTACCCGGGAAGGGCTGCTCGTTGGTCGTTCTCCACTCGACGCTGACTGGCTGCGCCCCGCCCTGCACCTGGCAGGAGAACTGCACATTGTCGTTGTGCTGCACCGTCAGGCGGCTCGAAGGCTGCACCTTCACACGCGGGATCTCCTCGCCTGCACCGACACAACCACCACCACCACCATCAACACCACCACCACCACCACCAACAACACCAACATCAACAACACAAACAACACCACACGAGGGTGGCGCCGTCGTAGCTGACGAGGGGGTGTGTGAGTGTGTGTGTCAGCAGAGGAGGAGCGACGCTCACAACAACGAGCGGAGCGCCGGGTGGCTAAAGCACAGCAAGTTGGCACAGTAGGGGGCACAGGTGGTGCATCAGCCAGTCATCTCGGTCATCTCGGTCAGTCGACCCGTGGCACCTGCTGGGTCTGCCCCGTGACCTCCTGCCAGCGGGCGTTCGACACTTCACGTGGCCTCAAGGTGCACTTGGCCTGGTACAAGCGTCGTGGTGACGTCACCGCCACTTAGTGGCGAATGGCGGTTGTTGTTGTGAGTGAGTGTGTGAGTGTGAGTGAGTGTGAGTGAGTGTGTGAGTGTGTGTGAGTGAGTGTGAGTGAGTGTGTGAGTGAGTGAGTGTGAGTGAGTGAGTGTGAGTGAGTGTGTGAGTGTGTGAGTGTGTGTGAGTGTGAGTGAGTGAGTGTGAGTGAGTGTGTGAGTGTGTGTGAGTGTGAGTGAGTGTGAGTGAGTGTGTGAGTGTGAGTGAGTGTGAGTGAGTGAGTGTGAGTGAGTGTGTGAGTGTGAGTGAATGTGAGTGTGTGAGTGTGTGTGAGTGTGAGTGAGTGAGTGTGAGTGAGTGTGAGTGAGTGTGTGAGTGTGAGTGAGTGTGAGTGTGTGAGTGTGTGTGAGTGTGAGTGAGTGAGTGTGAGTGAGTGTGAGTGAGTGAGTGAGTGTGAGTGAGTGAGTGTGTGAGTGTGTGTGAGTGTGAGTGAGTGTGTGTGAGTGTGAGTGAGTGAGTGTGAGTGAGTGTGAGTGAGTGAGTGTGTGAGTGTGTGTGTGTGTGAGTGAGTGTGAGTGAGTGAGTGTGAGTGAGTGTGAGTGAGTGAGTGTGAGTGAGTGTGTGAGTGTGTTTGAGTGTGAGTGAGTGTGAGTGAGTGTGAGTGTGTGTGTGGGGGCCTCACGTCTGGACTGCTCCACGGAGGAGCCGGGCCCGCCCCCTGTGGGGCGCGACGCGGCGACGGTGACGGAGACGGTGGAGGAGGCGAGGGGCCGCCCGTGGGGGTCGAGCGCCGTGCAGGTGAAGTCGCCCGCGTCCTCCGCGGAGGCCCCCCCGATGTGCAGCACGCTGCCAGACACCTGCACGCGCGCGTGTACATGCACACACACATGCATATGTACGCACACGCACGTGTACGGACGCACACACACACAAGCACGTTTATGCACATCACTAACAACAACCGCTGTTCACCAGTAAGTGCCGGTGACGTTGCCACGGTGCTTGTACCAGGGTAGGTGCACTTTGCGGCTCGCTGACATAAGGTCACGGTACAGACCGAGGTGCCATGGTTTTTACTGAATGAGATGACTGGCAGATGCACCACCCACTCCCTCACTTACTCACCCACTCACTCACCCACCCAGTCACTCATTCACCCACCCACTCACTCACCCACTCAGTCACCCACTCACCCACCCAGTCACTCATTCACTCATCCAGTCACTCACCCACTCACTCACCTACTCACTCACCCACCCAGTCACTCATTCACCCACTCACTCACTCATTCACTCATTCTCACCCACACAGTCACTCATTCACCCACTCACCCACCTACTTACTCACCCACCCAGTCACCCATTCACCCACTCACTCACCCACTGACTAATTCACCCATTCACTCACCCACCCAGTCATTCATTCACCCACTCACCCACCCATTCACCCACCCACCCAGTCACTCATTCACCCACTCACCCACCCATTCACCCACTCACTCACCCACTGACTAATTCACCCACTCACTCACCTGCCCAGTCACTCATTCACCCACTCACCCACCCATTCACCCACCCACCCAGTCACTCATTCACCCACTCACCCACCCATTCACCCACCCACCCAGTCACTCATTCACCCACTCACCCACCCATTCACCCACCCACCCAGTCACTCATTCACCCACCCACTCACCCACCCACCCACCCGCTGGTTGCTGGCTAGCTGGCCATGCGCCCTCTCCCACGACACGCGTGCCTCCGTCTGTCCGTGCGCGGTGCAGCGCAGCGCCACCGAGCCCCCCAGCGGCACCGTCGCGGAGGGGGGGTCGATGCGCACCACGGGGGGGCGGCGCCCGGGCGACGTCGTGGGCGGGGGGCCGGGGGGGGGCAGCAGTGGCACCACCCCACCTGGTGAGAAGGGGGGTGGGGGGAAGTGAAGAGGTTGGGAGGGGGGGTGCGGACGGGAGGAAGGGGGGGGTTAGTGAGAGGTCGTTGATGCTTCATCACCGGAATCGGAATCTTTATTTATCGTGGAGAAAGATCCGATGAGATCCGGAGCTCTTTTTTTGTTCACGGATGTCCGGCAGGGACTCGGTCAGAACGAACAAAGAATAGAAAACAACGATAGGAGTGCAAAGTGTAGGGCAGGTAAGCAAATCACGAAGGCAGCCGCAAAACAACGGCACGACCCAGTCCCAGAGCCCACCAAGACAACACACACTCACAGCCCCTCTCAATACAACTGCACATTAAAGTTGTAACTTTTCCGATACACGGGTAAGGACGAAAGTTCACATTCGCGAATGCCATGTGCCCCGATCCTGTGCTCCTGCGATGGCGCATCGAGAGCCAATATCATGATCGTCGATCGCTCAGCGTGGAAGCATCGGTGCCGTGCTCGACACTCGTGCCCCGCAGCAAGAAGCACCTGGGTCCGATCCCTGATTCGGGCCCTCTGTCTCTGTCCGTTCTCTCTCGCCCTGTTCGATGTCGGCTTCTCCAGGGGCCCTGCCGTTCCCTCCGCCCAGAGCTTAACAAAGAAACCCACGAGCACTCGCGCAGAGTGGAACCGGTGTCGGCCAAAACCAACCTCCGCGAATGCTCAAAGATGGCCTGCGAATCACTCAAATGGGATCGCACAGCCGACCATCATGTGCAGGGGCAACGCCACGACACCCTCCGCTCGGATCGTTCGTCTCGCCGCACTTGCGCCGATGGCGCCGTCGGGGGGCGCTGGGGGGTGGAGGGGGGCACTCACCGGGCCGCACGGCCAGCTCTATCCTCGCCTCGGCCGCCCCGGCCGCGCTGGACGCCACGCAGACGTACGCGCCGGCGTGGGACGCGTGCACCGCCGGCAGCACCAGCGTCCCCACGCCCGTCACCTCCGTCAGCGCCTACGGGGCGGGGGGGGGGGAGGTCGGCACGGGGTCGCGTGGGGGAGGTGGCGGTGGGGGAGACGCAGGGGTCAGCTGTGGTCAACAGGGGGACGCACGCGGCGACAGGCGGGGTGAGCAGGGGTCTCGCGGGGTCCACGTCGCACGAACGGACCCACGCCACGCAAGCACAGCACCTCGGTGCTGTGGCAGCATGCGGCAGCATGCGGCAGCATGCGGTAGCATGCGGCAGCATGCAGTAGCATGCCTGCCGCACGCACGTCGCCGTGCACCTGCCCAAGGTGTCTTGTCACGGCGGCTTGCCAGCTCATGCAGCGCATGCGGCCACGGCCGGACGTTGCCCCCTAACCCCACCCCCCGCATGCAAAGCGGCGGCGGCGGCAGCGGGGTCGGCTGGGGGCCCCGGGCAGGGGTGCCGGGCCCATCGTTGCGGTAAAACGCGGAGGCGGCGGCCGCTCTCCGGGTTTTACCCGGCGCCGTACGGCAGGAGAGCCATCGCCACCGGCTGCGGTTAATCTGCGGACTCCCTTGCGGCTATTCCCGCGGCGTCGCACCCCGACGTCATGCGCGGTGTGACGCACGGCCTCGGGCACCGGCGCACATGGGGAGCGACACATTAACGAGAGCGCCGGGAAATTTTCCGGCGGAGAGGTCGTAGGACGGAATCGCGGCCCGGTGAGAGAGAGAGGGAGACAGTTTGCCGGCTGGCCGGCCCCGGAGTTGCCGATTCCCAGCGGAGGGGAGGGAGAGATGGAGCCGTGCATCGCCGCATGCCGTTCATTTTAGCAGCCACTGGGTTTTTGTCGCCGCTGCACGTGCCGGCACCGTCATCGAGATTTCGGAGAAATTGTGCCCCCACCCCCCAACCCCCCACCAAAAACCCCCCCAAACACCCCCCCAAACACCCCCCCACCCCCTGCAAATGCCCCTTTGCCCACTTGCCCCGAGCAATCCGCCACGAGGTCTCACCGCACCTGGTTCTCACGGTGCAGGAGGTGAACGTGAGCTAGACTGTCACGCCTACCCACGGGGATGAACCCCCTAAAGGGCAGCACCTGGGGCACGGGGGGCAGCGGGGTACGGGGGTGAGGGCGGTGGGGAGAGGGTGGTGGAGGGGAGGAGGAGAGGAGTGCACAGGAGGAAGGGGGAAAGGTGGGAGGAGCAGAGAGCACAGGCAGAGTTGACAGTGATGGACAATGGTGTGGAAGGAGAGAGAGTTAGTGTCGAACTGGTAGAGTGGAGCGGAGTGCAGGAGGCGTTGCTCAACCCGGAGGACGGGGCCAGAAAGTGGAGGCGCCCTCATCCTGTGGAGCGACTCACACGGGTGGAGGGAGCCTCACGGCAGAGGGAGCCTCACGGCGGAGCGAGCCTCACGGTGGAGCGAGCCTCACCGCGGAGCGAGCCTCACGGCGGAGCGAGCCTCACGGAGGAGCGAGCCTCACGGCGGAGCGAGCCTCACGGCGGAGCGAGCCTCACCGCGGAGCGAGCCTCACGGCGGAGCGAGCCTCACGGCGGAGCGAGTCTCACAACAAAGTGAGCCTCACGGCGGAGCGAGCCTCAGCATGGAGCGAGCCTCATGGCGGAGCGAGCCTCACGGCGGAGCGAGTCTCACAACGGAGCGAGCCTCATGGCGGAGTGAGCCTCACGGAGGAGCGAGCCTCACGGCGGAGCGAGCCTCACAGCGGAGCGAGCCTCACGGCGGAGCGAGTCTCACGGCGGAGCGAGCCTCACAGCGGAGCGAGCCTCACGTCGGAGCGAGCCTCACAGCGGTGCGAGACTCACGGCGGAGTGAGCCTCACGGGGGAGCGAGTCTCATGGCGGAGCGAGTCTCACGGCGGAGCGAGTCTCACGTCGGAGCGAGCCTCACGGCGGAACGAGGCTCACGGCGGAGCAAGCCTCACAACAGAGCGAGCCTCACAGCGGAGCGAGCCTCACGGCGGAGCGAGCCTCACGGCGGAGCGAGTTTCAAGGGTCAGAGAGCATGGGCAGATTCACACACACACAGGTCAACTGAGATAATGATGGACAGGACAGCTGAGACAGTGATGGTCAGGACAGGTGAGAACGTGAAGGTCAGGTCAGGTGAGACAGTGGGGAACAGGACATAGTGAAGGTCAGGACAGAGGGATAGGGACAAGGGGGCTATTGTGGGAGGGGGGGGGGGGGCGTAAAGGGGGAGGGGCATGGGGGGCTCCTCCTCACCGCCGCCGCACCTGTGGACGTCCTCGTGTCACAGGTGAGTGTGCAGTGTCGCTCGGTGCGGGGGGTCAATGTCTCGCTGCGTGAGTGCTCCCGGTCGCTGCTGGACCGCGGTAGGTGGCACGTGACGAGAAGTAGCCACAGCCATTGCGAGGGGCGTGGTGGATGTGCTGTGCTGGGCGGTGAGTTATTATCCAGGTTATTGGCCTGGACACACCCGGCTGATATTAAGCCCTGTGCCTGTGTGTTCGCGTCTACGGGTGTGTGCGTGTGTGTCCGTGTGTGCGCGTGTGTCAATGTGTTGGTGTGTGTCCGTGGGTGCATGTGTCTTCAGTTATGAGACTTCACTACGAGACACAGAGGTTAGGGATAGATTTGAGGTTAGGATCGGGGTTAGGGTCAGTGTTAAGGTAGGGTCAGTGTTACGATCAGGGTAAGAGTAGGGTCAGTCTTCTTGGTTCTTTCGGAACAGTCACGTAGAAGGGAAGTAATAAAATAATAAAAATAAAACATAAAATCCGTGATCTGGTTCCGTCTGTAAAAGACGTGGTTCCAGACATACAGTACCCTGGCGTCTACAAACTAAGTTGCCTCTGTGGTAGCAGTTACATTGGAGAAACCAAACAACATGTCTCGGACCGCATCCGTGAACATAAAGCTGACCTGAAACACGGTAGGACAAACACCTCAGCCGTGGCAGATCACTGTTACAATTCAGTGGGTTCACATGACATTGACTTCTCCAAGACAGAGGTTCTCTGCAAGCCATCTGGCTACCATGAGAGATTCGTTCATGAGGCGATCCACATATACAAACACAGAGACAATTTCAACCGAGAAGATGTATTCTGGCTCAGCAATCATTGGAAGGACGTAATAAACCACTTCGGATCTTAACTGATTGTTGTTCACGTTTATGGTGACTTTCAGACCGCAGTCCACTCACTGGCATTAACTGTGTATCTTGTGTTCTCCACAGGGAATGCATTATTTGCTCCGCTGCGGATCTCCTGCCACCGTTTTCCCATTCACATGTTTCATTGCTTCTACATACTATTAACATGCCCTCCCTTTGTTAATGCTACCCCCCCCCCTCCCTTTGGTGCTGCTGATCCTGCATAATGCATGGGCATAATATGACTTTGAAACCCCCCCCGCCCACCTCCTACGCATTTCCCATGAATATGCTAAATTCCTCTTGATATGCACATTCTTTTGTTAAGGCTCTCTTCTTCTTCCACCTCCAACTCAGCTTATATATAAGCTCCTAGCTTGGCAGTGTCTCATTCTTCACCTGAAGACGGCTGCTTGTGTTGTAGCCGAAACGTCGTGAGAATTGTTTTATTATGTTTTATTTTTATTATTTTATTACTTCCCTTCTACGTGACTTTACCGAAAGAACCAAGAAGATGAATCCCTGCAGTCACGAAAGCTTTAAATCGAAAAGTAGGGTCAGTGTTAAGGGAGGGTTATAGTCAGGACTAGGGTTTGGGTCACAATTAGAATGAGTGTTTGGGCTAAGTTTTACATTTATGGTCAGGGTTTGCGTTTGTGTAATGTAGTAATCTGGGCGGGAGACGACTTCACGGGTAGCACACTCTTTATTTCACCAACTTCGGTTCACAGGCGACTAACACCCACTGTAGTATCTCGGGGGACTAACACCCACTTGGTTACTCGGGTGACTAACACCCACTGGGTTTCCCGGGTGACTAACACCCACTTAGCTACTCGGGTGACTAACACCCACTTGGTTACTCGGGTGACTAACACCCACTTAGCTACTCGGGTGACTAACACCCACTGAGCTACTCTGGCGACTAACGCCCACTGAGCTACTCGGGTGACAAACACCCACTGAGCTACTCGGGTGACAAACACCCACTGAGCTACTCTGGCGACTAACGCCCACTGAGCTACTCTGGCGACTAACGCCCACTGAGCTACTCTGGACACACCCTGCCGGGGTGTCCGTCTCGACTGTGGGTCCCCCAGTCCCGACCCACGTGGGCGTCGAACCACGGGTCCCACAGTCTCGCCTCCGAGCCACACAGGGCCCCGGTCCCTACAAGGACAGCGGGACTAGGGGTCTCGGGGCACTATGTCTTCAACTCCGTCTTCGATCTTCAACTGGTTAACAACCCCGAGTGCTCTCGCGCGTCCCCCTTTATACCCCACCTGCGGACGTCGCTGAGAGCACCCATCCATTTGACCAATCACTGGGCGCTGGCTACGATCCTGTTTTCCCACATCTCAGCGTGCCTCACCACCCACGCGGCGCCACCCCGTCATCCGTCACTCCCGGCGCGCGCGTCCATACCACGCCCACAACGCGTGCCCAACCCCGCACCCCGTGCCGCCCCGTGATCCATCACTGTCACAGTCGGCGCGCGTCAACACCACCACTACATCACCCCCTACCACATAGCTCGCAGCCGACCCGGCTGCTATAAAAATATACAACACCCCCTCCCCCCAGTGTGCCCCGTAACACAACAACAAGAACAACAACCAACGTAACAACACAACACAACGCGAACACTGCCATCCGCAACCATCAACCAATGCCACTACACAACAACAAAACAATATATACAATCCGGCGAGTGACAATACCAAATGTGTATGCAGAAAAGAAAAATAAAAAACTTTTTTTTTCCCATTTTATTTTTTTTTTCTTCTCTTCCGACTCGTGCAGCGTCCCATTCTTTCCGAGCGTCCCTAGAACGGGACATTACCCCGGCAGAGGGGGAACACCGGGCGAGCTCGGTGTTGAAAAATGTCTTCATGAAAAGTGTTGTGCCCTAGCCCGAGTCCGCCTTGCCGGTCCGTCGTACGGCACCAAACGCGGTTGACCGTCCGGCGGTGCCGGCAGTTCAGGAAGGCACGGGCCAGGCATCGGGGACCCGCGCGTGCCGCGGGATTCCGGTTCCCGACGGTCAGCAGCCGTCAGGCCCGAGACACCGGGTTTAGTTGGGATGACTTGTGGGCCTGGTCGTCGTCCCGACGTGGTCCCATGGCGCGCTGACGCGGGGCCCGGCACCCGGCTGCGACGTGACCCCGAAGGCCGCAGTTGTAGCAGACGATGAGGGATGTCGTAGGTTTCGGTTGCTCCAGCTTGCAGGATGAACGTGTGGGTGAACGACCTCCCGTTCTCCACTCCCCCGGACGCGATACAGCGAAGGCCTGCTCCCGATCCGCAGCTGGCTGAGGCTCGGCGATCGTGGCGGCCAGTGCCGCGTTCTCCGCCAATTTGCAGACGACCGTCGGCTTGCGCTTGAGGACCTCGTACGCGTGAATACTCGTGGCGATCGCCAGGGAGCAGATATCCATTTCGTCTGCCACATTGATGGGGACTCCCAACTCGTGGGCCAACGCCAGCAGCTGCTCCGTCACCATGGCGTCCTTCCCCTCCTTGTCCATGCGGGGAAAAGCTGCGTCCGCCAAGGCAAGCAGCGCCGTGCGATAGGCGAGCGTTGTTTCCCCAGCCACCTTCCGCCGATCGTAGAATTGGTGGCGGCAGGTCGAGGGCGGGCCGAACACCCTAGCCATCAGGTGTAGCGCGGCCTGGAGCGTTGAGCGAGACGACCTTGGGGCCGATGTGAAGGCTGCAAGCGCGTCGTCGTCGAGCATCGCTGGCAGAGCGCGCAGGGCAGTGGTGTCGGACCACTCCGACATTTCTTGATGTGCGAGGAACCTTCGGTGGAAGGCTCCCCAGTCGCCTCCGTCTGCCTTGAACGCCGACAGCGCGGGCAATCGTTGCTGGAGGACTCGGTCGTCGTCGTCGTCGGAGCGATTTTCCCCCGCGCCACTGTGGTTGTACAAAATGTCGGCTCTGTCAGCAGTCGCACCCTGGAGAGCTCCGGCGCGCGCCGATGACGCGGGCCGCGCTGAGTGGAGATCTCCGGCCACGTGGTGTCCCCGCTTCCCGCCAAACAATGGCGGTCCCTCAAAAACGGCGCCAACCTCAAAACTTTTGGCGCGAAGCGCCTTCTGGCGGGAACCCTCCAGCCGCGCCGCCTCCTCCAACCCCGCAGCCGTCCCTCCGCCCGCTGGAACGGAGATCTCCGCCAAAACTGCAGCGGCGGCGAGCAGCAACTCCGCCAGGCGGGAGTGCGCGTCCTGTAGGCTGGTGTCGGAGGCGAGCTGAGCGTCGGCCATCGCCGCGAAGTGCTGCATCGGCGGCAACTCCTCGTCCTCTCCTCCCGAGGTTGGTGTCTCCGGTACGCCGTCGTCTTCCCGATCTCGCTCGTGGGTACGGGTAGTCTTCCTAGTATCCATTCTTCTTGAAGACAGGTTTACTTCTGACGCCAGTTGTAATGTAGTAACTCGGCGGGAGACGACTTCACGGGTAGCACACTCTTTATTTCACCAACTTCGGTTCACAGGCGACTAACACCCACTGTAGTATCTCGGGGGACTAACACCCACTTGGTTACTCGGGTGACTAACACCCACTGGGTTTCCCGGGTGACTAACACCCACTTAGCTACTCGGGTGACTAACACCCACTTGGTTACTCGGGTGACTAACACCCACTTAGCTACTCGGGTGACTAACACCCACTGAGCTACTCTGGCGACTAACGCCCACTGAGCTACTCGGGTGACAAACACCCACTGAGCTACTCGGGTGATCAACACCCACTTAGCTACTCTGGCGACTAACGCCCACTGGGCTACTCTGGACACACCCTGCCGGGGTGTCCGTCTCGACTGTGGGTCCCCCAGTCCCGACCCACGTGGGCGTCGAACCACGGGTCCCACAGTCTCGCCTCCGAGCCACACAGGGCCCCGGTCCCTACAAGGACAGCGGGACTAGGGGTCTCGGGCACTATGTCTTCAACTCCGTCTTCGATCTTCAACTGGTTAACAACCCCGAGTGCTCTCGCGCGTCCCCCTTTATACCCCACCTGCGGACGTCGCTGAGAGCACCCATCCTATTTGACCAATCACTGGGCGCTGGCTACGATCCTGTTTTCCCACATCTCAGCGTGCCTCACCACCCACGCCGCGCCGCCCCGTCATCCGTCACTCCCGGCGCGCGCGTCCATACCACGCCCACAACGCGTGCCCAACCCCGCACCCCGTGCCGCCCCGTGATCCATCACTGTCACAGTCGGCGCGCGTCAACACCACCACTACATTTGCATGCTGATCAGGGTTTGGAGAAGCTTCAGGTTAGAACTGGGGGTCAGGGTTTGAGGTCACGTCTATAATCCAGATTAGTCAGTTTAACACGAAGTAGGCTTTCATGACCAATAGCACCCATTATACAGTTGTTTTGGGTTAGATCTCGTAAATATATAAATGTGTCGTTAAACCCGCCACCACCCGACATAACCAATTAGCAAGGTTTGTCACGTAAACAGAAGTCCAACTGTGTCGTTTCTTAAATGTTTAAGGAACAAAACATTTGATAAGGAACGAAACAGGAGGACGTCTCCACAAAGCTGGCTGTCGCCTGATGAAGCTAGTTGTAATTACTTGTGAAACGTCGTACTCAGATTGTAAATGTCGTGGCTTGGCTCTCCAACACACCGGTGTGCTGTACTAGTACACTACACTATACACTACACTATACACTACACTATACACTACTATACACTACACTACTATACATTACACTACTATACACTACACTATACACTACACTATACACTACACTATACACTACACTATACACTAGTGCTGTACTAGTGACGAATTGGCTACGTTCCATTTACGTGACACACCTTACTAGTTGGCGGTGTCGAGTGGTGGCGGGTTTAATGACACATTTATATAATTACGCGATCTAACCGAATAAAACTCTATTATTAGGAAATCCAGGTTGGTATTCGGGGTCAGGGGTCAGGATGAGGTTAGTGCTGGAATCTGGTCTCACGCAATGCCCTGGAGCACGTGGCTGGGATCAAGGTTGGGATTCCGTCCAGCGTGAAGGGTCGGAGCCGGGGTGAAGGGTCGGGGTGAAGGTTCAGGGTCAGGGTGAAGGGTCTGTGTTGGGGTGAAGGCTTGTGGTCAAGGGTTGAGGTGAAGGTTCGGGTGAAGGGTCGGGGTCAAGGGTCGCGGTTGGAGTGAAGGCTTGGTGTGAAGGGTCGGGGTAAAGGCTTGGGGTTAAAGGTCGGGGTGAAGGGTCGGGATGAAGGGTCGGGGTCGAGGCCTCACCTCGGCGGGGAGGGCCGCGTCCTGCCGGCGCCAGGTCAGCGTGGGCTTGGGGTCCCCGGTGGCGCGGCAGAAGAGCTTCACATTCTCTCCCTCGACGGCCTCCAGGTGCGAGGGGTGAACCTCCACCACGGGGGGGCTACCCGTGCCTACCACACAAAGACAAAGATCCCCCACGTAGCCTTTGGAGGACTGTCGGGGCAAGTGCCGTGAGCGAGCGGCTCCTATGAAGGCCGGCATGGCGCACAAACGGGCGGGTGGCCACTAGCGCCTTGCCCGGCCGCCTTTGTCTCCACAACGGCGATGTTTATACATCGCACCAGGTGCTCATTTGAGGATGATTTGACCTATAGGGGAGGCCCGGGACTGGTTCAGATGATCGTCACTGCTGTTGGTGGCCGTGTGCGTGAATTTAATTTGGGTCGTCGGGTTCGTAGTGCAGCGCTACCGCTCTTGTCACCTAACACAGACAACGATCCCCCATATAGTCTTTTGTTGTTGTTTTGGTTGCTGAACCCCCCTGGGGATAGCCAAAAAAGCACGGCGGGTTCCACCACCTCGCCACCCACCACCACCAGCGTGCCCCCCACTCCGCCCCCCTACCTCGGACGTAGAGCACCGCGCGGCCCTCGGCTTGCCCGCCGGCGCTGTGCGCGCGGCACGCGTACTCGGCCTCGTGGGCGCGCTGGGCCGCGGGGATCGTGAGCACGGGGCCGAGCGCACGCACCCCGGGGGCCAGCGCCATGGAGCCGCCCGGGCCTCCTGTCAACAACAACATCATCGTCAACATCGTCATCATCAACATCGTTAACGTCATCATCGACAAGACCACCGTCAATATCATCAACATCATCGTCAAGATCATCATCATCATCAACATCATCATCATCATCGCCAAGACCACCGCCAATATCATCAACATCATCGTCAACATCGTCATCGTCAACATCATCATCATCGACAAGACCACCGTCAATATCACCAACATCACCGTCAACATCGTCATCGTCAACATCATCATCGTCAACATCATCATTCCCAAGACCACCGTCAATATCATCAACATCACCGTCAACATCATTACCAAGACCATCATCATCAATAACATCATCACCACAACCATCAACATTTTCACTGTTAACGTAGTGTGTGTGTACGTGGTGTGTGTGTGTGTACGTGGTGTTTGTGTACGTGGTGTGTGTGTGTACGTGCTGTGTGTACGTGCTGTGTATACGTGCTGTGTGTATGTGCTGTGTGTGTGTACGTGTTGTGTGTACGTGCTGTGTGTACGTGGTGTGTGTGTGTACGTGGTGTGTGTGTGTACATGGTGTGTGTGTGTGTACATGGTGGGTGTGTGTACGTGCTGTGTGTGTAGGTGCTGTGTGTGTGTACGTGTTGTGTGTACGTGCTGTGTGTACGTGCTGTGTGTGTACGTGCTGTGTGTGTGTACTTGCTGTGTGTGTACGTGGTTTGTGTGTGTACGTGCTGTGTGTACGTGCTGTGTGTGCGTGCGTGCTGTGTGTACGTGGTGTGTGTGTGTACGTGCTGTGTGTACGTGCTGTGTGTACGTGCTGTGTGTGTACGTGATGTGTGTACGTGCTGTGTGTACGTGCTGTGTGTACGTGCTGTGTGTGTGTACGTGGTGTGTGTGTGTACGTGCTGTGTGTGTACGTGCTGTGTGTGTACGTGCTGTGTGTACGTGCTGTGTGTACGTGCTGTGTGTACGTGCTGTGTGTACGTGCTGTGTGTGTACGTGATGTGTGTACGTGCTGTGTGTACGTGGTGTGTGTGTGTACGTGCTGTGTGTGTACGTGCTGTGTGTATGTGCTGTGTGTGTACGTGCTGTGTGTACGTGCTGTGTGTGTGCACGTGCTGTGTGTGTACGTGCTGTGTGTACGTGCTGTGTGTACGTGCTGTGTGTGTACGTGCTGTGTATGTACGTGCTGTGTGTACGTGCTGTGTGCACGTGCTGTGTGTGTACGTGCTGTGTGTACGTGCTGTGTGTACGTGCTGTGTGTGTACGTGCTGTGTGTACGTGCTGTGTGTGTACGTGCTGTGTGTACGTGCTGTGTGTACGTGCTGTGTGTGTACGTGCTGTGTGTACGTGCTGTGTGTGTACGTGCTGTGTGTACGTGGTGTGTGTGTACGTGCTGTGTGTGTACGTGCTGTGTGTGTGTACGTGTTGTGTGTACGTGCTGTGTGTACGTGGTGTGTGTGTACGTGCTGTGTGTACGTGCTGTGTGTACGTGCTGTGTGTGTACGTGCTGTGTGTACGTGCTGTGTGTGTACGTGCTGTGTGTACGTGGTGTGTGTACGTGCTGTGTGTGTGTACGTGCTGTGTGTACGTGCTGTGTGTACGTGCTGTGTGTGTGTACGTGGTGTGTGTATGTACGTGCTGTGTGTACGTGCTGTGTGTGTACGTGCTGTGTGTGTACGTGCTGTGTGTACGTGCTTTGTGTGTACGTGCTGTGTGTACGTGCTGTGTGTACGTGCTGTGTGTGTGTACGTGCTGTGTGTACGTGCTGTGTGTGTGTACGTGCTGTGTGTACGTGCTGTGTGTACGTGCTGTGTGTGTACGTGCTGTGTGTACGTGCTGTGTGTACGTGGTGTGTGTGTGCACGTGCTGTGTGTACGTGCTGTGTGTACGTGCTGTGTACGTGCTGTGTGTACGTGGTGTGTGTGTACGTGCTGTGTGTGTGTACGTGCTGTGTGTACGTGCTGTGTGTGTATGTGCTGTGTGTGTACGTGCTGTGTACGTGCTGTGTGTGTACGTGGTGTGTGTACGTGCTGTGTGTACGTGCTGTGTGTACGTGCTGTGTGCGCGTGCGTCTCACCCGTCCACTCCACGACGGGCTGCGGGTCCCCCGAGGCCGAGCACCTGAACTCGGCCTTCTCCCCGACCCCGACCGTCAGGGACGCCGGCTCCACCACCACGAAGGGGGGCGACACGGCGCTCACTGCCGGGGGGGGGGCGAGGGAGTCGGGTGGGGGGCACAGAGCGTGGGGGGGCACGGGGGTATGAGTAAGGGTTATGGGTAGGTGTAAGGGTCCCCGTTACCCATCGAGGTAGGGTGCGGGTTACGAGTTGGAGGGGGCGGACACCGGGGGGGGCGGACAGCGGGGGGGGGCGGACAGTGGGGGGGGGGGGGGCGGACAGCGGGGGGGGGGGGGGCGGACAGCGGGGGGGGGACAACGGGGGGGGCACAATGGCGCAGAGTGAAACACGTTGGATGGAGGCGAGTGGCCACGCGCAATGGGAGCTCGCGAACCACGGCCACGCTTCGCTTGGCAGAACGTCCACGCCGAAGCCTCCGCGCCGCCTCGCCCCGCGGCGACACCCACGGCAGCCAGTGCACACTGACACACACACACTCGTGGCACAGGTAGCTACACGTGCCGCTACACAAGGCCATGTGCACATTGAGGCCACGTGAAGTGTCGAACGCCCGCCGGCAGGAGGTCACGGGGCAGACCCAGCAGGTGCCACGGGTCGACTGACTGAGACGACTGGCCGATGCACCACCTGTGCCCCCTACTGTGCGTTCAACACGGGAGACTCTGGGACGTGATGGAGACACGGGACGTGATGGAGACCAGAAAGAGACACGAAACGCGCGGGAGACACCCGAACCGTCAGGAGTCAGGCAACCCTCGGCTCTGGAGTCGCATGCGGCTCTCTAAGGCACTGCTCCGTAACGTTACTCGTTAAGGATCCACGTATTCGCAGTGCATTTGGGCTCTTTAAATAGGTTTTTTTCTTCCGAAATCCCAAAAAATGTCCCCTTGTTATCTTGGATGCCGACCCCTGTCCTATGCAATACGTCACGGGTACCCAGTGAGCAACGCCTTGTATGAACCGTGGCCCATCTGTGCATGATTCACAAGTTACAATCTCCATGCACTGGAATGGGATTCTAATAGGGACACTGGATAATCTCGCACAATCCACATCCGATTGAATGGGGATGCTGGAATTGCCACTGAGATTAATGGGATTATTTGGTCTGGTGCGGGAGTAGCTGTAACCCCCTCATCTGTCAACCCCTTATCAGTGCCCTAACTTATTACGGACCAATTCAGACCTTAGTGGTCACCCCGTGCTCTTATAAATCTCAACGTTCATCCTACAAAGTCCCATCACAAGGGAGAAACACAAACAGACAAAAAAATGCCCGTAATGAAACGGCTGTACGCCGTATGGACCTGAAAACTCAATTTCCCTGTACAAGAATACGGGGTAAACCGTGTGGGTTGACACGGCATGAACCCCCTGCGTTCCAATGGCAATGCCTCGCTCCAAGTGAATAGGTGAATCTTAGAGCCTAGCAATATACTCCGGCGGAATGCACAGTTGTACTGTGTGTACACATTGCTTACAGAGTTTCATGTTATACAAAGAGCCCCCCCACCCCGCATACACCACGCCCGGCCGCCTTTGTCTCCCCAGTGTCGATGTTTACACACCGCACCAGGTACTCATTTGAGGCTGAGGGGAGGCCCATGGACCGGTTCAGATAATCGTCACTGGTCGCTGGCCGTGAACTCGGCTCGCCGGGTTCGTAGCGCCGCGCGCAAACCACTCCCCATCATTTGTTTGTGTGTATCCCTCGTGGTGGGTCTTTGTAGGATGAACGTTGGGATTTATAAAGGGCACGTGGTGACCACTAAGGTCTGAATTGGTCTGTAATTAGGGAACTGATAAGGGGTTGACAGGTACGCACTCCACTATCACTCCAAAAAAAGACAAATATCACCCGTGTAGCCTTAACAGACTGTCGGGACAAGTGCTGTTAGCGAGCACCTATGAAGGCCGGAACGGTACACGAGGGGGTGGATGGCCAGCACTACGCCCGACCGCCTTTGTCTCCCTAGTAGCAATGTTTACACACCACACCAGGTACTCATTTGAGGCTAAGTTCAAACTAGGAGAGGCCCGGGACCGGTTCAGATAATCGTCACTGGGTGTTGGCCGCGAGCGGGAATCGAACCAATGTCGCCGGGTTCATAGCGCAGCGCTAACCGCTCCACCACCGCTCCCCACTCACACTTCACGAGGGTGTGTGTGCTGGTTGTACACACGGCAGTGGCTGTGTGTGGCTGTGTGTACAGGCACACACACGGCAGTGGCTGTGTGTGTGGCTGTGTGTACAGGCACACACGGCAGTGGCTGTGTGTGGCTGTGTGTACAGGCACACTCGGCAGTGGCTGTGCGTGGCTGTGTGTGTGGCTGTGTGTACAGGCACACACACACACACGGTAGTGGCTGTGTGTGGCTGTGTGTACAGGCACACACGGCAGTGGCTGTGTGTGTGTGGCTGTGTTTACAGGCACACACGGCAGTGGCTGTGTGTGTGGCTGTGTGTACAGGCACACACGGCAGTGGCTGTGTGTGTGGCTGTGTGTACAGGCACACACACGGCAGTGGCTGTGTGTGTGGCTGTGTGTGTGGCTGTGTGTACAGGCACACACGGCAGTGGCTGTGTGTGGCTGTGTGTGGCTGTGTGTACAGGCACACTCGGCAGTGGCTGTGCGTGGCTGTGTGTGTGGCTGTGTGTACAGCCGCACACACACACACGGTAGTGGCTGTGTGTGGCTGTGTGTACAGGCACACACGGCAGTGGCTGTGTGTGTGTGGCTGTGTTTACAGGCACACACGGCAGTGGCTGTGTGTGTGGCTGTGTGTACAGGCGCACACACGGCAGTGGCTGTGTGTGTGACTGTGTGTACAGGCACACACACGGCAGTGGCTGTGTGTGTGGCTGTGTGTGTGGCTGTGTGTACAGGCACACACACGGCAGTGGCTGTGTGTGTGGCTGTGTGTGTGGCTGTGTGTACAGGCACACACACGGCAGTGGCTGTGTGTGTGGCTGTGTGTGTGGCTGTGTGTACAGGCACACACACGGCAGTGGCTGTGTGGCTGTGTGTGTGGCTGTGTGTACAGGTACACATGGCAGTGGCTGTGTGTGTGTGGCTGTGTGTACAGGCACACACGGCAGTGGCTGTGTGTACAGGCACACACGGCAGTGGCTGTGTGTGGCTGTGTGTACAGGCACACACGGCAGTGGCTGTGTGTGTGGCTGTGTGTACAGGCACACACGGCAGTAGCTGTGTGTGTGGCTGTGTGTACGCCAGGTGCGAGCGGGGTGGAGCCGGTACGACTGTGTGCACCTGGCCGCCCCAGCGCCCCTCCACTCGGGGCCTGAGGTCACACCCAGGGGGATTGTGGGTAATCAGGTGAGGCGGGCTGCAGGTGTGCGGGAGGGGCGGGGCATGCGAGGGGGCGTGTCGTGGTGGGTGGGTGGGGCCTGGGTGGGCGGGGTTAGTTGAGGAAGGGGGGGGGGGCGTCAGGTGAGACGGGCGACTGGAAGCGCGTGTGTCAGTTGTGTGTGTGTCAGTGTGTGTGTCAGTGTGTGTGTGTCAGTGTGTCTGTGTCAGTTGTGTGTGTGTCAGTGTGTGTGTGTGTCAGTGGGGAGCGGCAGTATGTGTCAGTGTGTCAGTGTGTGTGTGTCAATGTGTCTGTGTCAGTTGTGTGTGTGTCAGTGTGTGCGTCAGTGTGTGTGTCAGTGTGTCTGTGTCAATTGTGTGTGTGTCAGTGTGTGTGTGTCAGTGTGTGTGTGTGTCAGTGGGGAGCGGCAGTATGTGTCAGTGTGTCAGTGTGTGTGTATCAATGTGTCTGTGTCAGTTGTGTGTGTGTCAGTGTGTGTGTCAGTGTGTGCGTCAGTGTGTGTCAGTGTGTCTGTGTCAGTTGTGTGTGTGTCAGTGTGTGTGTCAGTGTGTCAGTGTGTGTGTCAGTCTGTGTGTCAGTGTCTGTGTGTCAGTAGGGAGCGGTGGTGCAGCGGTTAGCGCGCTGCGCTACGAACCCGGCGACCCGGGTTCGATTTCCGCTCACGGCCAACACCGGTGACATCTGAACCGGTTCTGGGCCTCCCCTAGGTCGACTCAGCCTCAAAATGAGTACCTAGTGCCATGAGTAAACATCGCCACTGGGGAGACAAAAGCGGCCAGGCGTGGTGTTGGCCACCCACCCCCTCGCGTGCCCTGCCGGCCTTCATAGGTGCTCGCTAACAGCACTTGCCCCTACAGTCTGTTAAGGCTACACGAGGGATCTTTGTCTTTGTTGGGATGTCGGTGATGATTGTCCGCACCGGTCCTGGACCTCTCCTAGGTCGACTCGGCCTCAAATAAGCACCGAACTTAGAAATCAATGCCACTAGGGAAAGACAAAGGCGACCGGGCGCAGTTGCTGGCTACAGCGCCCTCTTTGCGTGCCGTGCCACGGCCTTCATAGGTGCTTGCAGACAGCACTTGCCCCAGATGTCTGCTAAAGCCGATACGGGGAGTCGTCGTCTTTTTGTGAAGTTGGGATATAGGCGTGTGTGTGTGTGTGAGGTTGGGATATGTGTGTGTGTGTGAGGTTGGGATATAGGGGTGTGTGTGTGTGTGTGTGAGGTTGGGATATAGGGGTGTGTGTGTGTGTGAGGTTGGGATATGTGTGTGTGTGTGAGGTTGGGATATAGGGGTGTGTGTGTGTGTGAGGTTGGGATATGTGTGTGTGTGTGAGGTTGGGATATAGGGGTGTGTGTGTGTGAGGTTGGGATATGTGTGTGTGTGTGAGGTTGGGATATAGGGGTGTGTGTGTGTGTGAGGTTGGGATATGTGTGTGTGTGAGGTTGGGATATAGGGGTGTGTGTGTGTGAGGTTGGGATATGTGTGTGTGTGTGAGGTTGGGATATAGGGGTGTGTGTGTGAGGTTGGGATATAGGGGTGTGTGTGTGTGTGAGGTTGGATATGTGTGTGTGTGTGAGGTTGGATATATGGGTGTGTGTGTGTGTGAGGTTGGGATATGTGTGTGTGTGTGTGTGTGAGGTTGGGATATAGGGGTGTGTGTGTGTGTGAGGTTGGGATATGTGTGTGTGTGTGAGGTTGGGATATAGGGGTGTGTGTGTGAGGTTGGGATATGTGTGTGTGTGTGAGGTTGGGATATAGGGGTGTGTGTGTGTGTGAGGTTGGGATATGTGTGTGTGTGTGAGGTTGGGATATAGGGGTGTGTGTGTGTGTGAGGTTGGGATATGTGTGTGTGTGTGAGGTTGGGATATAGGGGTGTGTGTGTGAGGTTGGGATATAGGGGTGTTTGTGTGTGTGAGGTTGGATATGTGTGTGTGTGTGAGGTTGGATATATGGGTGTGTGTGTGTGAGGTTGGATATGTGTGTGTGTGTGTGAGGTTGGATATATGGGTGTGTGTGTGAGGTTGGATATATGTGTGTGTATGAGGTTGTGATATATGGGTGTGTGTGTGTGAGGTTGGATATATGGGTGTGTGTGAGGTTGGGATATAGAGGTGTGTGTGTGTGAGGTTGGATATAGGGGTGTGTGTGTGTGTGAGGTTGGATATATGTGTGTGTGTGTGTGAGGTTGGATATATGGGTGTGTGTGTGTGAGGTTGGATATATGGGTGTGTGTGTGTGAGGTTGGATATATGTGTGTGTGTGTGCGAGGTTGGATATATGTGTGTGTGTGTGAGGTTGGATATGTGTGTGTGTGTGTGAGGTTGGATATGTGTGTGTGTGTGTGTGAGGTTGGATATGTGTGTGTGTGTGTGAGGTTGGATATGTGTGTGTGTGTGTGAGGTTGGATATATGGGTGTGTGTGAGGTTGAGATATAGAGGTGTGTGTGTGTGAGGTTGGATATAGGGGTGTGTGTGTGTGTGAGGTTGGATATATGGGTGTGTGTGTGAGGTTGGATATATGGGTGTGTGTGTGTGAGATTGTGATATAAGGGTGTGTGTGAGGTTGTGATATATGGCAGGCTGTTCCACCAGGGTACGCGTGGTTGTATCGGTCATCCATCGGTGATGAACGCCTGATGGTTTGCACCCCACCGCATTCGCGTTTTGGTGGAGGAGTCGCCCGATCGTTCCGCTCATGGAGGTAGCCCCCCCCCCCCCTGCACACCACCCCCTTCGTCTTCTTCCTCCACGTGGTGCCGTTGCCGTTCCTGTCGGGACGCGGTTGACGAGAGCGCCCCCCCCCCCCCAAATTGTCATCGGGCGGAAGGAGAAAGAACCCAGCGCCGTCCCTGAGTCGGGTCGTCAGTAACCTTCTCGCTGTGAGACGCCGCTGGTTCCCACCGCCCCCCCACCCCCTCCATGTCTCACGCCACCCGGTGGAGCTGGGGTCCTCGTCGGCCGACGACAGAAGAGTCCAGGACGTGTCCTCCACCACGGACGCCTCTCGACTCCAGACGGGATGGTGGCGGTGGGGATTTTCGATGTCGATACGCAGGGGGAGGAGATTTAGATTTTGCCAAGAACTGTTCAAGTTTCGTGTCTCTGTGTGTGTTAGGTTGGGGAAATGCGGCCGTGCTGCTGGCCACCCACCCCGGCCTTCAAAGGTGCTACTCGCCAACAGCACTTGCCCCAACAGTCTGTTAAGGCTATGCGGGGGATCTTTGTCTTTGGTATACGACTGTGTGTACGTAAGATCGGATTAGATGAGTGGCCGTGTGTGTGTGTGAGGTTGGGTTAGGTGTGTGGCTGTGCATGTGTGTGACAGGTTGGATCGAAGTGCTGGCGCGGTGATTCGCGCTACGCTGCACTACGGACCTGGCGTCCCGAGTTCGATTCCCGTTCACGGCCAACACCAGCGACGATTAGCTCAACCGGTCCTGGGCCTCCCCTAGGTCGACTCAACCTCAAACAAGTCCCTCGTGCGGTGTGTAAACATCGCCACTGGGGAGACAAAGGCGGTCGGGCGTGGTGCTGGCCACCCACCCCCTCCGTGTACCGTGCCGGCCTCCATAGGTGCTCGCTAACAGCACTTGCCCCGACAGTCTGATGAGGCTACACGGGCGATCTTTGTCTTTTGTTCTGTGTGCATGTGCGACTTGATGGAGCGGCGAGCCCACGAGAGCCCGGGGTTTCATGCCTTGCCACGCCTGGGCGCCGCCGTGTCCTTCGCATTGTTGAGTTCAGAAGAAGAGCCACTCCCTGTCGTTTGATGTTACCCTCGATGACTCTCCGCTGATCCGCTGGCTTGTCACCTGTAAGACGCGCCTGCCATTCTGTCACCGCTGCCGGGGGAGCTTCCACTATCGGACCCCATTCAAAACCCACAATTAGCCCGGTCTCGTTGAGCTGTCGAAAAGTTAAAAGCGAAATTTTTAAAAAGCCCCATAGCTGGGGTTGGCATCACCCCCCCCTGACCCCAGGGGGAAATGGGTGAAGCGGATCGATGCCTGGCTTGTGGCCAAGGTGCGCCTCCCAACGGGTTCATCGTGCCACGTGCGCTGATGACCTGGTGCTGCTGGAGCCTCTGCTGCTGAACCTGGAGCCGTGTCACAATGCGGGGACCTTACCAAGCAGCACCGCGAAAACTAAGCGCCTGGTTGGGTACTCTGCGCCATGAAATACTCCAACCTGACGTTTAGCGAAACGTGGACCCTTCTAAAGGAATGTCTGCACCGGTATTAAACATTTAGGCTGGCCTGCCTACGATTCATTATGGTTTTAACCAGATTGAATTGTGTCAGGAGCTCACATACCCTTCCCAGTAAATGAGCTTCTCCGGAAGGCAAGCCTGCGTTGGCTGGATGATGTAGCCCGCATGCCCAAGCAGCTTCTGTTTGGCTGGATCGAGGGGGCTAAACAGGTACGGCCCGGGCTAGAGAAGAGATGGAGTTATGTGGTCCAGGAGGATGTGGAGCTGAGTGGACTTGCCGATGACTGGTACCAGCGGTGTCAAGATCGGCCTCTGTGGAGGAGGCTCCTGAAGGACGCTACTGGGCAGTTGGAGGCAGTCGCCCTCCAGCAACAACAGAGGGTGGAGGAGCGACGCTCACAACAACGAGCGGAGCGCCGGTGCGGATAAAACACAGCAAGTTGGCACAGTGGGCAGCACATCTGATGCATCTGCCAGTCATTTAAAAGTCAGTCAACCCAAGGCACCTGCTGGGTCTGCCCCGTTGACCTCTTGCGAATAGCGAGCCTTCGGCACTTCACGTGGCCTCAAAGGGGCACCTAGCCTGGCACAAGCGTTGTGGTGACGTCACCGCCACTTGATGGCAAATGGCGGCTGTTGCCGTGTGGTTGGGTATGACATTTTGGTTGTGCATTATTGTGTCCCCGCGTGTGTCCGCGTTTGTCCGCGTGTGTGCACCGAGGAACGTAGCTGCTTCACATCCAATCAAGCCCAGTGCTCACGCTCCACCCTGAGCCCTCCTTAACTCCACGCGAATGCTCGCCCGCTCGCTCGCCCGCCCACTCAAAGTGTCCCCGTTGAATGGCATGCACAGGGGTCGGCGACTTGCGGCTCCTTAAGGCACTGATCCGTGGCGTCATTGATTGAGGACCACCGTTTTGTAATAACCACGAGCATTGCGACTCTTGGGATACGGTGAGATTTCTTTACCGAATTCGAAAAAAATGTCTCTTCTTGTTATGTTGGTTTGCCGACCCCTGCTAATGCACAACAATAATTATACTCGTTTCAACTTGTCATCTAAAGTAAAAAAAGAAGTATATTTTACCAGGTGAGGCCCACTGAGCTATATAGACTTGGCCACAGATGATAGCCTAACGAAGTGGCTTATCGCGTGGAAATTTAGAGCAGCCAAACACTCTTAATGCGTGTTTCTAAATGTGGAGGGAAAGAGCGGAGGACCCCGAGAAAAATCCACGCGACCACGGGGAGACGTGCAAACTCCAAATATACAGCAGCAGGCGTCAGGGTCGGGATCGAACTCACGACCTCCTGTGTACCAGGCGAGGTCGTTAACATCTCCTAGCCACCGTGGCGCCCTACTGTGCGGAGTTGCACAGGAGTCCACGCACTCTCGGAGAGAGGACGACTTAGAGGCGCAACGAACCAACCGCACACAATGGTGAGGAAGGACGGCCACGTGGCGAGCCGGTGCCAAATTCTCCCCCAAGCTCTCGGGTACTCTACATGTGAAGGTGTCACATCGGCCAAAGGAACGAGCGTTCACATGTGGGAGGATCCCGGAGCACCCGGAGATATTCCATGCTTGAGAGGGGGAAACACTCGATCCCACTTTTGCTGTACTTAAATTCTGGCGAGCAAGCGTATGGACCTTCTTGACGCCCACGGCTAGAAGGGAGTTTCACAACCACGTCCGTGCGGTAATCCACCAACCCTCGCTGCTGCTGCCTCCACAGCGCTGGGCTACAGGCATGCGCCAACAGTGCACCGGCACATGTGTGCAGTGCTGTTGGCGGGCACCTATCAAGGCAGGCTTGGTACAGGAGAGGAGTGCTGTGGTCAGCACCGCCCCACACCGCACCAGGTACTCATTTAAGGCCGGGTCGACCCACGAGAGGGCCCAGGACCGGTTCGGATATCATTCACCGTTTGTAGCGTTCGTGCGCGAACCACTGCACCACCGCTCCCCACGACACACAGACGACACATTCACACTCACCCGAGAAAGATCCCCTGCATAGCCTAGAACGGACCTGGGGTTAGTGCTGCTAGAGGGTAGCAACTATGAAGGCCGGCACGACACGCCAGGCGGGTGGGTGGCCAGCACCACGCACGGCCCCGCCGCCTTTGTCTCCCCGGTGCTGATGTTCACACATTCGCACCACGGACTCCTTTAGGTCTGAGTCGACCTAGGGGAGGCCCAGGACCAGTTCAAATATTCGCCGTCGTTGACCGCGAGCGCGGGCATCGCAACTCGGGTCGCCGGGTTCGTTGCGCAGTGGGCTAATCGCTGCGCCGCCGCTCCCCCCGTGTAGCCTGTAACAGGCGATAGGGACAAGTGCTGTTAGCGAGTGGATGGCCAGCACCACGCCCGGCCGCCTTTGTCTCCCTAGTGGCGATGTACGAGTGAGTGTCTCTGTCATCACCATCATCATCATCACAATCCATGGGCAGCGAGCCCGTAGTAGGTGTCCGCTGCACTTGCCGCCCCCAACCCAGCCCCCTACGCACGCGTCCGCTAAGTGGCGGTATAAGCGACGACTTTAATTTATATTGAGACGTGACGAAATATAACCGTCGCGTGGCACGTAGCATGGGACACGTGGTTCTCAGTACAGCAGTAACGCGCGCAGCCCTGATCACAGCTCATGACACGTGACGAACGCTTAAATACAGAGTACATGCGATCCCCGACTTACAATAAACGACGGTCAATCAGCACAGAGTAACAAGTGAATATCTCCCGCACGCAAAGACAAAGTTCCCCCGTATAGCCTTTAACAGGCTGTTGGGGCAAGTGTTGTTAGCGAGTAGCACCAATTGAAGGCCGGCACGGCACACGAGAGGATTGGGTGGTCGCCTTTGTCTCCCCGGTGGCGATATTTGCACACCGCACCAGGTACTCATTTAAGGCTGAGTTTACCGAGGGGAGATCAGCACCGGTTCAAATATTCGCCAGGGATATTGGCCGTGAGCGGGAATTGAACTCGGGTCGCTGGGTTGGTAGTGCAGGCACGCTAACTGCTGCCCCACCGCTCCCCACAATCTCTCACAAGCACGCACATCTGCATCCCACGCACACAGCACGCAGCATACGCTTACCCACACGCATACCCACACGCTTACCCACACACTTACGCACACACTTACCCACACGCTTACCCACACACTTACGCACACACTTACCCACACGCTTACCCACACACTTACCCACACGCTTACCCACACACTTACCCACACGCTACCCACACGCTTACCCACACGCTTACCCACACACTTACCCACACGCTTACCCACACGCTTACCCACACGCTTACCCACACGCTTACCCACACGCTTACCCACACGCTTACCCACACGCTTACCCACACGCTTACCCACACGCTTACCCACACGCTTACCCACACGCTTACCCACACGCTTACCCACACGCTTACCCACACGCTTACCCACACGCTTACCCACACGCTTACCCACACGCTTACCCACACGCTTACCCACACACTTACCCACACGCTACCCACACGCTTACCCACACGCTTACCCACACGCTTACCCACACGCTTACCCACACGCTTACCCACACGCTTACCCACGCACTTACCCACACGCTTACCCACACGCTTACGCACACGCTTACCCACACACTTACCCACACGCTTACCCACACACTTACCCACACGCTTACCCACACGCTTACCCACACGCTTACCCACACGCTTACCCACACGCTTACCCACACGCTTACGCACACGCTTACCCACACACTTACCCACACGCTTACCCACACACTTACCCACACGCTTACCCACACGCTTACCCACACGCTTACCCACACGCTTACCCACACACTTACCCACACGCTTACCCACACGCTTACCCACACACTTACCCACACACTTACCCACACGCTTACCCACACGCTTACCCACACACTTAAGCACACGCTACCCACACGCGTACACAGCGGCACGCACGCTCCAGTGACGACTTTGCTGACGGACACGATGGTGACGATGGTGACGATGGTGACCGCGGTGATGATCTACGCAAGGGTTGCAGGTGGCGATGGTGGTGCTGACGTTGATGACGATGTTTTTTTTTTAATAAACCCAGAAAATTCTCACCAAGTGGCATACGGCCAATTCCCTCTGATTACGGACAGCGCAGTTCTGTTGGGGCTCCGTGCGTAAGGAGAGAGCAGAGCTGCGCGGGAGAAACCCCAACTCGTACGAGGGGGGGGTCAACATCGCTCGCGTAGCTCCTTCTCGTGCCCACCAACTCACCACCGCCTTGGCACGCTTGGGAGATGTACTCGTCTCTTTGCGATCCACCAACCCTTGCCTCCTCCAAGGCACCGGGTCCCGGAGGGGGGGTGGGGGGTGCGGATGGTGATTGTCATCATTGTCATGATCGCTCAGCCTCGCTGAGTCCCCAAGACGAAATTCCAGTAGGGTCCTGCCAAGTTTTCAGAGTAGGGGGCGACGTTGCTGCTGTTGCTCCTGCTGCTGCATGTAATCCCAGTAAGAGTCATTTGCGGTGTAACATCGGCATATTTTTACCGACAAAGCCAGTCACATTGTCTCTGTTTGTTTTCTTGTTTGGCTGTGAGAGGAAACTGGAGAGCTCGGGAGGAAACCCACGCAGGACAGAGAGGGACAGGGCGTACAAACTCCGCACAGAAAGGGTGCACGTGGGTCGGGAATCGAACCCGGCTCTTTCTTCCTGTGGTTGGGTGGATTGATTGAGTTTGTGGACGACTGCGTGTACAAGATGATCGAGCGGGTGGGCGAGCGAGCGAGTGAGCGAGTCAGCCTCAATCTATCACAACCCCGCAGCAATGACTGGTACCAGACCTCGGTACAAATCGCAACCTCCCTACTGGCGCCAGCCGGACCCGACGCCGATTCCCCGGACTCTGCCCGGGTCCAATCCGGGACAGGCGGTGGCCCGAGCACACGTTCCCGAGAGCGCTTTGTGAGCGCGCGAGCGTAGGAATGCACGAGTGGGCGCGTGCGTGCACGAGCGAGCGAGCGAGTGAGCGTGCGTGTGTGAGCAAGTTGGTGTGTGTGGGTGAGCGTGCTTTGTTGGGTATTCCACAGTAGGGGGCACAGCATCTGCCGGTCAGTCAACCCACGGCACCTGCAGGGTCTGTCCCGTGACCTCCTGCCTGCAGCGGAGCCTTCAACACTTCGCGTGGCCTCAAAGTGCACCTAGCCTGGCACAGGCGCCGTAGTGACGTCACTGCCACTTGGTGGCGAGTGGCGGCTGTTCTTGTTGTGTTGTGTATGTGTGTACGAGTGTGTGTGTGGTGTGCGGGTGAGTGAGCTAGTGTTTGTGTGTGTGTACGAGTGTGTGTGTTGTGTGTGTCTGTGTGTGTACGAGTGTGTGTGTTGTGTGTGTCTGTGTGTGTACGAGTGCGTGTGTCGACGTGTGTCTGTGTGTACCAGCGCGCAGCGAGGGTCGCAGGTTGTGGGGGGGCTTATGTGACGTCACGAACACGAGGGGGGGGGGGGGCGGCGCACGGAGTTGCCCCCTTAGCACCTTTTGGTATCACAAATGATTGGCATAGCACCACAGTCACATTCACGGGGGCACGGGGTCAGGGCGGCATAGGGGCACGAGGGCACGGGGTCACGTGCGCTGGAGACAAGGGGGTCACGGGGGTCACGGGAGTCACGGGGGACGTGGTTACACGTTCTCTCTGCACGTTCTCAGCCTGAGACGGACGGCGGTTTGGTCGTGCGTTAGTTCAGAGGCATCGCGGCCGCCCTGGTCTCTGAGGTGGGGCCCGCCGGGAGCAACTGGCATGCACGCACGCACGGGCACACGCGCACGGGCACACGCACACACACAGAAGACGCGGACACCCAAGCACAGACACAAACAGGCACGCAGACGCACGCGCAGGCAAAGAAGCTCTCCACGCACGTTCGCACGCACGCACGGGAGCGCACCTCGCACGTACACGCACACGCACGGACGTGCGCACACACACGCACGGACGTGCGCACACACACGCACGGACGTGCGCACACACACGCCGCGCGTTAGCCAAGCGGCAACTGCCCGTGTCAATGAAGCGCATTACGGGTTAAACACAGCACGTAGCCGTGGTGTTAGTACAGTCAGCCACACGTCGTCACCACCTCCACTGGCACCGCTACCGTTTAGCCCGGCACGCTGAACGTTGGCATTGTGGTGATCATTACCACGTCATGGGTCACGTGATGGGTGACGTGATGGGTCACGTGATGGGTGATGAGTGACGTGATGGGTCACGTGATGGGTGACGTGATGGGTCACGTGATGGGTGATGGGTCACGTGATGAGTGACGTGGTGGGTCACGTGATGGGGTCACGTGATGGGTGACGTGATGGGTCACGTGATGAGTGACGTGGTGGGTGACGTGATGAGTCACGTGATGGGTGATGGGTCACGTGATGGGTGATGTGGTGGGTCACGTGATGGGGTCACCTGATGCGTGACGTGATGGGTCACGTGATGGGTGACGTGGTGGGTGACGTGATGGGTGACGTGATGGGTGACGTGATGGGTCACGTGATGGGTGACGTGGTGGGTGACGTGATGGGTCACGTGATGGGTGACGTGATGGGTCACGTGATGGGGTCACGTGATGGGTCACGTGATGGGTGACGTGATGGGTGACGTGATGGGTCACGTGATGGGTCACGTGATGGGTGACGTGATGGGTCACGTGATGGGTGACGTGATGGGTGACGTGATGGGTCACGTGATGGGGTCACGTGATGGGTCACGTGATGGGTGACGTGATGGGTGACGTGATGGGTCACGTGATGGGTGACGACACCCCGAGTGAAGAGGGACTTCAGCGGCAGTGAGATGATGGCAGGGATTGTGTGTGTGCATGTGTGTGTGTGCGTGTGTGCGCGTCTGCACGCGTGTGTGTGCGCATCTGCGTGCGTGTGCGTGTGCATGCGTGTGGGGAGCGGTAGTGTAGTGGTCAGCGCGCTACAGCACGAACCCGGTGACCCAAGTTCGATTCCGGCTCATGACCAACAACACCAGTGTGGTGGATTCTGGGGGGATTCGTGGCGAGCGCTACGTGGTGAGCACGGTGGTGTGAGTGGCGCGGTGGGTGAGCATGGCTGGTGAGCGTGGAGGGTGAACGTGGAGGGTGAGCGTGGAGGGTGAGCGTGGAGGGTGAGCGTGGAGGGTGAGCACGGCGGGTGAGCGTGGAGGGTGAGCGTGGAGGGTGAGCGTGGAGGGTGAGCGTGGAGGGTGAGCGTGGAGGGTGAGCGTGGCGGGTGAGCGTGGAGGGTGAGCGTGGAGGGTGAGCGTGGAGGGTGAGCACGGCGGGTGAGCGTGGAGTGTGAGCACGGCGGGTGAGCGTGGAGTGTGAGCATGGTGGGTGAGCGTGGAGGGTGAGCGTGGCTGGTGAGCGTGGAGGGTGAGCGTGGCTGGTGAGCGTGGCGGGTGAGCGTGGAGGGTGAGCGTGGAGGGTGAGCGTGGCGGGTGAGCGTGGAGGGTGAGCGTGGTGGGTGAGAGTGGCTGGTGAGCGTGGAGGGTGAGCGTGGCTGGTGAGCGTGGCGGGTGAGCGTGGAGGGTGAGAGTGGCTGGTGAGCGTGGAGGGTGAGCGTGGCGGGTGAGCGTGGAGGGTGAGCGTGGAGGGTGAGAGTGGCTGGTGAGCGTGGAGGGTGAGCGTGGCTGGTGAGCGTGGCGGGTGAGCGTGGAGGGTGAGAGTGGCTGGTGAGCGTGGAGGGTGAGAGTGGCTGGTGAGCGTGGAGGGTGAGCGTGGCTGGTGAGCGTGGAGGGTGAGCGTGGAGGGTGAGCGTGGCTGGTGAGCGTGGAGGGTGAGCGTGGCGGGTGAGAGTGGCTGGTGAGCGTGGAGGGTGAGCGTGGCTGGTGAGTGTGGCGGGTGAGCGTGGAGGGTGAGCGTGGAGGGTGAGCGTGGCGGGTGAGCGTGGTGGGTGAGCGTGGTGGGTGAGCGTGGAGGGTGAGCATGGTGGGTGAGCGTGGAGGGTGAGCGTGGTGGGTGAGCATGGAGGGTGAGCGTGGCGGGTGAGCGTGGCGGGTGAGCATGGCGGGTGAGCGTGTCGGGTGAGCGTGGCAGGTGAGCGTGGCGGGTGAGCGTGGAGGGTGAGCGTGGAGGGTGAGCGTGGCGGGTGAGCGTGGCGGGTGAGCGTGGAGGGTGAGCGTGCCTCACCTTGCACGTGCAGCAGCGCGCGTCCCGTGTCCATGTCCAGCATGTTGGAGCCGGTACAGGTGTAGGAGCCGGCGTCGGTGCTGCGGGCGCCCACGATGGTGAGGATGCCATTGAAGTCCTGGGCGTGCGCGGGCAGCATCCCGTCGCTGTCGCGCGTCCACACCAGCGTGTAGGCGGGCAGCTGGGCCGCAGGGAGGACGGGCACAGAGGGACCGCGTGAGCGTGCGTAAGGGTGGGAGCGAGTGGGAGGGTGAGAAGTTGAGAGGTCGCGAGGGCGGGAGGTCAGGAGGTCGGGAGGTTGAGAGGGTGAGTGGGTGAGAGAGTGAGGGGTTGAGAGGGTGAGTGGGTGAGTGGGTGAGTGAGTGGTTGAGAGGGTGAGTGAGTGAGAGGTTGAGAGGGTGAGTGGGTGAGAGAGTGAGAGGGTGAGTGGGTGAGTGAGTGAGGGGTTGAGAGGGTGATTGGGTGAGTGGGTGGTTGAGAGGGTGAGTGAGTGAAAGGTTGAGAGGGTGAGTGGGTGAGTGGGTGAGAGAGTGAGAGAGTGAGAGGGTGAGTGGGTGAGTGGATGAGAGAGTGAGAGGGTGAGTGGGTGAGAGAGTGAGAGGGTGAGTGGGTGAGTGGGTGAGAGAGTGAGTGGGTGAGAGGGTGAGTGGGTGAGAGGGTGAGTGGGTGAGTGAGTGAGGGGTTGAGAGGGTGAGTGGGTGAGTGGGTGAGAGAGTGAGTGGGTGAGAAAGTGAGAGGGTGAGTGGGTGAGAGGTTGAGAGGGTGATTGGGTGAGTGGGTGAGGGGTTGAGTGAGTGAGAGGGTGAGTGGGTGAGTGGGTGAGAGGGTGAGTGGGTAAGTGAGTGGGTGAGAGGATGAGTGGGTGAGAGAGTGAGTGGGTGAGTGGGTGAGTGGGTGAGGGGTTGAGAGGGGGAGTGGGTGAGAGAGTGAGGGGTTGAGAGGGTGAGTGGGTGAGTGGGTGAGTGGGTGAGAGAGTGAGTGAGTGAGAGAGTGAGAGGGTGAGGGGTTGAGAGAGTGAGGGGTTGAGTGAGTGAGTGGGTAAGAGGGTGAGTGGGTGAGAGGTTGAGAGGTTGAGAGGGTGATTGGGTGAGTGGGTGAGGGGTTGAGTGAGTGAGAGGGTGAGTGGGTGAGTGGGTGAGTGTGTGAGTGGGTGAGAGTGTGAGGGGTTGAGTGGGTGAGTGGCGTGGCCGGGTCTCACCGTGCTCACGGCCGTGCAGATGAAGGTGACCGTTCCTCCCGGCCGCACGACGCGCACGATCGGCTCCTCCACGCGCACCGTGATCGGCCGGCGTGTGCGTGCTGTGCGGCGCACACACAAAGATAAAAATTCCCCGTATAGCAAGCAACAGACTGTTGGGGCAAGTGTTGTTTAGCGAGTAGCATCTATGAAGTCCGGCGCGGCGCACAATTCAGGGGGGGGGGGGGGTGGCCAGCACCGCGCCCGGCCGCCTTTGTCTCTCTAGTCACGACCAGGTACTCATTTTGAGACTGAGTCAACCACGTGGAGGTCCAGGACCGGTTCAGATAATCGTCACCGGTGTTGGCTGTGAGCGGGAATCGAACTCGGGTCACCAGGCTCGCGACGCTAACAGCTACACTGCCACTCCCTATTAGGACACACACACACACGTACACACACACGTACACACACACACGCACACACACACGCACACACACGTACACACACACACGCACACACACACACGCACACACACACACGTACACACACACACGCACACACACACACGTACACACACACACGCACACACACACACGTACACACACGTACACACACACACGGACACACACACACGGACACACACACACGCACACACACGTACACACACACACGTACACACACACACGTACACACACACACGCACACACACGTACACACACACACGGACACACACACACGGACACACACACACGCACACACACACACGTACACACACACACACGTACACACACACACGCACACACGCACACACACACGCACACACACACGTACACACACACACGTACACACACACACGCACACACACACACGTACACACACACACGCACACACACACACGTACACACACACACGTACACACACACACACGTACACACACACACGCACACACACACACGTACACACACACACGCACACACACACACGTACACACACACGCACACACACACACGCACACACACACACACGTACACACACACACGCACACACACGCACACACACACACACGTACACACACACGTACACACGCACACACACACACACACGTACACACACACGTACACACACACACGTACACACACACACGTACACACACGCACACACACACGTACACACACACACGTACACACACACACATACACACACACACGTACACACACACACGCACACACACACACGTACACACACACACGTACACACACACGCACACACACACGTACACACACACGTACATACACACACGTACACACACACACGTACACACACACACGCACACACACACGTACACACACACACGTACACACACACACGCACACACACACGTACACACACACACGTACACACACACACGCACACACACACACGCACACACACACACGCACACACACACACGCACACACACACACGCACACACACGTACACACACACACACGCACACACACACACACGCACACACACACGCACACACACGTACACACACACACGTACACACACACACGTACACAGATACAGACGCACACACACACACGCACACACACACGCACACACACACGTACACACACACACACGCACACACACACGCACGTACACACACACACGTACACACACGCACGCACACACACGCACGCACACACACGCACGTACACACACACACGCACACACACACACGTACACACACACACGTACACACACACACACGCACACACACACACGCACACACACACACGCACACACACACGCACACACACACACGTACACACACACACACACGTACACACACACACGCACACACACACACGTACACACACACACGCACACACACACACGCACACACACACACGTACACACACACACGCACACACACACGTACACACACACACGTACACACACACACGTACACACACACACGCACACACACACACGTACACACACACACGTACACACACACACGTACACACACACGTACACACACACACGTACACACACGTACACACACACACACACACGTACACACACACACGTACACACACACACGTACACACACACGCACACACACACACGGACACACACGTACACACACACATGTACACACACACACACACGTACACACACGTACACACACACACGTACACACACGTACACACACACACGTACACACACACACGTACACACACACGTACACACACACACGTACACACACACACGCACACACACACACGGACACACACACGTACACACACACGTACACACACACACGTACACACACACACGTACACACACACACGTACACACACACACGGACACACACACGTACACACACACACACGTACACACACACGCGGACACACACACGTACACACACACACGTACACACACACACACGGACACACACACGTACACACACACGTACACACACACACGGACACACACACGAACACACACACATGGACACACACACGGACGCACACACACGGACACACACACACGGACACACGGACACACACACGTACACACACACGGACACACACACGTACACACACACGGACACACACACATGGACACACACACGGACGCACACACACGGACACACACACATGGACACGCACGCACCGGTGACGGTGATGGTTGCCTGGCTGGAGTTGCTGCCCGTGCGGCTCTGGCACGTGCACACGTACACCCCGCCATCCGACGCCTGCACGTCCTGGAATGACAGTTCCTGGCCTGGGGTCGGAGGGCAAGGGGTAAAGGGCGAGGGGTAGGAGGCGAGGGGTGGGGTCGGAGGGCAAGGGGTAGAGGGCGAGGGGTGGGAGGTGAGGGGTGGGGTCGGAGGGCAAGGGGTAGAGGGCGAGGGGTGGGGTCGGGTCGTTTAACGTTTTGGGCTGCACTCGGCCACTGTATGTGTGTGCGTGTGTATGTGTGTGCGTGCGTGTGTATGTGTGTGTGCGTGCGTGTGTGTGCGTGTGTGTGCGTGTGTTTGTGCGTGTGTGTGCGCGTGAGTGTGTGCGTGTGTATGTGTATGTGTGTGCGTGTGTGTGCGTGTGTGCATGTGTATGTGCGTGTGGGTGCATGCGTGTGTGTGTGCGTGTGTATGTGTGTGCGTGTGTATGTGTGTGCGTGCGTGTGTGTGTATGTTTGTGTGCGTGTGTGTGCGTGTGTGTGTATGTGCGTGTGTGTGTGCGTGTGTGTGTGCGTGTGTATGTGTGTGTGTGTGCGTGTGTGTGCGTGTGTGTGTGCGTGTGTGTGCGCGTGTGTATGTGTGTGCGTGTGTGTGCGTGTGTGTGCGTGTGTGCGCGTGTATGTGCGTGTGTGTGTGCGTGTGTGTGTGCGTGTGTATGTGTGTGTGTGTGTGCGTGTGTGTGTGTGTGTGCGCGTGTGTGTGTGCGTGGGTGTGTGTGTGCGTGTGTGTGTGCGTGTGTATGTGTGTGCGTGTGTATGTGTGTGCGTGCGTGTGTGTGCGTGTGTGTGCGTGTGTGTGTGTGCATGTGCGTGTGGGGCAGTTGTGGAGAAAGTGGAGAGGTTTATGTTTCTGTGCAGTGTGCTTATAACCAGCTTCGGTTTGACAGCAGAGGTCTCACGCCAAATCAGTCGGGCGGCATTCTCTTTTCATCAGCTGCGTAACGCTGCAATGTGGAAACAACCTGGCATATCCCCCCCATACGAAGCTTCGAATCTTCTCGGCCACGGCCATACCCTCCATTCCGTATGCTTGCGAAATGTGGACCCCTCTCATGGAACATCTTCACCAGTTAAGAAACATTCAGGCTGACCAGGCTGGATTGTGTGAAGAGCTCATAAATCCTTGAACGATCGGTACACGCTCTCATCGACGAGTTCCTCTGGCAGGCAAGGCTGCGTTGGCTGGGTCATGTATGTCATCTGCTCAAGCAGTTTTTGTTCGGCCAAATATAGGGGGCTAAGTGGGCGCGGCATGGGCTAGTGAAGAAATGGAATGATGTGGTCTGAATGGATATGGAGCTGAGTGTACCAACGGTTTAAAGATCGGCCTCTATGGAGGAGGCTCATGAAGGACGCGACTGAGCAGTTGGAGGCATTCGCCCTCCAGCAACAATGGAGGGAGGAGGAGCGACGCTCACAACAACGAGCGGAGCGCCGGGCGGATAAAACACAGTCGGGGGCACGGGTGGTGCATCTGCCAGTCATCTCAGTCAGTCAACCCATGGCACCTCGGTCTTTCCCGTGACCTCCTGCCAGCGGGCATTCAAGACTTCATGTGGCCTTAAAGTACACATAGCCTGGCACAAGCACCGTGGTGACGTGACCACCACTTAGTGGCGAATGGCGGTTGTTATTGTTGTTGTTGTGTTTGTGCGTGAGTGAGTTCCATACCTTGCAGTCTCATCTGCCCCCTTTCAGAGATGGCCTGCCCATCGGCGCGGGCCCAGTCGTACCGAACAGAAGGGGCCCCGGTTGCCTGGCAACGCAGGGTGACTCCATCTCCCGTCGCCACGACGATGCGGTCCGGCACGATCCTTATCAAGAGCGGAGTCCGGTCTGGTGTCCATACAAAGACAAAGATCCCCCGTGTAGCCTTCACATACCGTTGCGGCAAGTTCTGGTTGCGAGCGTCTATGCAGGCGGGCACGGCGCACGAGGGGGTGGGGGGCCAGCACCACGCCCGGCCGCCTTTGTCTCCTCAGTGCTGGTGTTGACAACACATCGCGCCAGGTACTCATTTAAGGCTGAGTCGACCTAGGGGAGGTCCCAGGACCTCTTCAGATATTCTCCACTGTCATTTTCCGTGAGTGGGAATCGAACTTGGGTCACTTGGTTCATAGTGCATTGTGCTGACCACTGCACCACCGATCCCCCAATTCTCACCCATGCACGCACGGACAAAGACAAAGATCTCCTGTATAGCCTGTAACAGACTGTGGGGGCAAGTGCTGTTAGCGAGCACCTATGAAGGCTGGCACGGCACACGAGAGCGTGGGTGGCCAGCACCACGCCCGACCGACTTTGTGTCCCTAGTGGCGATGTTTACTACACACCGCACCAGGTACTAATTTTAGGCTGAGTCGACCTAGGGGAGGCTCAGGACCGGATCAGATAAAAGTCATTGGTGTTGGCCGTGAACGGGAATCGAACTCGGGTCGCGAGATACGTAGCGCGGCACGCTAACCGCTACACCAAAGACAAAGATCCCCTGTATAGCCTTAACGGGCTGTTGGGGCAAGTGCTGTTAGTGAACACCTATAAAGGCCGGCACGGCACACGCGGCCGCCTTTGTCTCCCTCGTGGCATTTTTTTTTACACATAGCACTAGGTACTCAATTGGGTCGCCGGGTTCGTAGAGCTACACGCACGCACACATGCAGAGACACAACAACAACAACCGCCATTCGCCACTAAGTGGCGGTGACGTCACCATGACGCTTGTGCCAGGCCAGAGACACACAACAACAACAACCGCCATTCGCCACTAAGTGGCGGTGACGTCACCACGACGCTTGTGCCAGGCCATGTGCACCCTGAGGCCACGTGAAGTGTCGAACGCCCGCTGGCAGGAGGTCACGGGGCAGACCCAGGTGCCACGGGTCGACTGACCGAGATGACCGAGATGACTGGCTGATGCACCACCTGTGCCCCCTACTGTGCCAACTTGCTGTGCTTTAGCCACCCGGCGCTCCGCTCGTTGTTGTGAGCGTTGCTCCTCCGCCCTCCGTTGTTGTTGGAGGGCGACTGCCTCCAACTGCCCAGTAGCGTCCTTCACGAGCCTCCTCCACTGAGGCCGATCTTGACACCGCTGGTACCAGTCATCGGCAAGTCCACTCAGCTCCACACACACACAGACAGGCACATTCACCTGGACACATTCACACACATATATATACCTCCAACGCTCACCCCAACAGCTTGTGCAGGCTACACGGGCGGGGGGGGGGGGTACTGTTATATGTATACGTACCCGTAGGTGGGGGGGTCTCACCTGCCAGGACGCACCGCTGTCCCGGGGTTCGGGGGTTGCCCAGGTAACCGGGCGCGCACCTGTATAGCCACACACAGACACGGCGCGACACCCCTCAATCGGACGGGCAAAGTGGTCGGACGGTGCTGTGAGTGCCATCGCCATCGCGGTTGTGTGGTCGCCGCGGTAGTGATGGTAGTGTGGTGTCGCAGTGTTGGTGGCAAGGTGGTGCGATATCGGTAGTGCGGTAGTGCAGTGCCGGTAGTGCCGTGTCGCAGTGTTGGTGGCGTGGTGGTGCGATGTCGGTAGTGCGGTAGTGCAGCGCCGGTAGTGCCGTGTCGCAGTGTTGGTGGCGTGATGGTGCGATGTCGGTAGTGCGGTAGTGCAGCGCCGGTAGTGCCGTGTCGCAGTGTTGGTGGCGTGGCTTTTGGTCGTCGTGGCCCACCCCCACGTACTGATCGCAGTAGCGCCCCGTGTACCCAGCCTGGCACGCGGTGCAGCGGTAGCCCCCGTCAGGGGCTCCCTCGCAGCTCGGGGAGAATCTGGGGGAGGGCGGTGGGGGTCAGAAGTTAGCGGTGAGCGCAGAGGGCGTGTGTGGACGTATGGGGTGTGTGCAAGCGTGTGTGCGTGTGTGGCACCTGCTGGGTCTGCCCCGTGACCTCCCGCAAGCGGGCGTTTGACACTTCACGTGGCCTCAACGTGCACACAGCCTGGCACAAGCGCCGTGGTGACGTCACCGCCACTTAGTGGCGAATGGCGGTTGTTGTTGTGCGTGCGTGTCTATGCAGCGGTAGTGTAGCGGTTAGCCTCGCTGCGCTACGTGCCCGGCGTGCCGAGTTCGATTCCCGCTCACGGCCAAAAACAGTGGCGAATATCTGAACTGATCCTGGGCCTCCCCTAGGTCGACTCAGATTAAATAAGTACCTGATAGGATGTGTGAACATTGCCACTGTGGAGAGACAGAGGCGGTCAGGAGTGGTGCTAGCCACCCAGCCCCTCATGCACCGTGCTGGCCTTCGTACATCCTCGCCAACAGCACTTGCCCCAACAGCCTCTTAATTCTTACAGAGGGGATCTCTGTCTCGTTTTATGTCCAAGTGGCAGGAAAATGGAGAAGCCGCAGGAAAGCGATGCAGAACAGGGGGAGAGGCGCCCAAGTTGGGAATCGAACCCAGGCGCTAATTGCTGTGCAGGATGGGTTTCACCACTACTCCACCCCTGCTGCCCATGTCTCCATCGTTGCGGTGTGCACCTGGTGTGTGGCTGGATGTGTATGTGAGACCCACTGTGTGTGGGTGGATGTGTGTGCGGCACCCGCTGTGTGTGTGTGGATGTGTGTGTGAGATCCACTGTGTATGGATGTCTGTGCGAGACCCACTGTGTGTGGGTAGATGTGCTTCAAGTCTTCTCGGCCACAGTCATTACCTCCCTTCTCTACGCTTGCGAAACGTGGACCCCCCTAATGGAGCATCTTCGCCGGTTAGAAACATTTAGGCTGGCCTGCCTACGATCCATCCTGGGTTTAACCAGGCTGGATTGTGTGAGGAGCTCACAAATCCTTGAAATATCTGGGCAAAGTCCCATCGGTGAGCTCCTCCGGCAGGCAAGGCTGCGTTGGCTGGGTCATGTAGCCCGCATGCCCAGCCACCGCATGCCTAAACAGCTTTTGTTCGGCCGGATCGAGGGGGCTAAACGGGTGCGGCACGGGCTAGAGAAGAGATGGAGTGATGTGGTACAGGAGGACGTGGAGCTGAGTGGACTTGCTGATGACTGGTACCAGCGGTGTCAAGATCGGCCTCAGTGGAGGAGGCTCGTGAAGGACGCTACTGGGCAGTTGCAGGCAGTCTCCCTCCAACAGCAACGGAGGGCGGAGGAGCGACGCTCACAACAACGAGCGGAGCGCCGGGTGGCTAAAGCACAGCAAGTTGGTACAGTAGGGGGCACAGGTGGTGCATCAGCCAGTCATCTCGGTCATCTCGGTCAGTCGACCCGTGGCACCTGGGTCTGCCCCGTGACCTCCTGCCAGCGGGCGTTCGACACTTCACGTGGCCTCAAGGTGCACTTGGCCTGGCACAAGCGTGGTGGTGACGTCACCGCCACTTAGTGGCGAATGGCGGTTGTTGTTGTTGTGTGGTTATGTGTGTGTGGCTGTGTGTGCGGCACCCACTGGTTGCCGTGGCTACTGAGCGGGCAGGCGCAGGGTTGGCAGTCCTCAGGGGTACCCTGGGTGGCGTCGCCGTAGTAACCGGGCTCGCAGCGCTCGCACGAGCTGCCCGTCGTGTGGTGCTGGCAGCTCTACACATGCACGCACACGTACACACGTACACACACACAGACACGTAGTGGATGCTGTGTGTAGTAGATGCTGTGTGTATAGTGTATGCTGTGTGTAGTGTATGCTGTGTGTATGCTGTGTGTAGTGTATGCTGTGTGTAGTGGATGCTGTGTGTAGTGGATGCTGTGTGTAGTGGATGCTGTGTGTATGCTGTGTGTAGTGTATGCTGTGTGTAGTGGATGCTGTGTGTAGTAGATGCTGTGTGTATAGTGTATGCTGTGTGTAGTGAATGCTGTGTGTGTATGCTGTGTGTAGTGGATGCTGTGTGTAGTGGATGCTGTGTGTAGTGGATGCTGTGTGTAGTGGATGCTGTGTGTATGCTGTGTGTAGATACTGTGTGTAGTGGATGCTGTGTGTATGCTGTGTGTAGTGGATGCTGTGTGTAGTAGATGCTGTGTGTAGTAGATGCTGTGTGTAGTGGATGCTGTGTGTATGCTGTGTGTAGTGTATGCTGTGTGTAGTGGATGCTGTGTGTAGTGGATGCTGTGTGTAGTGGATGCTGTGTGTATTCTGTGTGTAGTAGATGCTGTGTGTATGCTGTGTGTGTAGATGCTGTGTGTATGCTGTGTGTAGTAGATGCTGTGTGTAGTGGATGCTGTGTGTAGTGGATGTTGTGTGTATGCTGTGTGTAGTAGATGCTGTGTGTATGCTGTGTGTAGTAGATGCTGTGTGTAGTGGATGCTGTGTGTAGATGCTGTGTGTAGTAGATGCTGTGTGTAGTTGATGCTGTGTGTAGTGGATGCTGTGTGTAGTGGATGCTGTGTGTAGTGGATGCTGTGTGTATGCTGTGTGTGTAGATGCTGTGTGTAGTGGATGCTGTGTGTAGTGGATGTTGTGTGTAGTAGATGCTGTGTGTAGTAGATGCTGTGCGTATGCTGTGTGTAGTAGATGCTGTGTGTAGTGGATGCTGTGTGTAGATGCTGTGTGTAGTAGATGCTGTGTGTAGTTGATGCTGTGTGTAGTGGATGCTGTGTGTAGTGGATGCTGTGTGTAGTGGATGCTGTGTGTATGCTGTGTGTGTAGTTGCTGTGTGTAGTGGATGATGTGTGTAGTGTATGCTGTGTGTGTAGATGCTGTGTGTAGTGGATGCTGTGTGTACTAGATGATGTGTGTAGTGGATTCTGTGTGTATGCTGTGTGTAGTGTATGCTGTGTGTAGTGTATGCTGTGTGTAGTGGATGCTGTGTGTAGTGGATGCTGTGTGTAGTAGATGCTGTGTGTATGCTGTGTGTAGTAGATGCTGTGTGTATGCTGTGTGTAGTGTATGCTGTGTGTAGTGTATGCTGTGTGTAGTGGATGCTGTGTGTAGTGGATGCTGTGTGTAGTGGATGCTGTGTGTAGTGGACGCTGTGTGTAGTAGATGCTGTGTGTAGTGTATGCTGTGTGTAGTGGATGCTGTGTGTAGTGGATGCTGTGTGTAGTGGATGCTGTGTGTGTGGATGCTGTGTGTAGTGGATGCTGTGTGAAGTGGATGCTGTGTGCAGTGTATGCTGTGTAGTGGATGCTGTGTGTATGCTGTGTGCAGTGTATGCTGTGTGTAGTGGATGCTGTGTGTAGTGTATGCTGTGTGTAGTGTATGCTGTGTGTAGTGTATGCTGTGTGTAGTGTATGCTGCGTGTAGTGGATGCTGTGTGTAGTAGATGCTGTGTGTAGTGGATGCTGTGTGTAGATCCTGCGTGTAGTGGATGCTGCGTGTAGTAGATGCTGTGTGTAGTGGATGCTGTGTGTAGTGGATGCTGTGTGTAGTGGATGCTGTGTGGATGCTGTGTGGATGCTGTGTGTGTCGTGGATGCTGTGTGTTTCTCGCTGTCTCACAGAGCAGGACGCCGTCTCTGGGTCACAGCTGTCTGAGTGGCCGTTGCAGTCGCACATCTCACAGAGGCCCAGGTAGAGGCCTCCGCCGGTGCGCGTGTAGCCCGCAGCGCAGTCCTGCAACGCAACCCACGCGGCCACCGTCGCCATTAACATCATCGTCAGCATCTCCGCACCTCCGGTTAGCGCGGTTGGCTACACGTAGGGTGCGAAAGAAGTTCAACGTACTGTACATACACAGTCGACGTGTAGCCCGGAGCAGAGCCCATTCCGAGTCATCGTCATCATGATCATCGTCATCATTTTGATGATCGTCACGAACATCGTCATCATGTCGCAACAAAGCCATCAACATCACCGCCGTGCGCACGAGCTCGTCCGTTACGCTGTGCGTGCACGCCCACGTCGAACACACGCACGCATACGCACACGCACACGTACGCACACGCACGCGACCATCGCGTTACGCACGTGACCGTCCCGGCCACGTGTTCCCGCATCTCACGAACCCCCTTGCGCAGAAGCGCCCGGACGCGCGTTCCGGCCTAGCCGGCCGCCCGCTCGGCAACGGCGGCCGGCCAGCCGGCGATCCGGTCGGAGTCGGCGCCGGCCCCCACCTGGCAGGAGAGTCCGGTGTAGGCGGCGGGGCAGCTGCACTGCTCCACCTGGAGCGCGCGCGCCCCGCCCGTGTCGCCCGGCACCGCCGTCTCGAGCGACACGCCGCCGATGCTGGCGCTCGCCGTGTCCGTGGAGAAGGAGGCGCGCACGAGGATCGCGTCCACGTCCGCCAGCGCCATCAGCAGGTGCTCGCGCGTCGCGGGCTGCCCGTCCAGCCGCTGCCAGTACGACTGCGTTGGGGGCGGGGTCAAGGGGGGGGGGGTTGCGCGGGCGCACGGAGCCAAAGATAGTCTCCCGTCAAGGCCGGCGTTGTTGGCGGCCAGTTAGTGCTCGTCCGTGCGTGCTGAGCACCTGTGTGCTGAGCGCGTGTGTGTGTGGTGTTGAGTGTGTGTGTGGTGTACCGAATGTGTGTGTGGTGTGCTGAGTGTGTGGTGTGCTGAGTGTATGTGGTGTGCTGTGTGTGTGGTGTGCTGAGTGTGTGTGTGGTGTGCTGAGTGTGTGTGTGTGGTGTGCTGAGTGTGTGTGTGCTGAGTGTGTGTGTGTGGTGTGCTGAGTGTGTGTGTGGTGTGCTGTGTGTGTGTGGTGTGCTGAGTGTGTGTGTGGTGTGCTGAGTGTGTGTGTGTGCTGAGTGTGTGTGTGGTGTGCTGAGTGTGTGTGTGGTGTGCTGAGTGTGTGTGTGTGCTGAGTGTGTGTGTGGTGTGCTGAGTGTGTGTGTGGTGTGCTGAGTGTGTGTGTGCTGAGTGTGTGTGTGGTGTGCTGAGTGTGTGTGGTGTGCTGAGTGTGTGTGGTGTGCTGAGTGTGTGTGTGGTGTGACGAGTGTGTGTGTGGTGTGCTGAGTGTGTGTGTGCTGAGTGTGTGTGTGTGGTGTGCTGAGTGTGTGTGTGCTGAGTGTGTGTGTGTGGTGTGCTGAGTGTGTGTGGTGTGCTGAGTGTGTGTGGTGTGCTGAGTGTGTGTGTAGTGTGCTGAGTGTGTGTGGTGTGCTGAGTGTGTGTGTAGTGTGCTGAGTGTGTGTGGTGTGCTGAGTGTGTGTGTGGTGTGCTGAGTGTGTGTGTGGTGTGCTGAGTGTGTGTGTGCTGACCGCCTTAACAGACAGTGTAGTGCGGGGCGGTGGTGCAGTGGTCCACGCACCGCACCGTTTTACAACCCCAAGTTTAATTCCCGCTCAAGGCCAACATCAGCGACGAATATCTAAACCAGTCCCCAGGCCTTCCCTAGGCAGACTCGGCCTTAAATGAGTACCGGTGCTGCGTGTAAACATCAGCGCTGAGGAGACAAAGGCGGCCGGGCATGGTGCTGGCTACCCACCCCCTGTGCCGGCCTGCATAGACGCTCGCGAACAGAACTTGCTGCAACAGTATGTGAAGGCTACACGGGGGATCTTTGTCTTTGTATGGACACCAGATAAGGATTGTGCCGGACCGCATCGTCGTGGCGACGGGAGATGGAGTCACCCTGCGTTGCCAGGCAGCCGGGGCATGGCAACACAATACCGCCATGGCAGCCATCATAGGCTCTCATTAACAGCACTTGCCCCGACAGCCTGCGTAGGCTACAACGGGGGGTGGGGGAGCTTTGTCTTTGTTTGCTGCGTTCGAGGGCGGCTCACCTCGCGCAGGGGGATCTCGAAGGTGCGCGTCTCCCCGGGCTGCAGCTGCTCCCGGTGGTACGCCGACAGGGTGATGTCGTTGCCCTGCGCCGCAACGCCGCGCGGGCACACCGCGCCGCCGTTAGCCGCGGCAACGCCCTCGGCTCGCACGCCGCACAGCAGCGGGACCGAGGCACGCGGCACCGCGAAACGCAGCGCTACCGCATCAACCGCCGAGCGCCACGACGCCTGCCAATCACCACTCGTCGCACACCGCACGCCCGTCGGCCGCTACTATTGGTCGTAAAGACGTGAAAATTAATGATGACGACGATGATGATGATGATGTGATAGATTATATTGATGATGAGATGGGCTTAGGATGATGAGGCTGATGATGACGATGGTGATGCAATAGGCTTACGATGATGTGGAGGTCAGCATCAGGGATGGGGGAGCCCTGGGGTCCGGCAGAGTAGGAGAGCGTGTAACGGAGCTTCCCTCCGTACGCTGTCACCTACGCACACGCGCGCACATACGCACGCGCACACAGACACACACGCGCGCACACACGCACAGACACGTACGCACGCAGACACACGCACGCACAGATGGGCGCACACACGCACAGACACAAACAGACAAATGCACGCACAGACATGCGGACACGTGCACACACGCACGCAAGGACAGACACACACGCACAGATAGACACACGCATGGACACACACGCGCACGCACAGACACATCGTTAATTATCTCACCACATCCACCCGGCACCTCCCAGGATCACCATCATCTCCCGGATGTCTCGACCCGACCTCCCAATTACCCCATTACCCCCCGCCCCCCCCCCCCATTAGCCACAAACGCTCCGCACCCTGCCCATCGCATGGAGAAGAGGGTGCCAACGAATATCCCCCTCCCCGCACCTGCTGGGAGCAGATATAGTCGGGCAGGCGCCAGTAGAAGACTTCATCTCGAGGCAGCAGCGGCCAGTCCCTGTAGACCAACTCATACTGTGTGCGTGTGGGCCGCACCGTGTCGAGAGGCAATGTGATGTGGCGGTGGTGGTGGTGGTGGTTGTGGTGGTGGTGGCGTGCGGCGTTCCGGTGTGCGGTGCGACGGCGTTGTATCGCACGTGATGCGGTGGTGGTGTGATGGCGCGTTGTTGCGTCGATGGTGACACGGTGGAGGAGTTGTTGTTGTTGTCGGTACGAGGATTCATCGAAAGGAGTTTCGGCGGTGGAGTGGTTGGCATGAATGGACGTTGGGTGAGCGACAGTGTCGGTGTGGCCGGGTCGTCGTGTGGGAAACGTCCGGAGCCACGCAAGACAAAGAGGAAACGGGGAAAAGATGAAGTGAGAAAAACTGGAAACCGCAGAGGCGTTTGCGCGCACCCGCCAAAGTCTCGGTAGGCCGAGGTCAGACCAGGGTCAGGCATGCAGCCACTCATTAGGGGGCCGGGGGGGGGGCTGAGCCCCCTAGAGACAGAGTAAAAACGGTGGGGGAAAAATAAAACTAATGATACTTACTTGAACAGCCGTAAACTGCGTACTCCGCTGAAATGAGCAATGAGACGTTGGCGTTCATGCAGACCCACGGGTGCACGTACGTGTGCGTGTGTGTGTGTGGTGACGTGCACCACAACCACACACGCGCGCACGCACCACAAGCGCATGCTGTCACACGCACTCCACACGCGTGACACACACCATGCACATGCCATCACACAACTCATGCACACCATACACACGCGCGCACACACACCGCAATTGCTTACACGCGACACACACCCCACAATTGAAAAGATCCCCCGTAGCCTTAACAGACCGTTTTGGCAAATGCTGTTAGCGAGCACCTATGAAGGCCTACACGGCGCACGAGGGGGTGGTTGGCCAGCACCACGCCCGGCCACCTTTGTCTCCCCAGGGGCGATGTTTAAACACCGCACCAGGTACTCATTTGAGGCCGAGTCGACCTATGGGAGGCCCAGGACCGGTTCAGATAATCGTCACCAGTGTTGGCCGTGAGCGGGAATTGAACTCTGATCGTCGGGTTCGGAGCACGGCGCGCTAACCGCTACACCACGACCGCTCACCACAGACGCACACACGCACCACACACACACGCACCACAGCACACAAACACACCAGATGCACACGCACGCACACACGCCACCCCCTCCCCCCCCCCGAATGCCAGCACCACGCCCGGCCACCTTTGTCTTCCCCACCACCTCTACCTTTGCCACCTCGTGCGGCCGAGCCCCCCGTGGAGTCAAGGGCTCGTGGACCCCCGCGATCTCATTGGACGACTTGTTGTCCCGAGAGGTCAGGGGGTCGAAGTGGGGGGCCGCCTCCAGGAGGGAGGGAAACTGGGGGGAGGGGCGGTGGGGTGCAGATGCCTCTGTTAGCGGTTGGGAGCTCGCAGCTCCGCGATGGCTTTGCTGTGGCCCGAGCCCACGTGGGCGCTCACCTGCCCCTAGCCCACGTGGGTGATCACCTGCCCCTAGCCCATGTGGGCGATCACCTGCCCTTATCCCACGTGGGTGATCACCTGCCCCTAGCCCACGTGGGTGATCACCTGCCCCTAGACCACGTGGGTGATCACCTGCCCCTAGACCACGTGGGCGTTCACCTTCCCCTAGCCGACATGGGTGATCACCTGCCCCTATCCCACGTGGGTGATCACCTGCCCCTAGACCACGTGGGTGATCATCTGCCTCTATCCCACGTGGGTGATCACCTGCCCCTAGACCACGTGGGTGATCACCTGCCTCTATCCCACGTGGGTGATCACCTGCTCCTAGCCCACGTGGGTGATCACCTTCCCCTAGCCCACGTGGGTGATCATCTGCCCCTATCCCACGTGGGCTCTCACCTGCCCCTAGACCACGTGGGTGATCACCTGCCCCTAGACCACGTGGGCGTTCACCTTCCCCTAGCCCACGTGGGTGATCATCTGCCCCTATCCCACGTGGGCTCTCACCTGCCCCTAGACCACGTGGGTGATCACCTTCCCCTAGCCCACGTGGGTGATCACCTGCCCCTAGCCCACGTGGGTGATCACCTGCCCCTAGCCCACGTGGGCTCTCACCTGCCCCTAGCCCACGTGGGCTCTCACCTGCCCCTAGCCCACGTGGGTGATCACCTGCCCCGATCTCCCACGGGCGCTCACCTGCCCCACGTGCGTCTTGCTCTGCAGCTGTGTGCGACGACTGTTGGTTGACACGGGGGAACCGGACGTGCGCGACGACGACCACGACGAGCGCCACGGGGGCGGCGGCGTCGGGAGGGGGGGCGGCAGAATGAGGGGGATCCTGCGTGGGGGAGGGGGGGGCGCCCGGCCCCCCGACTCCCGCCCACGCCGAGCCGGGAAATCCTCCGGCCAACCGGAGCCGGCGTCCGAGAAAACCGGGAAAAGATCGAGGAAATTATTATCCCCGAATGCGGCGCCATCGCCGCCGTCGTCGTTCCCGCCGCGACGGCCGCCCCCCTGGGCGTGCCGGTGCGGGGGAGCGCCGGGTGGCTCGTTGGGGATCGCGTTGGGGTTGGCATCGTCGGGGAGGCCCTCGGGAAGGGCGTTGGCGAGGCCGGGAGGCCCAGGGAGGGGGCGCTCGGCCGCGGGACGGCGCGGCCTGAAGAATGACGGGAAGAGGCTCCACACGTCGGAGTCGATCCGAAGCTGCTCATCGGTCATGTCGGAGCCCTGAGGTCATGGGAGAAAGGCCGGAGAGAGGAGGACAGGGGGTGCGAGGGAGGAGCAGGAGGAGCAGGGAGGAGCAGGGGGACAGCGCTCGCAGTTGCAGCCTCGCCGCGGGAGTGGAGAAGGAAGGCGGAAGTGAAACGACAGCGGAAGTGAAACGAGAGGAGCGCCGTGGAGCTGTCGCGGTGGCGACGGGTGAGATGGCGGGAGAGAGACAGAGGGCGGGCGCTCGCTACCTGCGACCTTTTGGCCCTGGAAGGTGCCACGAAGGAGGTCAGGTGCTGCCACGCGGAGGCGTCGCGGCGCAGCTCGTCTTCGGTCATCGTCGCCATCTCCTTCTGCGCTCGCGAGGAACGCAGGCACGAGGGCGCGGGGTCACCAAGTCACGGGGTCACGGGGTCAGGGCGGCATGCCAGCATGCAGGTGGAAGGGGCAGGAGGGTGACCACGCCATGCACGGCCGCTTGTGAGGGCGAGGCAATGCCAGGAAGGAGCGAGTGGGCGAGCAGGCATCATGGCCTCGTGATCGGGGCAAACGGCGGGGCTACCTGAGCAATGGGTGGAGAAACCTAAGTAGTGGGCGGAGTTACCTTAGCAGTGGGAGTGGCTACATTAGCAGTGGGCGGAGCTACCTGAGCAGTGGGAGTGGCTACATTAGCAGTGGGAGGAGTTACCTGAGCAGTGGGCGGGGCTACATTAGCAGTGGGCGGGGCTACCTGAGCAGTGGGTGGGACCATCGTCAGGACACCGCGAGGGAGGTCGCTCAACTCTGCGGGTGATGCAAGTGGTTGAGTGGGCGTGGCTATGTAAAAGTAGGCGGGGCTGGAGGGTGGGAGGGGCTGCCACATCACCATGTATCCCGGTGGAGCCTCCTAGACATTTGTAAACTTTAGGTGTTAGTTACAGCGAATGTCCACACACAGTTGTTATGCTCCTGTTATTTTTGGGTTGTTGCTGTTGTTGTTATTCAGTTATTGCAGGATGGCTGAGCCACGTTTCCCGTTCTCTGCCATTTGACACGTGCAGGGCAATGGCACCGCATTCAGTCACAGCAAACGTCCGCACACAGTTGCTGCTGTTGTTGTTATTGAGTTGTTGTTGTTGTTGTCGTCGTTGCTGTTCCTGCTGCGTACCTTGTGAGCTCGGCGAATGCGGGCAAACTCTCTCTCTCTCTGCCGGGGTCACGGGGGTAACGCGGTCACCAGCGGAGACGACAGCGATAACGTTACCGACGTCGTTGCGAGGCACGGGGGAGACACGGGGAGAGAGACGGGAGAGACACGGAGGGCATGGGGAGACAGAGGCAGACGGCGCACAACACACGGAGGAAGAACGGAGGAAGAACGAATGAGGAGACAGGAGGTAAAAACGGGTGTGGCGAGCAGGCCGTGCGGAACATGCCATTCGTGCTTGTGTGCGTGCGCGCCTGCGTGCGTGCGACTCAGCCTTAAACGAGTACCCGGCGCGTTGCGTAAACATCGCCAGTGGCGAGGCAAACGACGGCCTTCACGGGTGCCCGTTGACAGCACTTGCCCCAACAGTCTGTCAAGGCTATACGAGCACGTGCCCGAGCGAGCGTCCGAGCGCCGTCACCTTGTCGGACGTGAAGACGGGCGGCAGCTGCCAGTAGTGCGTGTGCGGCGCCAGCTGGCCGAAGGCGGGAGCGGTGACGCGCCCCGGGGCCACGCGCTCCAGCAGAAGCCCGTCAGTGACGACGGTGGTGCGGGCGCGGTTCACCAGCGCAAAGCCGTGCTCGCCCCCGGGCTGCAGCCCCATCGTGATCTGCACGCGGGCGCAGCGGCAGCATCATCAGCAGCAGCAGCATCGTCAACAGCAGCAGCATCATCAGTAGCAGCATCATCATCACCAGCAGCATCATCAGCAGCATCATCATCAGCAGCAGCATCACCATCAGCAGCATTATCATCACCAGCAGCATCAGCAGCAGCATCATCATCATCATCATCAGCAGAATCATCATCACCAGCAGCAGCATCAGAAGCATCATCATCAGCATCATCATCAGAAGCATAATTAGCATTATCACATTTTCCCACCATGTGCCCACGTGCAGCCATGTGTCTGCCCATCATGTGTGTGCACCGTGTGCCCACGTGTGTGTGTGTGCCCACGGGTGTGTGTGTGTGCCCACGTGTGTGTGTGTGTGCCCACGTGTGTGTGTGCCCACGTGTGTGTGCCCACCATGTGTGCGTGCGTGCCCACGTGTGTGTGTGTGCCCACGTGTGTGTGTGTGCCCACGTGTGTGTGTGTGTGCCCACGTGTGTGTGTGTGTGCCCACGTGTGTGTGTGTGTGCCCACGTGTGTGTGCCCACGTGTGTGTGTGTGTGTGCCCACGTGTGTGTGTGTGCCCACGTGTGTGTGTGTGCCCACGTGTGTGTGTGTGTGTGCCCACGTGTGTGTGTGTGTGTGCCCACGTGTGTGTGTGTGTGCCCACGTGTGTGTGTGTGTGCCCACGTGTGTGTGTGTGTGCCCACGTGTTTGTGTGTGTGCCCACGTGTGTGTGTGTGTGCCCACGTGTGTGTGTGTGCCCACGTGTGTGTGTGTGCTCACGTGCGTGTGTGTGTGTGCTCATGTGTGTGTGTGTGTGCCCACGTGCGTGTGTGTGTGTGCCCACGTGCGTGTGTGTGTGTGCCCACGTGCGTGTGTGTGCCCACGTGTGTGTGTGTGCCCACGTGTGTGTGTGTGTGCCCACGTGTGTGTGTGTGTGCCCACCGTGTGGCGGTAGTAGCCGGAGCTGGCGCACTGCCCAGTGACGCCCATGCAGAAGCAGGCGAGGCAGCCGTCGGGGTTGTCGGCGTGGAGGTGGAACGTGCCGGGGCGGCACGTGTCGCACGTGCGGCCCTCCACGTTCACCTGGCGCGGCACACCGTGGCACACCACCACACCACGTCACACACAGACACGCCGTACCACGGCACACAATACCACCACACCACATCACACACAGGCACGCTGTACCACACAGGCGCGCCGCACCACGGCACACAATACCACCACGCCACATTACACACAGGCACGCCGTACCACACAGGCACGCCGTACTACACCACACAACACCACCACACCACGTTACATACATACACGCCGCATCACAACACACAACACCACCACACCGTACCACACCACACCACGCCTACTACCCAGCCCCATGCGCGGTGCCATGGCGCGCGCCTCACCTTGCACTGGCAGCCCCTGTGGCTGTCGCACTGATCCCCGGCGCTGCCACGGGGGTCGCAGCGGCATCCCTCTGTGGCACACACACACGCACCCCCGCACGTCACTCACCCGCACGTCGGCCTCGGCAAGGTAAGGTAATTGTACCCTTTTAACCGGGTAAAAGGGTAAAGGTAAAGGGTAAAGGTGTCGACATGCCAAGGGGTAAGGGTAAAAGGTAGGCTCGTTGCTTTTTACCTTTTACCTTACCTGCTAAAGGGTAAAAGGTAGGGTAGAGTGATTGTATTGTGGTAAGGTAAAAGGTAGGGTAAAGGTAGGCTCGTTGTTTTTACACTTTTACCTTACCTTGCTGAGGCCTACCCGCACGTCACTCGCTAGCCTGGGCGACCCCCACCTGTGTACCTGTGCACATCACTGGTGATCCACAACTGTGTACCTGTGCATATCTCACCTGTGCAGGGCTGGCCAGCTTGGGGATTTCCAGAATATCCCTCTGCACACCTGCACGCACACACACAAAGATCCCCCATGTGCTGTTAAGCGAGTAGTAGCACCTATGCAGGCCAGCATGGCCTGCATTTTAACACGTAGTAGGGCTTTCGCGACCAATATTATCATTAAGAGGTTTTTTAGGGTTAGATCGCGTCAATATAAATGTGTCGTTAAACCCGCCACCACCCGACACAGCCAATAAGCAAGGTTTGTCATGTGAACAAAACATGGCAATTCGTCCCTAGCGCAGCACGCCTGCACGCACACGAGCACACACACGCACAGCGATTGGCGGTTGTGATTGTGAACCTCTGCTGTACTGGGTCGGCTTTGAGGGGAAGTGGAAAAAGGGGAGGAGGAAGGCACGGGGGGGGGGGGGAGAAAGAGGTTACTCACCTGCATGAGAAGGTTCAAGCATTGGGGCAAGGCCACCTGTTCAGCCTTACCCAGGGCCTCCATTCACCCGCTCTCACCAAGGGCCTCACCCAGTCTCCATTCACCCGGACTAACCCAGGGCCTCACCCGGACTCCATTCACTCGGTCTCACCCAGGGCCTCACCCAGTCTCCATTCACCCGGTCTCACCCAGGGCCTCACCCAGTCTCCATTCACCTGGTCTAACCCAGGGCCTCACCCAGTCTCTATTCACTCGGTCTCACCCAGGGCCTCACCCAGTCTCCATTCACCCAGTCTCACCCAGGGCCTCACCCAGTCTCCATTCACCTGGTCTAACCCAGGGCCTCACCCAGTCTCCATTCACCTGGTCTAACCCAGGGCCTCACCCAGTCTCCATTCACTCGGTCTAACCCGGGGCCTCACCCAGTCTCCATTCACCTGGTCTAACCCAGGGCCTCACCCAGTCTCCATTCACTCGGTCTCACCCAGGGCCTCACCCAGTCTCCATTCACTCGGTCTCACCCAGGGCCTCACCCAGTCTCCATTCACCTGGTCTAAGCCAGGGCCTCACCCAGTCTCCATTCACTCGGTCTAACCCGGGGCCTCACCCAGTCTCCATTCACCCGGTCTAACCCAGGGCCTCACCCGGTCTCCATTCACCTGGTCTCACCCAGGGCCTCACCCAGTCTCCATTCACCCGGTCTCACCCAGGGTATTACCTGGTCTCCATTCACCTGGTCTAAACCAGGGCATCATCTGGTCTCCTTTCACCCTCTCCCCAGCCTGCGTCTGCGTGTGTCTTAGCGTGACTCTGTGATAACCCCTTTTTGCCACTGCTACATGCGAGCCGAGCCAGCACAGGGCCCTCGCGTACTACGAGGTGGTTTTCCCACTGGCTGTTTGCCGAGCCCAGCAGGAACCAAACCGTGCTACGCTGCTGGCCTCACAAGAAGAAGACGTCTGAATCTGGCTTGGGGGTGCCAAGCAGGGCCAGGCAGAGTGGGGAGGGGCTGATGACATCAGTCGGTACGCGGTGAGGACGCGGCGTCACCCACGTGCTTCTCGACTCGTTTGCTGCGCGTGATGTCAGCGGCAGGGCTCGGGTTGTGCGGTGGAAAAATGTCCCCGGCGCCGCTTAAAAGGTCGTCACGGCCCTGGTGCGGCTTGGTGAAGTGTGAGAGGGATACGAGCTGTATGCCACTATGCCCCACACGGAGACAAAGCCCTTCCCCCGCGTAGCCTTAACAGACTGTAGGGGCAAGTGCTGTTAGCCAGTAGCACCTATGAAGGCCGGCACGACACAATAGGGGATGGGTGGCCAGCACCACGCCCGGCTGCCTTCGTCTCCCCAGTTGGCGATAATTTCTTGCCGCACCGGGTACTCATTTGAGGCTGGGTCGACCTAGAGGAGGGCCCAGGGATCGATTCAGATGATCTATCACCGGTGTTGGTGGCCGTGTGTGGGAATCGAACTCGGGTCTCTGCCAGGTCCGTAGCGCAGCATGGCGCTAACCGCCGCACTACCGGCTTCCCCACGGACACGAGCGCTCGAGGGGCAGGCTGCTTGCCCCCCCCCCCCCCCCGCGGGCATGTTGCACTGTCGTCCCAAACCGGCGTGGTCGCCCCCTCGTCCCCGTTGACGCATGGCAGCCGGGCCACGGGGCGCGACGCCGACCGGCTGGGGTCCCGCTCGACGCAACCGGAGAGCGGCGGCGTGGCAACGGCAACGCCACATTCGACGGAGATGGAACCGGAGCGTCGTCGGAAAGGAATCGGAAGAAAAACTAAAATAACTTTATCAGTACCGAGGCTCCCAGAAGGCCATGCGGGAGGGCTGTGTGTGGCACAGTTTGAGTGGCAGGCGGTCGTGTCGCTACGGTTCTCTGCGGTGAGTAACAATGTCTCTAAAAACAGCGGCGCTGCTACGCCTCTCAAAATTAAATTAACGCTGAGCTGCTCGCGTGTTCCGAGATTCGTCGGTGAACGGGGACACCACCCACACCCTGCAACTTGCAGACGTCTCGGAACGGGGGAGAAGACCCCATTCGGGACCCAAATATCATCATCGCACCTCCTCCTTCCTACGCCAACCCTCCTCGAAGGTGCCGGCGGTGTGACCATCGACCGCATCAGAACATCAGCAGGCCGATGCACCGCACCTCCTCCATGAGTGGAGAAAAATGTAAGACGCAACCACTGTGGCGGCGCGACTGTGGCCATGGAACCCAAACTGCGGAGCACGCAGTGAACCCACTGTGGCCTGGGCTCGTTCAACGAAGGAGGAGGAGTAGCTGAGCTGCACCAACTCTCTCCTGAAGCCCTCTCGTGGCTGGCAGACCTCGACATTGGCGTCGAGCCCTTGAACACGGTGCCACGGGCAAGACGAAGAAGGAGGGAGAAGTATTTCTAAGAATTCCAAGATGCTGACGATGATGGTGATGATGGTGATGACGATAATGATGGTGGTGGTGGTGATGATGGTGGTGATGATGATGGTGGTCCCGATGAATGGTGGTGACGACGATGATGATGGCGGTGACAACGATGATGGTGGTGACGATAACGATGATGGTGATGACAACGACGATGATATTGGTGACGATGATGATGGTGGTGGTGACAATTATGACGCTGATGACGACGATGGTGACGATGGTGACGATGGTGATGATGATGGTGGTGATGATGACGACGATGGTGACGATGGTGATGATGATGGTGGTGGTGACGATGGTGACGATGATGATGACGATGACGACGATGACGATGGTGACGACGATGGTGGTGATGATGATGGTGATGATGATGGTGGTGATGACGATGGTGACGACGATGACGACGGTGATGATGGTGACGACGATGGTGGTGATGATGATGATGATGACGCGGAGCTCCAAGGCTTGTTTCTGCACCGATGCCAACAATGTCCTCTCCTCTACGTTGCGTTTTTATTAACTCAGCCAGCAGCAGCACACACGGCTTAGACACACACCAGCACGGGCAGCCAACAGGCGGAGTGTGGGTGTGTGTCAGGGATGTGTGTGTGGGTGTGTGTCAGGGATGTGTGTGTGTCAGGGTTGTGTGTGTGGGTGTGTGTCAGGGATGTGTGTGTGTCAGGGTTGTGTGTGTGGGTGTGTGTCAGGGATGTGTGTGTGTCAGGGCTGTGTGTGTGGGTGCGTGTCAGGGATGTGTGTGTGTGGGTGTGTGTCAGGGATGTGTGTGTGTCAGGGATATGTGTGTGGGTGTGTGTCAGGGATATGTGTGTGTCAGGGGCGTGTGTGTGGGTGTGTGTCAGGGATGTGTGTGTGTGGGTGTGTGTCAGGGATGTGTGTGTGTCAGGGATATGTGTGTGGGTGTGTGTCAGGGATATGTGTGTGTCAGGGATGTGTGTGTGTGGGTGTGTGTCAGGGATGTGTGTGTGTCAGGGGCGTGTGTGTGTCAGGGGCGTGTGTGTGGGTGTGTGTCAGGGGCGTGTGTGTGGGTGTGTGTCAGGGATATGTGTGTGTCAGGGATGTGTGTGTGTGGGTGTGTGTCAGGGATGTGTGTGTGTCAGGGATATGTGTGTGGGTGTGTGTCAGGGATATGTGTGTGTCAGGGATGTGTGTGTGTGGGTGTGTGTCAGGGATGTGTGTGTGTCAGGGGCGTGTGTGTGGGTGTGTGTCAGGGGCGTGTGGGTGTCAGGGGCGTGTGTGTGGGTGTGTGTCAGGGGCGTGTGGGTGTGTGTCAGGGATGTGTGTGTGTGGGTGTGTGTCAGGGATGTGTGTGTGTCAGGGGCGTGTGTGTGTCAGGGGCGTGTGTGTGGGTGTGTGTCAGGGGCGTGTGTGTGGGTGTGTGTCAGGGATATGTGTGTGTCAGGGATGTGTGTGTGTGGGTGTGTGTCAGGGATGTGTGTGTGTCAGGGGCGTGTGTGTGTCAGGGGCGTGTGTGTGGGTGTGTGTCAGGGGCGTGTGTGTGGGTGTGTGTCAGGGATATGTGTGTGTCAGGGATGTGTGTGTGTGGGTGTGTGTCAGGGATGTGTGTGTGTCAGGGGCGTGTGTGTGTCAGGGGCGTGTGTGTGGGTGTGTGTCAGGGGCGTGTGTGTGGGTGTGTGTCAGGGATATGTGTGTGTCAGGGATGTGTGTGTGTGGGTGTGTGTCAGGGATGTGTGTGTGTCAGGGGCGTGTGTGTGGGTGTGTGTCAGGGGCGTGTGTGTGTGTGAGTGTTAGAGCCGTGTATGTGTGTGTGTGAGGGTGTCGGGGCTGTATGTGTGAGATTACCAAGGACATGTGCCCACGAACCCTTTTACTTTGCACTTAATCTGCACAACGTCTAAGTAACGGTTAACTCAAACGCACGGTCCAAGCGCGTATCGCACGCGCGTGTTTGTGTATATGTGTGAGTGCACTTTCCCTAACAGTCTGCTCAGGCTATATACGGGAGAACCTTTGTCTTTGTGCGTGCGTGCGTGCGGCAATACGCAGGCCCGTCAGTCCGGGATGACGTGCAGCGGGACGGCGAGGCGGCCCAGCGCCAGGTACAGCCCCCCGTGCCCACGGCCGTGGCGCCCCTCGGCACTGCGCCCGGCACCACCCGAGGCCGGCTGCCCTCCGCTGCCCACGCCCACCACGGTCTGCCCGCGCACAAACTCGAGCACTTCCTGCAGACGCAACGTGGAGGCCCTCCCGCCGCCGCCACCGCCGCCCCGCCCTCCCACGGGCCTGGCCGTCGTGCGGGCGGTGGAGACCCCCGGCACCGCCTCCGCCTCTGGCTCGTCGCAGCGCCGCGTGGGAGACGGCGCCGCGACGGCGGCGGCGGTGGCGGCGGTGGTGGCGGTGGCGGCGGTGGCAGCGACGCCCGCGCTGCCGGCAGCCACGGCCGAGCCGTCGCCGGATGTCGCATCATCCTCCGCCGAGCCGCCCGGGGCGGGGCCGTCGTGCCGCCGGGCGGGCACGGCGGAGGGGCGCCGGCGTGGCGCGGGTCGGCCCCCTTCGTCGCCAGGGAGCCTGGGATGCGTCGACGCGGAGGCGTTTCTCCGATTGCCGCGGACGCGTAGGGGTCCACCCGAGTATCCACTAGAATGTCCACCTGGAGCTTTGCTCAAGGTCCCACCCGTTCCGCTCCCTGCTGACTCGCGTTCCCCGGGCTGCTGCTGCTGTTGTTGCGGCTGTTGCTGGTCCTCCCAAGTCCGCGTGTTGCCCACCGTGGCCCCACGTCCCACAGCGGCCTCGCTGCCCGCTTGCCCGCCCGCGCCATCCCCCAGCCTCTGCCGGAGCTCGGAGATCTGCGCGGCGTGGCCCGCGGCGAGCAGCTCGGCGTGCTCCAGCCGGCCCCGCGCAGCCCTCGCCTCCGCCTCCGCGCCGTCCGCACGCAGCTCGGAGGCCGCGACGCGGCCAAGCGCGGCGGCGACCTCGTGGCGCAGCCCGGAGAGCGAGCGCCGCACGGCTCCCAGCGCCCGCGACAGCTGCCGCTGCCGACGCCGCAGTGAGATTACGGCCCGTGCCGTCCTCCCCAGCAGCCCCTCCGGCGTCACCACCCGGTGGCCCCACGGTAAGAGGGGGGCGGGCGCGGCGGGAGCGGCCGCGTCCCGCGCGGATGCGTCCGACGTCTCCGCCTCGCCGAGTTCCCTTTGGGCGGAGGTTTCGGGCGCGCCCCGCGGTGTCCCCGACCGTGGACTCGGCAGGACAAGGTTGAGGGGCGGCTGCCGCCGCCCCCCCCGCCGAGCCGACGGGGGCGGCCGTGTCGCCACCGCCGCGGCCGCCGCCTCTGCCTCCTCCGCGTCGTCTCCGGCACCGCTCCCCACCTCGGGCCGCTCGGAGCCGCTCTCCGCAGCCTCGCCTTGGGCCTCATGCTTCCAGCGCCGGGCGCCCCGGGACACGGCGGCCGCCACCGCCACGGTGCCGGGGAACGCCGGCTCTCCGCCACGGAAGTCAAGCAGGCTGGGCCGGACGGGCACGGCGGGGCCGCCCACCCACGGCGAGCACCCCACGGGAATGAGCTGCTCTGAGCGCAGGAAGGGGAGGCGCTTGCCGGGGCACCGGCTCGCGACGGAGTCGCCGGGGGAGCCCGGGATGCCCGCGCCCGCCGGGTCATCTGCGTACACCACCGCTCTTCACCGGCAGGGACGACAGTCAGCCATCAACGACACCGCCATCGCAGCCGGCGCCGGGAAGCGGAAGCCGAGAGGCAGGAAAGGCAAACGGCGCCGCGGCCACGGCCGCCGGGTCGGCAGGCGCCGGGACCCGTGGCGCGGTTAATTGGCAGCGCCATTAATCGGCAGAGGCAGGGTTAGTGTCCGGGGGCCTGGGCATCCCAGGGGCCTTTCTTAGAAACCTCCTCGGTGTGGCCTCCCCCAGGTGAACGTCAGGGATGCCCTACCGAACCCAGGTGATTCGTGGGACTTCGGGCACGTTGCTGATTCATCGGCTTTACTTCCACCTGCCAGCCCAGGCACCCTGGACCGCAGCCGCTCCACCGAGAGGCTCGTCTGAGTGGCCGGTCATTGGGTCGCCATGCCAGATGTTGCTAATCTCCAACGTGTGGACAACGGAGTGGATGTCCTCCAAGGTGATGGAGCGATGGAATTTGGCTCCGTGCACAGGCGCAGGACGGATTATTATGACATCGTGGGATCGTGAGAGGGTGGCGGTGGCTCGGCGGGGAGGCCTTCATCCGGCAGTTGATTGACCATGGCTGACGACGACATTCTCCAACCCCAAATCCCAACGCTCGGACCGCGCCAAGCGCACGATCGATGACCGCGTAGGCCGCCATCACGGCCCGATGCGGAGACTTCCTCGACGTGGATGGGGCTGTGCACCACTCGCGGGGCCGCCACCACCTCCGGGGCACGATCCCCCGCGGTGGCATCCTCACTCAGCCCGGAAGGGTGAAACCTTCCTATGTCGACCCCCCCACCCCCACTTCCTGTCCTGTCGCCTGCCCCCCCCGAACCCGTCTCGCCACCCAGGATGCCGGCAGTCACGGCTGAGTAGCGCGACCCCCCCGAGTGTTAGGCCCGGTCCACGCGGCGCGACGTTTACAGAGCGGCTCGCCCCCAATCGCCATCGCTCGCTGGGGCCCATCGGCAGGCAAGCTGCCGCGCACTAGAAAACTGCCGACGGTGGCACCAAGAGAGCGCGGAGGCCATGGCTCGGCATCCCCTCGAACAACGGGCCAAACCTCGCGACATCATACCTGGCCCGTTGGCGCGCCGTCCTTGGCATGTGCCCTGGCGCAAGGAATGAGAGAGAGGTTGGGGCTGCCCCTGCCCAATTTCCGCCCACCACCACCCCACCCCCCCATCTTCGTCCCGTTGCGGTCGCACCGCCTGCACGCTCTGCGCCCGTCGATTGCGGCTCACGTCAACGAAGGTGACACCACGTGTTGCTCCGTCTGTCGCGGAAAAGTTTTTCGTAGACTTCTCCAGACGCTTCGGCGATGGTCGGAGTGAAATCGGCGGTTTAAATGGGCGACGCTTGGGAACGAAAATTGCCCCCCCCCCAATAAGCGTCAACCCCCCCCCTCCCCAGCGTCGCCCTGTAACACTCGCTACGCGTGGACCAGGCACGAAGCTTCAAGCAGCAGTTAGAGCCGGCGCGCGTTCCTCCAGTTTCCTCCCACAATGCAACAGAAATTAGCCACGAGCACCGCTGCCCAAACGTCCCACCGCGGGGTGGATAAGACACCAAAGACAAAGATCCCCCGTGTAGCCTTTTACAGACTGTTGGGGCAAGTGCTGATAGCGAGTGGCACCTATTAAGGTTGGCACGGCACACGAGGAGGTGGGTGGCACAGCCCCCTCCCCCCTTTAGTCAATCCACTGCTGGATGAGGTCCTCCCCGCACCGCGTGGGTCGTGGGGGTTTCTTTGACCGTACTTCACGCTGGTCATTGCGTGCTGAACAATGGTGGTCTGACAATGTTTGACCCTACGTCTGCGTGGTGATCACTGCCAGGTTGGTGAAGGCAGTGGGGGCACGTGGGGGGTATATGGGTCTCTGTATGAGATAGAGCTGGTGTGTGGGTGTGTGGGTCTCTGTATGAGATAGAGCTGGTGTGTGGGTGTGTGGGTGCCTGCATGAGATACGCCGGCAAATGCCGTACCTGTCACAGAAGCGGCCGGTGTGTCCTGGTGGGCAAGTGGTGCAGGTTGCCTGCCCGTCCGAGTCTCGGTAGCACGACCCCGGGCTCCTGCACGCACGCGGGAGCCACAGGGGAGTTCCGCATTTTACCCTCCGCCCACGCGAGCTACGCGGGTGTTGTGAGCGATGCCGGGGGGGAGCCGGGGGGTCGCAGGGGGGGGGGGGTCGCTGGGGGGGTGGGGTGCGGGGAGGTGCTGTGGGGGGGGGGCCGTACTGTCCGATGGGGGGGCAGGGGCAGGGCCTGCAGGCGTCGGGGCCCCCCGTGGAAGGGTCTCCGTAGAAGCCCGGCTTGCAGCGGTCGCACCGCGGCCCGTCAGTGTTGTGCTGGCAGCTCTGGGTGTGGTGACGCGCCGGAGGAGGGTGGGGGGAGAGACATGTGGGGGGACATGGAAGGGACATGCGGGGACATGCGCGAGGAGACGCGGGGGGACACGCGGGGATACGTGGGGAGATATGGGGGACACGTGAAGGGACACGTGGGGACACGTGGGGACATGTGGAGGACACGTGGGGGGGGGGGGACACGCGGGGGGACACGCGGTGGGGGGACGCGGGGACACGTAGGGACACGTGGGGGGGACACAAGGGGCCACGGGCAAATACGGGTTACACGGGGACATGTGAAACACACATAGGATCACCATCATCGTCACTACCATCGCTACCATCATAGTTACTACCATCGCTAACATCACCATCATAATCACTACCATCACCACCATTGCTACCATCATAGTCACTACCATCACTCCCATTACCATCATCATTACCATTATTACGATACCCACTACCATCACCATCATCATTACCATCACCATCACGATCATCACTACCATCACTGTTACCATTCCATCATTACCATCGTCACCACCATCACTTTCACTGCCACCACCATCACCACGATCGTTACCAGAATTACCATAATTACCATGATTACCATGGTTACCATCACTACCATGACTGCTATTATTATAATTATTGTACATTATTACCATCCAGAAAGGTGGCCTCATGCTGGAAGCGCTGTCTCTGTGAATCTGTGTCTGTCTGTCTGTCTCGCTATAAGTGTTTCTGTCCCTGACTCCGTCTCTCTGCGCATCTTTCTCGGTCTCCCTCCGTCCGCCTTTGTCGTTCTCGCTATCCGTGTCTCTCTCTGTGGCCCTGTCTATTTGTCTGCCCACGTATATCTTTGTCCGCCTCTGTCTGCCTCTGTCTGTCCGTATGCCTGCCCCTTGGTATGGCTCTCTCTACGCTTGCCCATCCCAGGAGACATGAACAGATAAAAGGGCGATTCACCCATCGGCAAATAAACCGGTCGGGAAAAACCACGTTCGTGCGCGGATTCTGCAGTGGGTGACCGGGGCGCATCTTTGGGCCTCGACAGAATTGAATTTAGCAGCGCGGCAGCCGGCGACACGTGGCAGCTGTCTGGCCAAGGTGGCGTTTGGCCCTGGGTGTTTTGGGCAGAGCTGCGGTCGACGCGGTCTGGAGTCCCCTGGTCGAGTTCCCCACGAGCGACACAACCTCGCGCTGGGGCCTCGTGCCAATTGGTTCGTCGTTACGAGAGTCACCGTGACCCCCCCCCCCCACGTCACACACAGGACGGACCGACGGACGGGCAGCGCTGGTGCATCGACATCTTCAGCCCGAGTTCGACATCGATAACGCACAAAGTAATGTCATATTTAAAAACGCTTTTTTTTAAAAGACGCTTTAATGAAATGTACCGTACGAGTAATGGAAGAACTCCACGACTCCAGGAAGTGGCCACGAAGCTTGCCGTAACGTAGGGGACCGTGGTGATTTACAGCCAACGTCAGTTGAGCGTGGACAATTAGATCGAAGTCGAAACAATATATAAAAAAATAATGTTTAAAAATATATATTCTTAATTTTTAATGATAGAATATAGTATTGTCATCAGTATCACATAAGTATACCAAGTTTGCAGTCGATACCACATTGGGAAGTGAGTACAAATTGAGTTACAAGATTTGAGGATACAACAACAACAGACAGAGTGAGCTTTGTCCCGACGCTGACCCCGACAACGATCGCGAACCCGCCAGGCCGCCCCCCATTTCCGCCCCGGCGTGGGCCCCACCCGGCCCCATACGTACCAGGCAGAGGCCAGACTGCGCGTCACAGTCGTTGGAGTGGCCCTGGCAGTCGCAGCGCACGCACATGCCCAGGTACAGGCCGACCTCGGAGCGCGTAAAGCCAAAAGCGCAGTCCTGTCCCGCGCCGCGGGCGCCACGGCACGCAGCGAGGGAGGCAAGCGGGGGTTAGGGGGGGAGGGGTGGGCAGTGAGGAGGGGCGAGGCTCTGTTAGGGGTCGCGCCACGAGGCCCCCGGTCCGGAAACCCCCACGCGCGCTCCGCTCCACGTTTTCTTTTTCCGCTACGCTACCCCCTCCTGCACATGCAAATGCTCTTTAATTTGCTGACAACACCTTGACATATACAGAGGACCGCAGAGCTTGGCCATTTGTTAGCGCCGGCTCGCAGCGTGGCTGCTGCCGCTGCCTCTCCGCTCGTCCGTGGTTCCTCCTCGTTGCGCCCTCCGAGTCATCCCCTCTCTCGACGACGGAAATTATACGGCCAGTTAAGAGTCAGCTACGTGACGGCCGACTGATTAGAAATGTGTGCCGACCTTACGGGAGTTTTGTTGGCTCAGGAGCTGCCGCTGAAATTGGACGTCTGCTGTGGGCCCACGGACTGTGGTGTCCGGGAGTTCGGGTAAAAAAACGTGGAGTGGACTATGCTGGGGGTCGTGACCCGGACTCGCAGAGCACCGTGGGTGGGAGGAGGAGGGAGGGGGTGGGAGGAGGAGGGAGGGGGAGGGAGGGAGGGGTGGGCGGGGGAGTTATGGGCAGCAAACTGGTGGAGTCAGGAGAGGGGGGGTCACAGGTCAACTGAGGGGGGAGGGGTCACAGGTTAGGGGTCACAGGTTAGGACATGCGAACATCACTCGCACACCGACATGTTAACGCGCGAGTGGCAGGCCAGACGCTGTTACCGCACTCGGCGCCGTGGCGACGTCGCCGCTTCTGTTAGAGAGGCCAGCGCCGGTCGGCATGGTGACGTGCGTCTCACAGTTCACGGGTTAATTAGCGTCAAGAGGGAGCGGCAGGGCAGGCCCAGGCAGCGGCCATTCTCCAGCGACGGCACCCGGACGGGCGGTTCCGAGAATCTCCCCGTTGCTCTCCCACGAGGCCACCCACGGAAGTTTTCCACCGCGCAACCAGAGCCGTGCCTGAGCCATGCCGAAACTGGCCGCAGGTGTGGCTCGGAAGGCTGCTGTTTTTCCACAGCACAGCCCCGAGCCGCGCCGCTGACGTCACGCGCGTGGTGAAGGAGCGCAGACGGGCTTGGGTGATGCGGTGACGTCGCGCGAGAGTTAACGACTAGTGCCAGTTGCATTAAACACGTCATTAGCCCCGCCCCTGGCCCTGCTTGGCCCCCGAGCCAGATTGAGATGTCTTCTCGTGAGGCCGGCGGAGCGCGGTGTGTTCCCTGCATGTCTTGGCAAATTGCCAGCAGAAAACAACCCGTGCCATGGGGGCCACGTGCTGGCTCTGTTCAGTTGTGGCAGTGCAAAAAGATGTACTGGAATGATGCTCTCAACCCCCCCACCCCACCCTCCGACGCCACCCCTGCACCCCCCCCCCCCGCCCACTATAGCCACCATCACGTGATGGAGATAGAGGGGAAGTCACCTGACAGGAAGTTCCGCGGTAGCCGGTGGGGCAGATGCACTCCTCCACCTCGTAGGCACGGCCCAGCCCCGTCTCCATGGGAACGGCGACGTCCAGGGTCATGTCCTTGATGCTGCGGTCACATGGGAGGGTGGGGGAGGGCGGTATGGGGAGCAAAGGTCATGGGGTCATGGGGTCAGAGGATCACAGTGAGTTCATGGGCAGTGTTTCTGTTGTCAGGTGGAGGTTGGTGGCTGAGCCAGTGGATGGCTTCAGGAGTAGCCTGGTGAACATCTATAGACTAACGCAGAGACCCAAAGACTTACATAGAGACCCACAGACTCACATAGAGACCCATAGACTCGCACAAGAGATCCACAGACTCACGCAGAGACCCACAGACTCACAAAGAGATCCATAGACTCACATAGAGACCCATAGACTTGCATAGAGACCCATAGACTTGCATAGAGACCCTAGACTTGCATAGCCAGGGGCTGTGAGTAGTAGAGCTGGGTGCGCTGTGAGGAGGTGCGGCGTGGACCTAGCCTGGCGCGTGTTGTCGGTGTAGGTGGCCCGGACGAGCAGGACGGCGACGTCTGCGAGCGCCATGAGCAGGTGCTCGCGCGAGCAGGGCTGCCCGTCCGCCCGTCGCCATGATGACTGGGGAACGGGCACACGGCACGAGGTAGCGTTACAACAACAACAATAATGATGATGATAACGATATATAGTGTCGGCTTGTAACGCTGTGCCGCATCTGCGTGATGCCCGCTCCTCGCTCTCGCAGAGAGACAGAAAGGATGACTCGGAGGCGCCACGGGACAGCGAGGATCCAGCGTCACTATCAATTACCCTACCCCCAAGCTCTGCCGTCCTCTACGTATGAGGTGCTGCCGTCCAATCAGTGAGTGAGAAGCAGGAGGAAACCGAATCACGCCGGAGAAAACCCACGGGAGTGGTGGTGGTGGTGGTGGGGGGGCGGTGGTGGTGGTGGTGGGGGGGTGGTGGTGGGCGTGGGGGGGACGGTATGACAGCTCCCCCTTACCTCCCGCATGGGGATGCGCAGCGGCGTGGAGGCCCCAGGCTGTGGCGGTGCGTTGAGGCGGTGCTCCAGCGAGATGTCGTTGCCCTGCAGCAGCACGTCCGCCAGCGACGGCGTGGCGTGCGGCGTCGCGCCGGGGGACGCCTCGTAGCGCACAGTGACGCGCAGCTCCCCTCCGTACGCCGTCACCTGCGGGCGCGGGAGACGCACGGACGCGCTCGGTGACACCGAAGGCAAAGATGCCGCCCCCCCCCCCTCCCCCGTGCTGGGCCAGGTGCCGCTAGCGAGTGACGAGTGTGAAGGCCGCCACGGAGCACCGACGAGGTGGTGGTGGTGGTGGGGCCAGCACCACGCGCGGCCGCATTTTGTCTCCCCATTGCTAATGTTCACGCATCGCGCCGGGTACTGGGCCAATCTCGGGGAGGCCCAGGACCGGTTCAGATAATCATCACCGGCGTTGGCCATGAGCGGGAATCGAAACTGGGCCACCGGGTTCGTAGCGCGTTGCGCTAACCGCTATACCACCGCTCCCCACGCGGGCACGCACACACACACACGTGGGCACACACACACACGTTGGCCACGTGGCCACCCCCCCCCGCCCTCCGGCCTCCCATTGCCCACGTAGAGGAGGTGGGGGTGGTGAGAGCGGCCACGTGCCAGCTGCTGCCCTCACTCTGCCCTTGCCCTGCCCTCGCCCACCTTGTCCCCGCGGAAGCGGTCGGGCAGCGCCCAGTAGAGCGGCGTCGCAGGCAGCGTGTTGAAGCTGTAGACAAAGATGGCGTCGCTGCGGAACACCAGCTCGTCGCGGAAGGTGCGCCCGCTGGCCAGCTCCGTCAGCTGGTACAGCGGCTGCTCCCTCGCCGAGAAGTCCGCTCGCACCTGCCAGCCAGGGGGGAGGGGGAGCGGGCAGAGGAAGTTAGTGGCATGCCTGAGGGTGTCTAACCACACCTGAACACACCTGTGGATGTCTAACCACACCTGGGCACACCTGGGCATATCTGAGGGTGTCTAAACACGTGTTGCGCTGGGCAAACCTGGGCACACATGGACAACAAAGACATAGGTCCCCCATATGGCGTTAAGAAACCGCTTGGGCAAATGCTGCTGGCAAGCACCTATGAAGGCCAGCATGGCACATGAGGGGGTGGGTGGCCACCACCACGCCCGGCCGCCTTTGTAGACACCGCACCAGGTACTGCTTTTTGTGTTTAGTTAGTTGTCCGACTCCCGCACCTCCGATTAGCACGGTGCGAAAGAAATTCAACACACACACAGGTACTCATTTGAGGCTGAGTCGACCTAGGGGAAGCCTAGGACCGGTTCAGACAACCACCACCGGTGTCGGTGGCCGTGAGCGGGAAGCGAACTCCGGTCGCCGGGTTGGTAGCTACGGTGCGCTGACCGCCCCCCCCCCCACGCTCACCCCGCAAGTCGCCCCCCCCCCCCCCAGCGCAGCACCCCTCCGCCCCCCACCCCCACCACGACCTCGACAAGGTGCCCCCCCCCCCCCGCCCTCACCACGTCGCGGCTCCAGGTGGAGCTGGTGCATTGCCGTGTGAGGCCCATGCAGAAGCAGCTGAGGCAGCCGTTGGGCCCCGTGTCGCTCAGATGGAACGCTCCGGCCTCACACTCGTCACAGCGGGACCCTACCACGTGCGGCTGGGATGGCGGGGGGGACACGGACAGACAGGGGGACGGGGGAGAGAGGCGGGGGCGGGAGGAAGGGGGGACAGTGGGGGGGCGGGGGGCGGTATGGGGGATGGGGGAGGGAGGGAGGCAGGGGGCGGTAGAAAGAGGACGGTGCTGCAATAAACACAAAATTTGTGTCGCCGAGACCCTCCGCCACCCGACACCGCCAAGCAGATCCTGAACGTGCGCGCTCAGGGCGGGCTCCTGAAGGCGTTCCGTCCGGTGCCGCCCCCTCCCCTGCGGTCCGCACCCTCGGGGGCTAGGAGATGTTAACTACCTTGCCTGGTATGCGGGATGACGTGGGTTCGACCCCGACCCTAACACCTGTATATTTGGAGTTTCCAGTGTCTCTCTCCATGTGGCTGTGTGGATTGTTCTCTGGGTCCTCCAGTTTTTCCCTCCACATTTAGAATCAACATCACACGTTTAAAAGATTTTGGCTGCTATACATTTCCACGTGATGATGATGATAGGCCACTTCGTTGAGCTATCATTTGTGGCCAGGACGCTTCTGAAAAAGAGCTACATAGCTCAGTGGGCTGTAGCTGGTAAATAAAAACAATTGTTTCGTTTTATTTCCATCACCGTCGGCACCGCTTTAGGCCTGTGGATGCGTCATCAGCCAAATCTGCATTGGAGGAGATAAGTATAAATGCACAAGTTCTAGCATGGCGCTGAGTCACTCCTCTAGCTCCTGAAGAGAAACCCCACCGAGTGATCGTCAGCCCGTGCCGCACTGACCGAGCGATTACCTACAAGTTCTAGCAAGGCACTGAGTTACTCCTACAGATGCTGAAGAGAAATCCACTGGGTGTGATCGCCACCGCTTCTGGCGATGCCCGCGAAACTCTTCAGAGGTCCCAAGCAGAGAGGCTCGCTGAGTGCCCAGCGAGGCTCAGCCCCCGGATTGTCTGACGCGCGGAGCTGCGGTTGCGCCATCGTTGTCATCATCTTCGTCATCGTCAACATTGGAATCATCGTCGTCGTCATCATCAAGGCACCGCCCATGCGGAGACGGAACCGAGGGACGACATCACCGACTCACCTTGCAAAGACACTGCCCTCCGATGGGCTGCAGAGAGAGGCTGCCCCGGCGGTCACAATGACCCTCCTCCCCTAGAAGGCACATAGCAGGGGTCAGAGGTCAGGGCAGGGGTGAGGGGGCAGGGGCAACGCAGAGGTAAGAGGTAGGAGAGATCTCAGGGGTCGGCGGGAAGGCTGACGTCAGCCGTTGGGGATAACGGAGGTCAGAGGGCTGGCGTCCGCACCCTGTGTCAGCGTCATCGTGACCCCACGTCCCTACGTCCCCACGTGACCACGTCCCCACGTGCCCACGTCTCCATGTCCCCGTGTCTTCATATGTCGATTGAACTTCTTTTGCACAGTACATAGCCAACCGTGCTAATCGGAAGTGCGGGGGTAAGGACAACAAGCTAAACACAAAAAGCAGTTCCAAAGAAAATTAGAGGTGTATCCCCACGTCCCAGCATTCCCATATATCCCAGGTCCCCCATACACCCCCGTGTCCCCATATCCCCACGTCTCAGCATTCCCATATATCCCAGGCCCCCCATACACCCCCGTGTCCCCATATCCCCACGTCTCAGCATTCCTATATATCCCAGGTCCCCCATACACCCCCGCCCCCCGTGTCCCCAGTGCTGTCACTCACTCTGGCAGGTCCCGCCGTGCGACGTCGGGTTTCCCTCGTAGCCGGGCGCGCAGCTAGAGGAGAGGGGGAGGGAGGAGGGGAGGGGGGGGTCACGTTGGGGTCATCGCCCCATACAGCGCCCCAGACATCTCCGTCCGTGCGTGCATGGAGGGGTGGCGCAATGGTTAGCGCACTGTCCCTACAATAACCCGACCATCTCTGTTCGATTCCCGCATCGGCTGACATCAGCGGCAATCATCACAAACCCGTCCTGGGCCTCCCCTATAACGAAAATGCATTCAGCGAGCACCCGGTGCGGCGTGTAAACGTCAGCACTGGGAAGACAAAGGCGGTCGGGCGCAGCGCCGGGCCACACCGCCCCCTCAGAGGTCTGCCGTGGCGGCCTTCGTAGGTGCTCGCTAACGGCCCTTGCCCTGACAGTCTGCTTGAGGCTACACAGGGGATCTTTGTCTGCGTGTGTGGGTGAGCGAGTGACACGCACCGGTCGCAGCGCCTCCCCACGTATCCCTGGGCGCAGGCGTCGCACGTCGGGCGCCCGTCGCTGTCCAGGAAGCACGTCTGGGAGAACCTGCACGGGGCCACACGACCCACCACCATCAACGGCGATCCACGCTCCACCGTGCTCCACCACGCTCCACCACGAAGTTTAACATACATACTTTCACACGGGGGATCTTTGTCACGTGAGTGTGCGAGCGTGCGTGTGAGATTTGAGTGCGTGTGTGTCTAGTCATTGTGTATACGCTTGTGTGCGCACACGTGCGTGCGTGTATGCGTGTATGCGTGTGTGCGCATTCATGTGCGTGTATGCGCGCATGCGTCCACATGCGTGCGTGTGGACGCACGCACGAATACACGTGCATGCATGCGTGTGCGTGCGTGCGTGCGCGCACTGGTTGGGGGGCCCCGTGAAGGGGCAGGGGCACGGCTGGCAGTCGGCGGGGGTCCCGCGCGTGGCGTCCCCCACGAAGCCCGCACGGCACCGCTCGCAGCGCGCCCCCTCCGTGTTGTGCTGGCAGCTCTACCGGGGGGCACGGGGGGGGCACGGGGAGGGGGGCACGGGGGGGGGGGGGAGACACGGGGGAGGCGTGTGAGTGTGCGAGTGACCTTGTGGCCTCACGGCCCCTTCGTGCTCTGTGGCGGCCTTCACAGGTGCTCGCCAACACTTGCTCCAATAGTCTGTTAAGGGCTCTACGGGGGAGCGTATAGTTTGTGTGTATGCGTGTCAGCGGGTGCATAAGCGACCTTGTGTCTGCGCAGGAGTCTACTGAACCTGCCTGTATGGGTACGAACGAGCGTGTGTGTGTGTACGAGCGAGCGTGTGTGTGTACGAGCGAGCGTGTGTGTGTACGAGTGAGCATGTGTGTGTGTGTACGAGCGAGCGTGTGTGTGTGTGTACGAGCGAGCGTGTGTGTGTACGAGCGAGCGTGTGTGTGTGTACAAGCAAGCATGTGTGTGTGTGCACGAGTGTGTGTCTGTGTGTGCGAGCGAGCGTGTCGCCGGGTGCCGCTCACCAGACACTCGCCCGTGTGCTCGTCACACGCAGTCCCGTGGCCGTGGCAGCTGCAGCCGGCGCAGGTTCCCAGGTAAAGGCCGGAGTGGACCCGCGAAAATCCCGGAGCGCACTGCTCGCACGATAGGCCCGTGTAACCCGGGGGGCACCTGCACACACACGTACACACACACGTACACACACACACGTACACACACACGTACACGTACACACACACACACACGTACACACACACACGTGTACACACGTACACACACACATACACGTACACACACACGTACACACACACGTACACGTACACACACACACATTACGTACACACACACATTACGTACACACACACCACGTACACACACACGTACACGTACACACACACGTACACACGTACACACACACGTACACACACACACGTACACACACACACACGTACACGCGTTTACACACATGCACAAAGACAATGATCTCCCGTATAGCCTGAACAGGCTGTAAAGGCTGTACGGGGTCACACGAGGGCAACAACGCGCCCCCCCCCCCGCCTACTACTGGCTGGAAAGCTGGAAGGACTCTCCTGAGAGCGAGCCTTGAGACTCGGCGAGGCTTTCCCGGGTGAACAAACAAACGCGTCTGGGTTCGCTCGCCCCGACTGTGTTCGCCTCCCTGTGTGCAGTCCGTCCACTCTCTGTCCTGGGTAACATGAATCAACAAGTGCTGCGAGCGAGCACTATGCCAGAGAGGTGGTGTGGGCAGCACGACACCCGGCCACCTTTGTCTCCCCAGTTGCTGATCTTTACACACAGCACCAGGTACTCGTTTAATGCCGAGTTGTGGTTTCCATGGTGTCAGCTGTGTCCGTGCTGTGTCCGTGCTGTGTCCGTGCGGTGTCCGTGCTGTGTCCGTGCTGTGTCCGTGCTGTGTCCGTGCTGTGTCCGTGCTGTATCCGTGCTGTGTCCGTGCTGTGTCCGTGCTGTGTCCGTGCTGTGTCCGTGCTGTGTCCGTGCTGTGTCCGTGCTGTGTCCGTGCTGTGTCCGTGCGGTGTCCGTGCGGTGTCCGTGCTGTGTCCGTGCTGTGTCCGTGCGGTGTCCGTGCTGTGTCCGTGCTGTGTCCGTGCTGTGTCCGTGCTGTGTCCGTGCTGTGTCCGTGCGGTGTCCGTGCTGTGTCCGTGCTGTGTCCGTGCTGTGTCCGTGCTGTGTCCGTGCTGTGTCCGTGCGGTGTCCGTGCTGTGTCCGTGCTGTGTCCGTGCTGTGTCCGTGCTGTGTCCGTGCGGTGTCCGTGCTGTGTCCGTGCAGTGTCCGTGCTGTGTCCGTGCTGTGTCCGTGCGGTGTCCGTGCTGTGTCCGTGCTGTGTCCGTGCTGTGTCCGTGCTGTGTCCGTGCTGTGTCCGTGCGGTGTCCGTGCTGTGTCCGTGCTGTGTCCGTGCTGTGTCCGTGCTGTGTCCGTGCTGTGTCCGTGCTGTGTCCGTGCGGTGTCCGTGCGGTGTCCGTGCAGTGTCTGGCATGCTCCACCTGCACTCCTCGACGGCGTATGCGGGGCCCAGGCTCGTGGTGGTGGTGATGGCCGTGTCCATGGCGATGTCGGCCAGGCCCACGCTCACCATCTTGTCGTCGTACACGGTCTTGATGAGGATCCCCTCCAGGTTCACGAGCGTCATGAGCAGCTCCTCCCGCGTGACGGCGCGACCGCTACTCTCGTGCTGCCAGTTCTCCTGCACCAGCGCACGCCACCCAGAGACGTCGACACGCGGCGCAGACACCCAGACACGCAGATACCCAGACGCATCGACACGCAGACACCCAGACACGCAGACACCCAGACGCATCGACACGCAGATACCCAGACGCATCGACACCCAGACGCATCGACACGCAGACACCCAGACACGCAGATACCCAGACGCATCGACACGCAGATACCCAGACGCATCGACACCCAGACGCATCGACACGCAGACACCCAGACACGCAGATACCCAGACGCATCGACACGCAGATACCCAGACGCATCGACACCCAGACGCATCGACACGCAGACACCCAGACACGCAGATACCCAGACGCATCGACACGCAGACACCCAGACACGCAGATACCCAGACGCATCGACACGCAGACACCTAGACACCCAGACACCAAGACACCCAGACACCGCGACACGCAGATACGAAACGAGACACCGAGACACGCGTCGACATCGAGATGCGTGTCGACACACATGAGACACTGACAAACATCGAGAGACATCGAGAGGCAGACACACATCAGCAGCACGTCGACAAACATGAGCAGACATCATCACGCGTCAAGAGAAATGAGCAGCACGTCGACAAACATCGACACCGACACGCGTCAACGCAGACAAACCCCGCACGGGAAGGCGCCCGAGTCGGGAATGGAACCCAGGCCCTCCTAGCTGCGAGGCGCGAGCGTGACCACCGCGCCTCCCTGCTGCCGAGGTTCACGGTTCGAATCCAGCGGCGGCCGCCCCGGTTAATGCTGCGGTCATGTACTGTGCGCAATGCTAACTACTACTACCGCTATGAAAACGACGACGACGAAGCGCCGCCTGCTTCGCCATTCGCAAGAGTTGCCCCCCGGCGTCAGGGTCCAAATTCGAAAATTTACCACAAACCACAACTCAATCGGGATTTACAATCAGCTGAAACCACCGCCACCTGCCCCCCCCCCCCACGTCGTCATCATTGCCGTAATCGCGCGGGGGCCGAGGGGCACCTCGATGAAGAGGATGGAGAGGTCGTTGTGGGCCCCGGTCTGTGTGGCGCTGCGGGGGCGGTACGCGAGCGTGCGGCCGCCCCCCTTGAGAAGCACGTCGGGCCGCGACGGCACGCTCAGCTGGTTCACGCGCCCCACGCTGTAGCGGATCTTGAATCGCAGGGAGCCGCCGTACGAGCCAATCTGCATGCGCACGAGAGACAAAAATCCACCGTATAGACTTCAACAGACTGCGAGCAGCCTATGAGGACCGGCGCGGCACACGAGGGGGTGGGCGGCCAGCACCACTCCGGGCCGCCTTTGTCTCTCCGGCGGCGATGTTTACACACCGCACCAGGTACTCATTTGCGGCCAAGTCGACCCAGGCGAGGCCCAGGAACGGTTCGGATAATCGTCACTGGTGTTGGTGGCCGTGAGCAGGAATCGAACTCAGGTCGCTGGGTTCTTAGAGCAGCGTAGCGCTAACCACTACACTACAGCTCCCCACCGAACAAACAAACAAACAAAGATCCCCGTATAGCCTGTAACAGACTGTTGGGGCAAGTGCTGTTTGCGAGCAGCACCTATAAAGGCCGGCACGGCACACGATGGGGTGGGTGGCCAGCACCACGCCCAGTCCACACACATACCCACGCGCATGGGCGGGGCATTGGCGGGGGCGGGGCGAGGGTGGGGGCGGGGCGAGGGCGGAGGGGCGGGGCGAGGGCGGGGGGGGGGAGAGTGGCCTTGTGGGTCGCCCTCCGACGGTCACCTTGTTGCCCAGGAACTGGCCGGGCAGCTCCCAGAAGGACTCGACGGTGCGGAAGTGGCGAGAGAGGTCGACGAGCTGGAAGTAGCCGCTCTCTCCGTCCACCATGATCTGCGTGGCGGCGAGCAGCGGCTGGGACATGGAGCTCCGCATCGTCACGTTCACCCCTGCGTCGGCGCGCGACGACGACAACAACGGATGCCCCCGTGTTAGCTTGTGCCAGGTTAGGTGCACTTTAAGACAGACCCCAGGCATTATGGGTCGACTGACCGAGATGGCCGGCGGATGCAGCGCTCGTCGGCAAGTCGTGAACCCACTCGCTCGCTCGCTCAACCACCCTCTCACTCACCCACTTACTGACTCACCTACTCACTCACCCAGTCAAAAAGACAAAGATCCCCCCTATAGCCTGAACAGACTGTTGGGGCAAGTGCTATTTGCGAGCACCTATGAAGGCTGGCATGGCACACGGAGGGGTGGGTGGCCAAAACCACGCCCGACCGCCTTTGTCTCCCTAGTGGTGATGTTTACACACCACACCAGGTGCTCATTTGAGGCTGAGTCGATCTAGGGGAGGCCCAGGACCGGTTCTGATATTCGCTACTGGTGGTGGCCGTGAGTGGGAATCAAACTTAGGTCGCCGGATTCGTAGCGCGGCGTAATAACCGCTACACCACCGCTCCCCATAACCCAATGACACACTCACTCATCCACTCACTCCCCTCACCAACTCACAAACTCACTCACCCACCCACTTCACCCACTCACTCACTCACCTACTCACTCACCCACTCACTCCCCTCACCCACCAACTTCACCCACTCACTCACCAACTCACTCACTCACTCACCCACTCACTCCCCTCACCCACCAACTTCACCCACTCACTCACCAACTCACTCACTCACCCACCCACTTCACCCACTCACTCACCTACTCACTCACCCACTCACTCACCCACTCACTCACTCACTCACCCACTCACCCACTCACTCACTCACCCACCCACTTCACCCACTCACTCACTCACCCACTCACTCACCTACTCACTCACCCACTCACTCACCCACTCACTCACCCACCCACTTCACCCACTCACTCACTCACCTACTCACTCACCCACTCACCCACTCACTGACCGAAAACAAAGACAAACACCGCCAAGCTTCGTGGGCAGTATGCGCCCGCGGCGGTGGCACGGCGCGCACGCACGCGGCGCTCTCACCCTTCTGGTCGTCGGGCTCGGTGAAGCGCAGCGTGATCTGCGAGCGGTGGCGCCGCGTGCTCTCGCAGGCGTTGGTGACGCCGAAGCAGAAGCAGCGGAGGCACTCGGCGCGCTCCCTCGCCACCGAGTTGTACTGGCCCTCCCCGCACGGGCCTGGGGCGCGCGGACACACACACACACACGGCTCCCACACCTCGACACACACACAGCTCCCACACCTTGACACACACACACAGCTCCCACACCTCGACACACACACACGGCTCCCACACCTTGACACACACACACACGGCTCCCACACCTCGACACACACACAGCTCCCACACCTTGACACACACACACAGCTCCCACACCTCGACACACACACACAGCTCCCACACCTTGACACACACACACACGGCTCCCACACCTTGACACACACACACAGCTCCCACACCTTGACACACACACACGGCTCCCACACCTCGACACACACACACGGCTCCCACACCTCGACACACACACACGGCTCCCACACCTCGACACACACACACGGCTCCCACATCTCGACACACACACGGCTCCCACACCTCGACAAACACACAGCTCCCACACCTCGACACACACACACGGCTCCCACACCTCGACACACACACACGGCTCCCACACCTCGACACACACACACAGCTCCCACACCTCGACACACACACACGGCTCCCACACCTTGACACACACACACGGCTCCCACACCTCGACACACACACACGGCTCCCACACCTTGACACACACACACGGCTCCCACACCTTGACACACACACACGGCTCCCACACCTCGACACACACACAGCTCCCACACCTTGACACACACACACAGCTCCCACACCTCGACACACACACACGGCTCCCACACCTCGACACACACACACGGCTCCCACACCTCGACACACACACACGGCTCCCACACCTCGACACACACACGGCTCCCACACCTCGACAAACACACAGCTCCCACACCTCGACACACACACACACACGGCTCCCACACCTCGACACACACACAGCTCCCACACCTCGACACACACACACACGGCTCCCACACCTCGACACACACACACGGCTCCCACACCTCGACACACACACGGCTCCCACACCTCGACAAACACACAGCTCCCACACCTCGACACACACACACACACGGCTCCCACACCTCGACACATACACAGCTCCCACACCTCGACACACACACACGGCTCCCACACCTCGACACACACACACGGCTCCCACACCTCGACACACACACACGGCTCCCACACCTCGACACACACACACGGCTCTCACACCTCGACACACACACAGCTCCCACACCTCGACACACACACACAGCTCCCACACCTCGACACACATACACGGCTCCCACACCTTGACACACACACACAGCTCCCACACCTCGACACACACACACAGCTCCCACACCTCGACACACACACACGGCTCCCACACCTCGACACACACACACGGCTCCCACACCTCGACACACACACACGGCTCCCACACCTCGACACACACACACGGCTCCCACACCTCGACACACACACGGCTCCCACACCTCGACAAACACACAGCTCCCACACCTCGATACACACACACACACGGCTCCCACACCTCGACACACACACAGCTCCCACACCTCGACACACACACACACACACGGCTCCCACACCTCGACACACACACACGGCTCCCACACCTCGACACACACACGGCTCCCACACCTCGACAAACACACAGCTCCCACACCTCGACACACACACACACACGGCTCCCACACCTCGACACATACACAGCTCCCACACCTCGACACACACACACGGCTCCCACACCTCGACACACACACACGGCTCCCACACCTCGACACACACACACGGCTCCCACACCTCGACACACACACACGGCTCTCACACCTCGACACACACACAGCTCCCACACCTCGACACACACACACAGCTCCCACACCTCGACACACATACACGGCTCCCACACCTTGACACACACACACAGCTCCCACACCTCGACACACACACGGCTCCCACACCTCGACAAACACACAGCTCCCACACCTCGACACACACACACACACGGCTCCCACACCTCGACACACACACAGCTCCCACACCTCGACACACACACACACGGCTCCCACACCTCGACACACACACACGGCTCCCACACCTCGACACACACACGGCTCCCACACCTCGACAAACACACAGCTCCCACACCTCGACACACACACACACACGGCTCCCACACCTCGACACATACACAGCTCCCACACCTCGACACACACACACGGCTCCCACACCTCGACACACACACACGGCTCCCACACCTCGACACACACACACGGCTCCCACACCTCGACACACACACACGGCTCCCACACCTCGACACACACACACGGCTCTCACACCTCGACACACACACAGCTCCCACACCTCGACACACACACACAGCTCCCACACCTCGACACACATACACGGCTCCCACACCTTGACACACACACACAGCTCCCACACCTCGACACACACACACAGCTCCCACACCTCGACACACACACACGGCTCCCACACCTCGACACACACACACGGCTCCCACACCTCGACACACACACACACGGCTCCCACATCTCGACACAAGGAGGAGGAGGAGCAAGAAGGCATGAAGAGGAGGAGGTGTGAGGAGGAGGAGGGAGGAGGAGTTGTGTGAGGAGCGAGGAGGAGGCACCGGTGTCGCCCTTGACGACGAGCACGGCGTCGGGGATGCCGAAGATCATGCCCTTGGCGTTGATGGCCTCGCACGTGTAGGCGCCCTGGTCCGAGTCCTTGACGTCACGCAGCACCAGCACGCCCTGCCCGTTCTCCGAGCTCATCGACACCCTGCACGCACGCATGCAAGCACGCGCACGCACGCACGTACGCACGCATGCCCACACGTGTACGCACACGGGTACGCGCACACACGCGCACGAACACACGCACACGTGCACACGCACGAACACACGTACACGTGCACACGCGCGTACACGTGCACACGCGCGTACACACGCACACGCGTCCACACACGTACAGACGCGCACGCGCACCCACGCACGCATACATGTAGACACGTGCACACACACGAACACGTACGCAACACACGCATCCACACAGTAGAGGTGGTTTTGGGTTAGATCGCGTGAATATGAATGTTCCGTTAAACCCGCCACGCATGCACACACACGCACGTTCACAAGCGCGCACGCGCACATGCACGCAACGCACGCGCATGTTGACACGGGCGGCAGGGTGACGGTGGCACGGTGGCGATACTCCGTGCGTCACGGCGAGGAGTCGTGATTTTAATCCCGACCCGGGCGCCTTCCTGTGTGGTGTGGTTGTTCTCTGCTGCGGAGTGCGAGCGTGCGAAACCTCCTCCCGGCAGTGAGCCTTTGACACTTCACGTGGCTTTAAGTTGCACCTGGCCTGGTACAATCACCGTGGTAACGTCACCTCCTAGTGGCGAACGGCGGTCGTTGTTGTGTGCGATCAAGTGTGGCTGACTGTGTGGGGGGCGCCGCGGTGGTGAGATGTTATCTACCTCGCCTGGTATACAGGAAGTCGTGGGTTCGATCCCGACCCTGATGCCTGCTGCTGTATATTTGGATTCTGCGTGTCTCTTTCTCTCTCATCAGCATCACGGTGGCTAAGAGATGTTAACTACCTCGCCTGGTATACAGGAGGTCGTAGTATTCTCAGGTTTTTTCGGTAAAGTCACGTAGGTAAAAACATTAAAATTAATGAAAGTAGCTGCATCAAGAATTAGCTGCATCAAGTGAAGTGATGCAGCTAATTCGGCTGTGACGGTCCCACCTGATGACAGAGACTTGTGTTGCCTCCGAAACGTCGTGAATTTTATTTTTGTTTTGTTTTATTTTACTTTCATTAATTTTAATGTTTTTACCTACGTGACTTTACCGAAAAAACCTGAGAATATGAATCCTTGCAGTCACGAAAGCTTCAAATCTAGGAGGTCGTAGGTTTGATCCCGACCCTGACGCCTGCTGCTGTATATTTTAGAATCAACATCACGCGTTTATTTGGCTGCTCTACATTTCCACGCGATAGGCCACCTTCGTTGGGCTATTGTTCTTGGCCAGGTTGCTCCTGAAAAAGCGCTACATAACTCAGTGGGCCTCAACTGTTAAAATACAAATAAAAAATTAATAACTAACTCGTATTGGCCAAACAACATCCCAATGCTCAGAGATAAGCTGCAAACAACATTGTCCCTGTTGTAAAAATGTGAGTCTTGAAACTCATCTCCGTATGATGAGTCGTTCGTACCCAACTGTACTTAGCCGTCCACACGTACCCGGTCGCGCGTATCAGGCCACGCGTACCAGGCCGGACCGTACCCGCCCGCGTTGCGTACCGCACCCCGCCACGTACCGGCTGCTGGCGGGCACGTGGCCCCAGTTGAGCCTCCAGGTGATGAGTGGCGTGGGCACCCCTACGGCCTCGCAGGTGAGCGTCACCGAGTCCCCCCGCGACACCATCACCATGTCCGCCGGCGGCATCACCACTTGCGGGGGACCTGAGCGCGAAGACAAAGATCCCCCGCGTAGCCTTCGGCGGACCGTCGGGGCGAGTGTCGCGAGGGAGCGGCGGCCACGCCCGCCCGCCTTTTGTCTCCCCGCAGCGGGGCCACGCGGCGCGGGGTGCGAACCGCCCCGCGACCGCTTCCCGCACGCTCGCTACGGGGTGCGTCTCAAAGCCCCCTTGCTTTGCGCAGGTCGCAGTTGGTGCGGCCGCTGGGACAGATCGGCTATTTTACCGATGTGCGGGTTTCAACGTGTGTGTGTGTGTGCGCGCGTCTGTGTGGACTCGTGCGTCTCACGTCCCAGTGAACGTGCGCGTTTGTGTGCGCGCTTGCGCAAGCGTGCGCGTGTCCGCGAGTGTGCATCGTCGCTCACGGCAGTCGTTCTCGTCGGAGCCGTCGCGGCAGTCGCGCTCCTCGTCGCACTGGTAGCTCGCCGGGATGCACTGGTCGCGCGACGCGCACGAGAACTGCTCCGGGGCACAGCGGTCGTACGGGCCCCGCGTCGCTGCATACACACGCAAACACACACACACACGCACATGCACAGAAGTTCCCCACGTAGCCTTTAACGGACCGTGCGTCCTCGCGTTTCCCCACGCATCCTCGTGCATTCCCCGTGCGTCCAGTGAGTCCCGGCGTGTCCGTAACAGCGTGTCCCTGCGTCTCCCCCTGCGTGTCCCCGCGTGTCCCCCTGCGTCTCCCCCTCGCGTCCCCCGCGTGTCCCTGCGTCTCCCCCTGCGTGTCCCCGGCGTGTCCCTGCGTCTCCCCCTGCGTGTCCCTGCGTCTCCCCCTGCGTGTCCCCCGCGTGTCCCTGCGTCTCCCCCTGCGTGTCCCTGCGTCTCCCCCCGCGTGTCCCCCGCGTGTCCCCCGCGTGTCCCTGCGTCTCCCCCTGCGTGTCCCCGGCGTGTCCCCGGCGTGTCCCTGCGTCTCCCCCTGCGTGTCCCTGCGTCTCCCCCTGCGTGTCCCCCGCGTGTCCCTGCGTCTCCCCCTGCGTGTCCCTGCGTCTCCCCCTGTGTGTCCCCCGCGTGTCCCTGCGTCTCCCCCTGCGTGTCCCTGCGTCTCCCCCCGCGTGTCCCCCGCGTGTCCCCCGCGTGTCCCTGCGTCTCCCCCTGCGTGTCCCCGGCGTGTCCCCGGCGTGTCCCTGCGTCTCCCCCTGCGTGTCCCTGCGTCTCCCCCTGCGTGTCCCCCGCGTGTCCCTGCGTCTCCCCCTGCGTGTCCCTGCGTCTCCCCCTGTGTGTCCCCCGCGTGTCCCTGCGTCTCCCCCTGCGTCTCCCCCTGCGTGTCCCTGCGTCTCCCCCCGCGTATCCCCCGCGTGTCCCTGCGTCTCCCCCTGCGTGTCCCCGGCATGTCCCCCGCGTGTCCCCGCATGTCCCCCGCGTGTCCCTGCGTCTCCCCCTCGTGTCCCCGGCGTGTCCCGCGCGTGTCCCTGGGTCTCCCCCTCGTGTCCCCGGCGTGTCCCCGTGCGATCCTCACGGCAGACGTCCTCGTCCGAGTTGTCCCCACAGTCGTTGTCTCCGTCGCAGCGCCACAGCTTGAGCGCGCAGCGTCCGTTCCGGCACCGGAACTCGTTGGGTTCGCACGGGGAGGCGGTGGCTGAGGGCAACGCACGCGGCTTGTGAGCACGTATGCAACGCGAGAGCGTCTGGCCACACGTGTGTGTGTGTGTGTCTGTGTGTGTGTGTGTCTGTATGTGTGTGTCTGTGTGTGTGTCTGTATGTGTGTCTGTATGTGTGTGTGTCTGTACGTGTGTGTCTGTACGTATGTGTCTGTATGTGTGTGTCTGTATGTGTGTGTCTGTATGTGTGTGTCTGTGTGTGTGTGTCTGTGTGTTAGCGTTTGTGTAGCGGTTAGCGCTACGCTGCGCTATGAACCCGGCAACCCGAGTTTTATTCCCGCTCATGGCCATTACCGGTGACGTTTATCTAAACTGGTCCTGGGCCTCACCTAGGTCGACTCAGCCTCAAATGAGTACCTGGTGCAGTGTGTAGTAAACATCGACACTGGGAAAACAAAGGCAGTCGGGCGTGGTACTGGCCACCTACCCCATCGTGTGCCGTTCCGGCCTTCATAGGTGCTCGCTAACAGCACTTGTCCCCAACAGTCTGTGAAGACTACATGGGGAATCTTTGTCTGTCCATGTGTTAAGGGGAGTGGAAACTGCAGTTATTAGCGTACAGCCTACCGAGTTCCAATCACGCTCACGGCCACTGCCGGTGCCGAACATCTGAACCGGTCCTGGGCCTCCCCTAGGTCGACTTGGCCTTAACTGCGTACCGACGTGCGGCGTTGTGTAAACATCAGAACTGGGGAGGCGGCGGCGGCCGTGGCGGAGATTTTTTTTCGGCCGCACCACCGCCTCGTTGGCGCGCCGCGCCGGCCTTCGAAGGTGCCACTCGCTAACCTTGCCCCAACAGCCTCGCGCAGGCCGCACGACGGGCAGGGGAGGGGGGGGACATTTGGCCGTCGCCCTCACCGCAGGCCATCTCGTCGCTCCCGTCGGTGCAGTCCTTCTCCCCGTCGCACAGGTAGTCCCGCGGAACGCACTGCCCGTTGCCGCAAACCGCCTCCTCGACGCGGCACGGGCGAGCGGCCGGGTGGGGCGGCACGGGTGCTGCAGTGTGGGGGACCTGGGGGCGCGGCGGCGGAGGCGTCAGCGGCGGCGGCGGTGGCGGCGTCGGCGATGACTGCGGCGACGGCGGCGGAGGCGGAGGGGGCGTGACGACGGGCCGGCTAGGAGGGCGCTCGGGACGGCCGGGTACAACAGCCGGGGGCAGCACGACGGCGGGAGGTGGGGTGGGCTCCGCCGTGATGACTGTGGTGGGGGGGGGGGGGGGGAGACGGCGGCCATGAACGACTCGGCGGGGGGGGGGTGGTCTGGACGACGGCTCGGCAAGATGCGGAAAGGGGCTCGCGCGGAATCCGCACGACTCGGCGGAATCCGCAATGGCTCGATGGGAGCGCGATGAGTTCGCGAAGCGGACGGTTCGCCTCCTTGCCACACGCGTGTCCCTCCACTCCGCCACGTCAAACTAATAGAGATGGACGGCCTCCTGCCGGGTGCAGCGTCGGTGCTTCGCAAACAAAACTCTGGACTTGACGCACCATCAGCCGGCTCGCCAGAATGTCGGATCGACTCGTGAGCGGGTGCCGAGAGAGGTTCGGGAATCTGGAGCGAGCCGTCGGGTTGGCGGGAGCGTAACTAAAACTACGGAACTATTCGTTTCTTTACTGGGTAAGGCCCAACTGAGCTGTGCAGCTCTTTGTCAGAAGCGACCTGGCCACAAATCGTAGCTCAACGAAGTGGCTCATCATCATCATGTGGACATTTATAGTAGGCAACTATTCTAAACTCATGATGATTCTAAACGTGTAGCGAAAAAACGGTAGACCCGGAGTTAGGTCCATGCGAACGTGCAAACTCCAGGGTCGGGATCTAACCACGACCTCCTGTATACCAGGCGAGGTAGTTAACATCTCGCCACCGCGGCACCCTGAGGCACGATCTGGGCCGCTCTGCACAGCCCGGAATATATTTATCACGACGTGAGATTTTGGGGGTGGGGGGGGGGGAGGAAAGGGGAGCGATGGGGGGGGTGGTGACTGTCCTGAAATGTCAAACTTATCATCAAACAGGGCCCGACATTCATACAATCAGTGTATTTATTTTCTCCAGTAAATATCAATCAATAAATATTGATTATTGGGGGGCGAGGGGGGCGCCATCATTCACCCCCCTGCCCACCCCTCCTTCCCGGAGACTCCAGGAAGCGCGCTGCTCCGTGCGGTGCGCTGTGAGTGTCCGCGTGGCGGTGATCGGGACTCTTACCGTGGCGCTGCGTCCGGGACGGTGGCAGGCAGAGTAAGAGACAGCGAGACACGTGGTCTCGGTTAGACACGGGGTCACGCACAAGGTACATCCACAGCGTGGATGTACCTTGCACAGAGACACAGAGATCCACACAACAACACACAGACAAAACCAAGACACACACACGCAGACACAGAGATACACAGAACAACACACAGGCAAAACAAAGACACACACAAACGCAGACACAGACATCCACACAACAACACACAGAAAAAAGAAAGACACACACACGCAGACACAGGGATACACAGGGACAGACGTGGGCACACTGGGACAGATAGGGGCACACAGACACACAGGGAGACACGTGGGCACACAGACACACAGGGAGACACGTGGGCACACAGACACACAGGGAGACACGTGGGCACACAGATACACAGGGAGACACGTGGGCAGGCGAGTGAGTGACTACGCACCGCAGTTGCTCTCGTCCGAGTCGTCCTCGCAGTCCATGCGGCGGTCGCACGCGTAGTCCAGGGGGATGCACTCACCTGAGCCGCACGCAAACTCCTCCGGCCCACACGCACGCGGGGCCTCCGTGGGGGCTGCAACACACACGCACGTACACACGCAGATGCACGTACACACGCGCACACACGCACACACGCGTACACACACAAAACGAACACGCGCACAAGTGCACACACGTACGCACACACACATGTACGCACGTACACACGCACGTACACACAGGCACACGCGTGTACTTTATTAATACGTGTACATACAAAGACAAATATTTCCACCCTCGCCGTATAGCCTTTGACGGACTATTAGGGCAAGTGCTGTTAGTGAGCAGCACCTATGAAGGCCCGGAGCGGTGTGCCTATGGAGGGGCGGCGTGGCCAGCATCATGCCCAGCAGCCTCGATCTCCCCAGTGCTGCTGTTTCACACACCGCACCGGTGTTTAAGCCTGAGTCGATCTAGGGGAAGCCCAGGCACCGGTTCAAATGTTTGTCACCGATTTTGGCCATGAGTGGGAACCCAACACGGTTTGCGAGGTTTGCAGTGCAGTGCGCTAACCACTGCGCCACCGCTCCCCGAGGTACACACACGTGCATGCATGCGCACACAGACGATCGTATTAGGCTTTACTAACACAAGCAAGCATGCATCAACACACACACACACGCATGCATGCATGAACACATACAGCACTGTTCAAGCAGACACACATCCCCAGCCGTAACAGGCCATTGGGGCAAGCCCTTTTAGCGAGCACCTACGAAGGCCGGCATGGTGGCGATGCTAACGCAACCGCTCCAGGTGCTCGTGTGAGCGCTGCTGCTTTACACAACGCAGCGGTGTTACTCATTTATGGCTGAGTCGACTTAAAGGGAGGCCTCGGACTGGTTCAGATCATCATCACTGCTTCTGGCCGTGAGCGGGAATCGAACTCGGGTCGCCGGGTTCGTCGCGCAGCGCACTAACCGCTAGGAGACCGCTACGCACCAACCACACACACACACACAAAGACAAAGGTCCCCCGTGTAGCCTTAACAGACTGTTGGGGCAATCGCTGTCAGTGAACACCTATGAAGGCCGGCACGGCACATCAGGGGGTGGGTGAACAGCACCACGCCCGGCCGCCTTTGTCTTCCTACTGGCGATGTTTATACACCGCACCGGGTACTCATTTCACGCTGAGTCAACTTAGGAAAGGCCCTCTCTAATCTCTCTCTCTCTCAGCCACAATGACAAAAATCCTCTGGATAGCCTTTAACAGGCTGCTGGGGCAAGTGTTGTTTGCGAGCAGCACCCATGAAGGCCAGCACTGCACACAATGGGGTGGGTGGCCAGCACCACACCCAGCCGCCTTCATCTCCACAGTGGCGATGTTCACACTGCACCAGGTGCTCATTTGCCGCTGAGTCGGCCTAGGCAAGATTCAGGAGTGGTGCAGATAATCGTCACCGGTCTTGGCCATGAGCGGGAATCGAACTCGGGTGGCCGGGTTCGTAGTGCAGCGCGCTAACCTCTGCACCACCGGCTCCTCCCAGACACATGCACACACGCGCACTTTGCTAGCACGTGACCTGTACACACGAAGATTTACCCTCCCCCCTTCCACTCGTCGGACAGCCTTTAGCAGGCTACCACGAGGGACAAACACGGCGCCCAGCCAGCGCCCGGGGGCCCTGGCATGCCACCCACGTACCAAATACCGCCGGGCAGCCCTCGAAGAAGGCGTCGATTCAAGGCCCCCCGTCGGATGAATTTGCACAGCTGGACTAGCAGCGTATCTTCCCCTGAATAATCGTAAATCTACGACCCGTGAAGGCGCATTTCATCCGTGGGTTCCCGCCAATGCGTGCCGCGTAGGGAGAACCGGGAAATAAACAGATCCTGCTGGGCAAACGGCCGGAACTCGGCAACGGGGTTCAGGCCTGTTTAGAGGTGAGAGATTTCAAGACAGATCTGACGATATCGAACGACTCTGATTGTCGTTAGACAGGAAAGGCAAAAGCGTTGTTCCGTCGCCAGGAAACAAACAAGATCTGCCGGGTCGATGGCCAGAACTCAGCGGCGGGGTGAGGGCCAGTTTACAGAGGTGAGAGATTCCAAGGCAGACTTCACTCCGACTCCGAATGCCTTAATCGGGAAAGGCAAAAGCGTTGTTCCATCGTCTGGGAGCTGCACGGCGGCAAAAGCCACGACGATCGCTCCAGGAACAGAGCCTCGACCTCGGAGTCCACCGAAGGAGGCGGTGCGAAGGTCGCGGGGACCTCGTTGGCGAGTGAACACGGATCAGCTCCTGCAGATACCGCGGGGCTAGGCCACGGAGAGCCTTCACATTAATTTCCTCGACTTTTGAGTCCTTTAGAAGAAGATGATTTGACGACCTCAGCAGCAGCAGGAGCAGCCTACGGGCAAACCGCCCGTGACGGTGCCCCCGATCTCGGGTGAGATCTCGAGAGGCTCGGCAGGATCTTCGAGCCTGGATAAGTGTTCGCCCGTACACGTGGGCCATTTTCAACGGCCACCTCGCACAAATGGGGCTCCTAAGAAAATGCCGGAGAAGATCTGTGGCCGTGAAAAGCCAAACGGTGAACCGCACAGCGACACACTTCTTCAGGAGGACCTCCACATTGGCATCCAGCTCGTGAACATCTTTGCCACCGCACGTGAGAAGAAGATGGATGGCCGCCACCTTGCCTCAAATCCCTCCGCTGTGCTGAGGCCCAGCACGGCAGCAGGTGGAGGAGGAGGAGGAGGACGGAGAGGGCAGAGACCATGCGCGTGCGGGAACATTGCCAGGGAGAAGGCGACGGCACACGAAACCCACGGGGGCGAGGGGACGTGAGCAGTGCACGCAGTTAGCACGCCAGCGGGCCACTGCAGACCACGGCACACGAGCGCACACGCCGCTACGCACAGCGGCGCGCACAGCGGCGCGCACTTACTCCACGGGGTGTCGGAAGGAGGCAGGGTCGGCTCGTCGTCTTCACACGCGCACCGCACACACGCAGTGACGATCACACACACAGTGACGATCACACACGCAGTGACGATCACACACACAGTCACGATCACACACGCAGTGACAGCATTATCGACAAGGAGACTCCATCATCTCATCTGCCATGGTAAGTGCACCGTGGTAAGTGTGCCATGGTGAGGGTGAAATGTGCCATGGTTGGTGAGCGTGCCGTGGCGAGCGAGCCGCGTGTGCCGTACCGTGACCGATGCGCCGGAAGCTGTAGCCCTGCGTGGAGACGCGGTAGTTGGCGATGTCGCCGGTGCGCACGGCGCGCCACAGCACGGCCGCCACCTGCGCCTCGTCCGCGTTGCCCTCCGACTGCACGTCCACGTCCACCATCACGTGACCAAACACCAGCCTGGGAGGGGGGCGGCAGAGAGGGGGGGGGGGGAACCGCTCGAGTGAGCGACGCCAACACGCGGCATACAGCGCGTGTGCGCTGTGAGGAGCGGTGGCGCGGCGGTTAGCGCCACCGCGCTACGGGAGTTCCAATGCCGCTGGCCGGTATCTGAACCGCTCCTGGGCCCTCCCCTACATCGACTCAGCCTTAGTTGAGTGCCTGGCGCCGTGTGTGGGTACGTGCCCGCGCACGCACGCGGGCACACACGCACGCGCGTGTGTAAACAGCACCAGGACTGGGCCGTGCGTGGTGGCCGGCCACCACCAACCCACTCGTGGCGCCGTGCCGGCTCGCTGACAGCACTTGCCCCGACGGCCTGCGCGGGCTACGCCGGGGGGGAGAACCTTTGTCTTTGTGTACGTGTGTGCAGTTGCGTGGATTGTTGCCGTGCGCGTGCGTTGTTACCGGATGAGCACGACCGTCACGATTTGCTCCCCGTCGACGTTTGCAAACTCGGACTCCAGCTGAGGAGGAGAGGTGGGGTGGGGGGTCAAGGGTCACGCATAAGCGGCAGCGTTAACACAAAGCCGACGTCCGACACGAGGGGGGCCACGCGAAGTCTCCGTGCCAGTGGGGATGAAGAACGGGATGGACGGTGGAAATGGAGGGGGGGGGGGGGTCTTACTAGTAATCACTGCAAAGTTGGACAGGGGAAGCCGTGAATATATCCGCGGGTGGCTACGTTCCAAAACCGCGATATTCGAAACTTAAGCACTTACCAAAGTAATGGGGTTAGCTACACGGAATCCACAAATAGACAACATCACAAGTGAAACAAGTACCATACTGTATGGCAAATAAACATAAAAAACCATTAATTGAAATAAACGCTTTAAAACCCAATACAAAAAAAATTCCTAGACAATAAGTAGTAGTATACATGACTGAATAAACACTGCTTTCCGATGATGATGATCCAAAAGCGTCTGTGTGCCTGTATTTTTCCGCGAGTGGGGAAGCGGTGGTGCTACAGTTAGCGTACTACGAACCCGGCGATCGGAGTTCGATTCCGGTGACGGCCAACACCAGTGACGATTATCTGAGTCGATCCTGGGCCTTCCCTACGTCGACTCAGCCTCAAATGAGTACCTGGTGCGGTGTTTAAACGTCACCACTAGGGAGATAAAGGCGGCCTGGCACGGCACCGGCCGCCTGCTGCCCTCGTGTGCCGTGCCGGCCTTCATCGGTGCTGCTCGCTAACAGCACTTGCCCCTACAGTCTGTTGACAGGCTACACGGGGGATCTTTGCCTTTGCCCGCGAGATGCTCGCACGGCTGTGGGGTTGAGGTGCCACCGACTGCCTCCCATCCCGTGCCCACCCCGCCCCACGCTGCCAGCCGATGAGACAGCATTGATTTACGGTGCTTTTACTGGAAGACTTTGCTGTTTTTTCCTGGATTTTTCTGTTGCGCGTAGTCACTTTAAGATGTTTCTTGTTCATGTTTTTGTTTGTTGCGGTTGAGCCCAATTCAAGAGCCGAATGGCTCACAGGGCGATACCTAATAAATGAACTGAACTGAACGGAGACAGTCCTTAATACACAATGATAGAGTACTACGGGGTGCAGGATAGCCGCAAGAGGCCAAAATTAACCCCCGCGAAAGCTAATTTGGTACACAAGGAGGTTGCCCGCGATAGGTCGAAACAGCGGACGATGAACCCGTGGTATTCAAGGGTCTCCTTTACCGCAAAATTAACCGCAAGGCAGCAAAGAGGGGCCCCCACCCCTCCCCAACCACGCCCCCCCACAGTCGCAGCCGCTCTCCCCCCTCACTTTTCCCTAGCCCCCTCCCCCCACACAGCCGAGGGTGAGTGAGGGCGCTTGTTAGCGAGCGTGAACGAGTGTGAGCGTGGGTGAGCGAGCGAGAGGGTGAGTGAGCAAGTGTGAGCGAGCGTGAGCGTGGGAGAGCGAGCAAGAGGGTGAGTGAGCGAGTTTGAGCGAGCGTGGGCGAGCGAGAGGGTGAGTGAGCGAGCGTGAGCGTGGGTGAGCGAGAGGGTGAGTGAGCGAGTGTGAGCGAGCGTGAGCGTGGGTGAGCGAGCGAGAGGGTGAGTGAGTGAGTGAGCAAGAGGGTGAGTGAGCGTGGGTGAGCGAGCGAGAGTGAGTGAGTGAGTGAGTGAGTGAGTGAGTGAGCGAGCGAGAGGGTGAGCGGTACTCACGGCGTCGATGACGGCCCGGGACACCTCCTGGAACTCCTCCGACTCGTAGTTCTCCATGCGCTCGTTGTACGCGATCGAGCTCGTGAAGTTGATGTTCACGCGGTACACAACTGCACGGACGGGGGGAGGGGGGGGACACACATGACGGACACACGGAGGCCACGCAGGGACACGGTGGAGGGGATATGGTGGAGGGGACAGAAGGACACACAGCGGACACAGAGACATTGCATTGTTAGTATACGAGTCTATGGGTCTGCGTGTGAGTTTATGGGTCTCTGTTGTGAGTCAATGGGTCTCTGTGTGAGACTATGGGTCTCTATGCGAGTCTATGGGTCTCTATGTGAGTCTATGGGTCTGCGTGTGAGTTTATGGGTCTCTGTTGTGAGTCAATGGGTCTCTGTGTGAGACTATGGGTCTCTATGCGAGTCTATGGGTCTCTATGTGAGTCTATGGGTCTCTGTGTGAGTCTATGGGTCTCTATGCGAGTCTATGGGTTTATATGCGAGGCTATGGGTCTCTATGTGAGTCTATGGGTCTCTATGAGAGTCTATGGGTCTCTATGCGAGTCTATGGGTCTCTATGGGAGTCTATGTGTCTCTATGTGAGTCTATGGGGTCTCTATGTGAGTCTGTGGTTCTCTATGTGAGTCTATGGGTCTCTATGCGAGTCTGTGGGTCTCTGTGTGAGTCTATGGGTCTCAATGTGAGTCTGTGGGTCTCTATGCGAGTCTATGGGTCTCTATGCGAGTCTATGGGTCTCTATGCGAGTCTATGGGTCTCTATGTGAGTCTATGGGTCTATGTGTGAGTCAATGGGTCTCTATGTGAGTCTATGGGTCTCTATGTGAGTCTATGGGTCTCTGTATGAGTCTATGGGTCTCTATGCGAGTTTATGGGTCTCACTGTGAGTCTATGGGTCTTTGTATGAGTCTATGGGTCTCTGTGTGAGTCTATGGGTCTCTATGTGAGTCTGTGGGTCTCTGTGTGAGTCTATGGGTCTCTGTGTGAGTCTATGGGTCTCTGTGTGAGTCTATGGGTCTCTATGTGAGTCTGTGGGTCTCTGTGTGAGTCTATGGGTCTCTGTGTGAGTCTATGTGTCTCTGTGTGAGTCTATGGGTCTCTATGTGAGTCTATGGGTCTCTGTGTGAGTCTATGGGTCTCTGTGTGAGTCTATGGGTCTCTATGTGAGTCTGTGGGTCTCTATGTGAGTCTATGAGTCTCTGCGCGAGTCTATGAGTCTCTGCGCGAGTCTTTGAGTCTCTGCGCGAGTCTATGAGTCTCTGCGCGAGTCTATGAGTCTATGCGCGAGTCTATGAGTCTCTACGCGAGTCTATGAGTCTCTGCGCGAGTCTATGAGTCTCTGCACGAGTCTATGGCCCTTGTTGCATTCCAGATGCGCAACGAAGCCACCTGCAACGGCATTCGCGAAACCCGAGCCCAGAAAACCCCGGGGTGGACTCCACGGAGCCCTCCTCAATCTGGAGCGGAGTTCGAGCAGACCCTGGGTCGCCGTGGCTCGGTGTGCGACCCGACCCAGGGGCCAGGGAGGCGGGTGCCCCCCACGACGCTTCCACCACCCGGGGGTCATGCCAATGAATGGCTAAAAACGATCCGGGTCCGGGCGAAGCGGATCTGCCGCAGGATTTGTGTGCGCCCCCCCCCCCCCCCTTCACCAGCTTTATTTATAAAAAGTGTATTTAAGGAAACCTGGTTGAGGGACAGTGACACTTGGGCCAACAAACAAACAGCGGGGACAGGCAGACAGCCCTGCAGCCACACAGCCACACAGCCATAGAGACAGGTGCACTACCCTACAGCCACACACACAGCCACACTACCCTACAGCCACACACACAGCCACACACACAGCCGCACTACCCTACAGCCCTACAGTCACACACACGGCCACACTACCCTACAGCCCTACAGCCACACACACAGCCACACTACCCTACAGCCCTACAGCCACACACACAGCCGCACTACCCTACAGCCCTACAGCCACACACACAGCCACACTACCCTACAGCCCTACAGCCTCACACACAGCCGCACTACCCTACAGCCACACACACAGCCGCACTACCCTACAGCCCTACAGCTGCACTACCCTACAGCCCTACAGCCTCACACACAGCCGCACTACCCTACAGCCACACACACAGCCGCACTACCCTACAGCCCTACAGCTGCACTACCCTACAGCCCTACAGCCCACACACAGCCGCACTACCCTACAGCCACACAGCAACACACACAGCCACACTACCCTACAGCCACACACACAGCCACACACACAGCCGCACTACCCTACAGCCCTACAGCCACACACACGGCCACACTACCCTACAGCCCTACAGCCACACACACAGCCACACTACCCTACAGCCCTACAGCCACACACACAGCCGCACTACCCTACAGCCCTACAGCCACACACACAGCCACACTACCCTACAGCCCTACAGCCTCACACACAGCCGCACTACCCTACAGCCACACACACAGCCGCACTACCCTACAGCCCTACAGCCACACACACAGCCACACTACCCTACAGCCCTACAGCCACACACACAGCCACACTACCCTACAGCCCTACAGCCTCACACACAGCCGCACTACCCTACAGCCACACACACAGCCGCACTACCCTACAGCCCTACAGCTGCACTACCCTACAGCCCTACAGCCCACACACAGCCGCACTACCCTACAGCCACACAGCAACACACACAGCCGCACTACCCTACAGCCACACACACAGCCGCACTACCCTACAGCCACACACACAGCCACACTACCCTACAGCCCTACAGCTGCACTACCCTACAGCCCTACAGCCTCACACACAGCCGCACTACCCTACAGCCTCACACACAGCCGCACTACCCTACAGCCACACACACAGCCGCACTACCCTACAGCCCTACAGCTGCACTACCCTACAGCCCTACAGCCCACACACAGCCGCACTACCCTACAGCCACACAGCAACACACACAGCCGCACTACCCTACAGCCACACACACAGCCGCACTACCCTACAGCCACACACACAGCCACACACACAGCTGCACTACCCTACAGCCACACAGCCTCACACACAGCTGCACTACCCTACAGCCCTACAGCTGCACTACCCTACAGCCCTATAAGCAGCAAGGCGCCAGAAAGGCGCCTCACTCCGGCCTCAAAGAGAACAAGTCGCCTATCACAGGGGGGGGGGGACGTTTGAGACAACGGCCCTCAGGCAGCCGTGGCGAGGGGCCATTCGCCCGAAACGTCGCCCACACGGAGTGCGCCGAGCGCGATGGCCAGCGCCGTCCGGCTGCGGCCTGGCGCACTCCGGTGGACGGGGCGGGCGAGCGGGCGGCCCCTGTGGGTCCCCTGTACCTGCGGAGAGGCATCCGTCTCTGGACACGCGGAATGCTGAACACCGACACGGGGGTGTTCAGCCTCGGGATTAGGGGACGCCAAGCAGGATTCCACCACCCAGAATGTGCGCGCGTGTGTGTGTGAGTGTGCGGTGCTCGCTAACAGCACTTGCCCCAACAGTCTGTTGAGGCTATACGGGGGATCGTTATCTTTGTGTGTGAGGGTGGTGTGTAGTTGTGAGTGAGGGTGGTGAGTGTAGCGGTGAGTGAGGGTGGTGAGTGTAGTTGTGAGTGAGGATAGTGAGTGTAGCGATGAGTGAGGGTGGTGAGTGTAGTTGTAAGTGAGAGTGGTGAGTGTAGCGATGAGTGAGGGTGGTGAGTGTAGTTGTGAGTCAGAGTGGTGAGTGTAGTTGTGAGTGAGGGTGGTGAGTGTAGTTGTAAGTGAGAGTGGTGAGTGTAGTTGTAAGTGAGAGTGGTGAGTGTAGCGGTGTGTGAGTGAGGGTGGTGAGTGTAGTTTTGAGTGAGAGTGGTGAGTGTAGCGGTGAGTGAGGGTGGTGAGTGTAGTTGTGAGTGAGAATGGTGAGTGTAGCGGTGAGTGAGGGTGGTGAGTGTAGTTGTGAGTGAGGGTGGTGAGTGTAGCGGTGTGTGAGTGAGGGTGGTGAGTGTAGTTGTGAGTGAGGGTGGTGAGTGTAGTTGTAAGTGAGAGTGGTGAGTGTAGCGGTGTGTGAGTGAGGGTGGTGAGTGTAGTTGTGAGTGAGAGTGGTGAGTGTAGCGGTGAGTGAGGGTGGTGAGTGTAGTTGTGAGTGAGGGTGGTGAGTGTAGCGGTGTGTGAGTGAGGGTGGTGAGTGTAGTTGTAAGTGAGAGTGGTGAGTGTAGCGGTGAGTGAGGGTGGTGAGTGTAGTTGTGAGTGAGGGTGGTGAGTGTAGTGGTGTGTGAGTGAGGGTGGTGAGTGTAGTTGTAAGTGAGAGTGGTGAGTGTAGTTGTGAGTGAGAGTGGTGAGTGTAGCGGTGAGTGAGGGTGGTGAGTGTAGTTGTGAGTGAGAGTGGTGAGTGTAGCGGTGAGTGAGGGTGGTGAGTGTAGTTGTGAGTGAGAGTGGTGAGTGTAGCGGTGAGTGAGAGTGGTGAGTGTAGTTGTGAGTGAGAGTGGTGAGTGTAGCGGTGAGTGAGGGTGGTGAGTGTAGTTGTGAGTGAGGGTGGTGAGTGTAGCGGTGAGTGAGGGTGGTGAGTGTAGTTGTAAGTGAGAGTGGTGAGTGTAGCGGTGAGTGAGGGTGGTGAGTGTAGTTGTGAGTGAGAGTGGTGAGTGTAGTTGTGTGTGAGGGTGGTGAGTGTAGCGGTGAGTGAGGGTGGTGAGTGTAGTTGTAAGTGAGAGTGGTGAGTGTAGCGGTGAGTGAGAGTGGTGAGTGTAGCGGTGTGTGAGGGTGGTGAGTGAGAGTGGTGAGTGTAGTTGTGTGTGAGAGTGGTGAGTGTAGTTGTGAGTGAGGGTGGTGAGTGTAGTTGTGAGTGAGGGTGGTGAGTGTAGTTGTGAGTGAGAGTGGTGAGTGTAGTTGTGAGTGAGGGTGGTGAGTGTAGTTGTGAGTGAGGGTGGTGAGTGTAGTTGTGAGTGAGGGTGGTGAGTGTAGTTGTGAGTGAGGGTGGTGAGTGTAGTTGTGAGTGAGGGTGGTGAGTGTAGTTGTGAGTGAGGGTGGTGAGTGTAGTTGTGAGTGAGGGTGGTGAGTGTAGTTGTGAGTGAGGGTGGTGAGTGTAGTTGTGAGTGAGAGTGGTGAGTGTAGTTGTGAGTGAGGGTGGTGAGTGTAGTTGTGAGTCAGGGTGGTGAGTGTAGTGGTGGGTGAGGGTGGTGAGTGTAGTTGTGAGAGTGGTGAGTGTAGCGGTGTGTGAGTGTAGTGGTGAGTGAGGGTGGAGAGTGTAGTTGTGAGAGTGGTGAGTGTAGTTGTGAGTGTAGTTGTGAGTGAGGGTGGTGAGTGTAGTTGTGAGAGTGGTGAGTGTAGTTGTGAGTGTAGTTGTGAGTGAGGGTGGTGAGTGTAGCGGTGAGTTGAGTCCAGCACGACCATCATTCCCCCACGGCAGATCCCTCAGCACCTCACAGTTTGCGAGTCCCACGTGGGGCCGCCCATTGTCGTGGACAATTCTACAGCGCGGCTCAAAGGTAAAAGTTTAACCGGTAAAAACACAATGGGTTTTAACCACCAGAGACAAAGATTCCCCGGATAGCCTTTAACAGACCGTTAGGGCAAGTGCTGTTCGCGAGCACCTATGAAGGCCGGCTAGGCACACGAGGGGGTTTGTGGTCAGCAACCACACCCGGCCGCCTTTGTCTCCTGAGTGGAGAAGTTTACAGACCGTACCGGGTACTCATTTGAGGCTGAGTCCACCTAGGGAAGGCCCAGGACCGGTTTGGTGGTGTTGGCCGTGAGCGGGAATTGAACCCGGGACGGCCGGGTTCGTAGCGCAGCGCGCTAACCGCGGCCCTACCGCTCCCCACTACCAACAACACCGCCATTCGCCACTAAGTGGTGGTGACGTCACCACGACGCTTGTGCCAGGCTATGTGCACCTTGAGGCCACGTGAAGTGTCGAAGGCCCGCTGGCAAGAGGTGACGAGGCAGACCCAGGTGCCACGGGTCGACTGACTGAGACGACTGGCCGATGCACCACCTGTGCTCCCTACTGTGTCAACTGTGCTTTAGCCACCCGGCGCTCCGCTCGTTGTTGTGAGCGTTGCTCCTCCGCCCTCCAACTGCCCAGAAGCGTCTTTCACGAGGCCGATCTTGACACTGCTGGTATCAGTCATCGGCAAGTCCACTCAGCTCCACATCCTCCTGTACCACATCACTCCATCGCTTCTCTTGCCCATGCCGCGCCCGTTTAGCCCCCTCTATCCGGCAAAAACAAAAGCTGTTTAGACATGCGGTGGCTGGGCATGCGGGCTACGTGGCCCAGCCAACGCAACCTTGCCTGCCGGAGGAGCTCACCGATGGGACTTGGCCCAGATCTTTCAAGGATTTGTGAGCTCCTCACACAATCCAGCCTGGTTAAACCCAGGATGGATCGTAGGCAGGCCAGCCTAAATGTGTCCAATCGGCAAAGATGCTCCATTAGGGGGGTCCACGTTTCGCAAGCGTAGAGAAGGGAGGGCATGACTGTGGCCGAGAAAACCTGAAGCTTCGTGTGGAGCAACAAACCGGGTAGCTTCTACACAGAATAAAATAAAATAAAGATCACGACGTTTCGGAGGCAACACAAGTCTCCGTCATCAGGTGGGACCGTCACAGCCAGATTAGCTGCATCATTTTTATTAATTTTGATGTTTTACCTACGTGACTTTACCGAAAAAACCTAAGAATATGAATCCTTGCAGTCACGAAAGCTTCAAATCTAGAATTAAGCTTCTACACAGCGTTACGCAACTGATGAAAAGATAATGCCGCTCGACTGATTCGGAGTGAGACCTCTGCTGTCAAACCTGAGCCAGTCATGAGCACACTGCCCGGGTATGGGAAACTCTCCACTCTCTCCACAACTGCCCCATCATCGATTTTAAGTTGTGGGGGTGGAGTGCCTGATGGTACAAAATACCCAGGCAGGTGCTTAGTTTTGGTGGGGCTGATGGTAAAGCCCCACCTCTTAGTGGCAAGCTCCTCTGAGTGAGCGGAAATTACCAGATCATCGGCATACATAACGTGGTTGACCAATAGGGAGCCATCCCTTGACTGCACCCGGGCATCGATCAGCCTCCCTTCGTATCTGTACCAGATGGAAATTCCTCTGGTACAGCCATGAAAGGCTTCACGAACTAAGTGGTCGAAAAATATGTTAAATAATGTGGGAGCCAGAGGACATCCCTGTCGCACCCCAAGGTGAACAGGGAATGGCTCATACACACACGTACACAAAGACACGTACACACACACGAAGGCCGTAACGCAGTGGCTCGCAAGCAGCAGCTGCCCCGCACTGCGGCCGCCCGGCACTGCGTGGCAGACACACATTGGGGTTGATTATTCCCGAATCGGGGGTGGAGGCGGGGGAGGGGGACCTCCTCTCCCATTATGATTAACGCCGCTGCTATTAATTATTGTTACTCAGCGAGACAAGGCCCACGCTGTGCGGGTGCGGCCGCCACGGCCCCCCGCCTACCACGCCTCCCCCCCGCACCGACTACGTCCCCATGCCCGCATCAAAGGCCCCCTTCACCCACCGCCACCACGAGCGGCTCACGCCGTAACCACAGGCGGCCCCATTCATCGCCGCGCAGCCGCCGCAGGGGGTGTGGGGGGGCTTCCACCCCCCCCCGTCTCTCTCACGGCCTCAATCAAGGGTGGCCCCGGTCGTGGCCCCCGATGGCCAGCGTCGGCCCCCGCACAGCTCCTCCACGGTGCCCGCAGCTCTTGGAAGTCTCAAAGTCCCATTGTGCCTGCCGAGTAACGGCGGCGGCGACGAGGGTTGATGATAATAATCGTCTCGCTCTTCATTCGCCAGAGGAACGCCTCGCTGAGCTGTCTCAGTGGCGTAATGTGGGTTGGGATGGGCCCTGGCGGTTGGAATGAAATGGGGGGCCCTGCCCAATCTGCCCCACCTCCCCCCACCCTTTGCAGCCCAGTGCGTGCGCCCTCCGAGTGGACTATAGTGCAGTCGTGCAGCTTGTACACTTGATAGTTTCTAGGTCTCTGCGCGAGTCCGCGGGTCTCCGCACGCGAGTCTGCGGGTCTCCGCGCGAATCTTTGGTTCTCTATGTGAGTCTGCGGGTCTCTGTGAGTCTATCGGTCTCTTTGTAAGTCGATTGCGGGTTAAATGGTAGTCTCCTGTGTTGGTGAGTTAATTGGGAGGGGGGAGCAAATTCACAGCAGGTGGCTACCAACTTGGGCGGCCTGCTGGTGTAGGTCCCGGTGTGGCACCTATTGTGGAGATAAGTATTTAAAGCGGGCTGTGAACAGAAGTCGAGCGGCGAGGAAGAAACTAGCCCAGGAAAGGGCCGCGCTCCAGCAGCGCACGCCGCCGTATGCAGCATCAAGGATGCAGGAACGACACCGCAGCAAGAGTCGTGAAGTTGATCCGCGCTTTCTAGAAATAGGGCGTGGTGAAGTGAATTTTAGGGGCAAGTAGCAAGGCATATCTACAACATCTGCTGCTCCCTTTCGGCTTGTTCTCGTTCTGCCTGTCGCTTGGCAGTTTGTCCAACCCGTCGCTCGGCACGCTCCCGTTTCTTCCGCAACTCCTGCATGTGAGGTTCACCTCTTAGGAATGTCCGTAAGGCTGCTGAACAAATTCGTGTTTTCATGTCGAGTCCACTTGGCTCCATTGACCAACAAACGAACAATAACAACAAACGGCTGCTCGTGTAAAGCGGTCTGAGTGGTCGAGGCGGGCACTCACCCCTGGGTCCGGCATCCCTTATGCGGTAATTGTCTCTTTGTACATCAAGTCGATGGGTCTCCTGCGTCTGCATCTCCGGTAGTGTAGTACGGTTGGCATGGGCCCCGGAAGAAGGAATTCAATGCTTCTCCCCCCCCACCCCTCCTTCATAGGCCAACACCTGGGCCCTTCTCACACTCGATAACGAGTATCCGGACGGCCACACTAAAAGTAGCATGAGTGGGTGTTCCACTTCACTTTGGAGGCAAACGGAGGAGCAGGTGAAAACCCACGCACACGATTAGCATGCAAAGCTCCGCACAGATGGATTCAAGAATCCAATGCCATACATTCATCTCCTGGCCACCTCGTGGGCGAAGCCTTCGACAACTCGCTTGCATCCCCAGTGCAAGCAGGCTCCTAACCCCAATGCTCCTCAGGCTCCAGGCTGGAGGCTAAAGCCTTAAGAGAATTGAGAGCAAAATAAATAACTCATTCTTGCTGCTAAAGGCCGATCAACTGATGCCTCGAGAGGACTACGATAATAAAATCTGAGATGTACTGGATGTTTCGGTGAATATATAAACTCGTTGCAGTGTCCCTTCAGCAAGCCTTCTGCCTTCAACCGAGCTTAGCAACATTTCCCCACTGCGACAACAGACGAGTTCCAGGCCCTGACTCCCTCTGTATCGGTGGCGTCGACTGCCCCAGGCTGTGCGGGCCGCACAAGACCCCACGGCTTGCAGGGGCTCAGACCCCAGGGTCATGAAGAGCGAGCGAAATTGGACAGGACCCCCCCCCCCCACCCAGGGCTGTAGCATTCACTTCCACTCCGATCACACTGTGTATCAAACTACAAATATGTGTTCCTGGGTAGTAAGTGTTGTTTCCTAATTGCTAATGCCTCAAGCGTACAGAAATTGTTCATTCCCCACAAACTTTGCTTTTGTGACCAGGATATTTAGAAATGTACCTATTTTCAATGAGAAAACGTGGTGTGCATTAGTGTCATTCCTACACGTAAAGTCCTGGTCACAAAAGCAAAGTTTGCGGGGAATAATAGCCATTCTCTATACTTTTTAGGCATAAGCAATTAAAACATAACACTTTAACCCAGGGACAAAAATCGTGTTGCATAGTGTCATCCGATTATCACGGCGGGCTACGTATGGTGCAGAAGAAGTTCATACGGACAATGGATGTTTTCTCTGCTAAGCCCCCCCCCCATATTTTATTCAAATCACGCCTTAAGACGCAACTTGTTTTTTTAAAATCTAAACCAGTGTTCTCCACTAATTTTCAGAGGGGGGGGGGGGGGGGGAGTTGGGGTGGGGAACTTTCGCCGGTAAGACATCACCAGCGCCGAGGGCAGCCACACGTTGTTTGGAACCATTAGGGGTGGTTTGACAGCAGCACGATGATGATGATGGTGGTGGTGGTGTGTTCTCACGATTTGTGTAGTGTCGGGAGAGCCGCATGTCCAGTGGGCGTCAGTGGCTTGTGGGCCTTCCAATGAAGAACACCGATCTCATCCAATGTATGTGTTTATGTAACGCCGTCACTCAAGGCGCTTTAGGATGTCGCTTATAAAACGGTGACACGGAATGGAGTGATGCAGTTGACGGGAGGGGGGGGGGCATGCTACAAGGGATTGAGGAATGAGTGACAGCCATAGACGGGCTATATGGGGATCACGAAAGGGCTATAGGAGAGGGATGTGAAGGAGTGGAGGGGCGAGAGGTGGGAAGAGGAAGAGGATGGGCAATGGAGAAGAGGCGATCAAGAGAGCAATGAAAGGATGTGAAGGAGGGGGACATTGTGTTTCTTGAATCGTTTGTATCGGGGTTGGATTGCATTGGTGTGAGTCTGCGTGTGGTTTTTACAGTGGGGAGCTGTGGCACAGTGGTTAGTGCGCCGGTGACCCGAGTTTGATTCCCGCTCACGCCCACCACAACAGCAGTTACAGTTATTGGAACCGGTCCTCGGCCTCCCCTAGGACGACCTAACCTCAAAATCTGTTTAAGCTCTACAGGGGATCTCTGTCTTTGTTTTGTACAGTCCCTTGTGATCATCCGGCACTTCAGTAAAAGTGTCAAGTAATGTGAAGGCTCTCCGTGGCCTAGCCCCGCGGTATCTGCAAGAGCTGATCCGTGTTCACTCGCCAACGAGGTCCCCACGATCTTCGCACCGCCTCCCTCTGTGGACTCCGAGGTCGAGGCTCTGTTCCTGGAGCGATCGCCGTGGCTTTTTCCGCCGTGCAGCTCCCAGACGATGGAGCAACGCTTTTGCCTTTCCCGATTAAGGCATTCGGAGTCGGAGTGAAGTCTGCCTTGGAATCTCTCACCTCTGTAAACTGGCCCTCACCCCGCCGCCGTGTTCTGGCCGTCGACCCGGCAGGTCCTGTTTGTTGCCTGGTCTTCCCATAACACGGCACGCATCGGTGGCACCTACGGATATAAAATACGGCTGACGAATATTATTTACTATTATTAATGAATTTGAAGCTTTCGTGACTGCATGAATCCGTACTCTTTGCTTCTTTCAGAAAAGTCACGTCGTGATTTGTTTTATTCAATTTGATTTCTAACTACGTGACTTTACCGAAAGAACCAAAGAGTGCTATTACAAAGTTATTATTATTACTTAATCCCTTACACCGGGGCCAAACAGCCGCTGCTACTCCAGCGCTGCCGTGAACCCGAGCTTGGGTCGTCTCGGGCCGGCGCTGGCGCTGTCACAGCACAAGAGAGAGAGGAGAGAGCGTCCACACGCACCTCGGGGCCACGGGGCCACGGGGCCACGGGGCCTTGTGCGACGTACTCCCCTGCCCGGCCCAACGGAGCGCGCCACCTCGGCCGGCCCAGGAACGGACCGCACGAGGAGCTCGTTAGCGCCGACGCTTCGCTGGCTATTGTCGCGTGGACAGAGGGCACGCGAGCGAGTCGCGCGACCGGAGCAGTGGTCGTGACGGACGCACAGAGAGGGAGACAGACAGAGGCGTCTATTGTTGCTCCATCACGAGCCAGAGAGAACACGCTTCATCCGCGACCTTCTAACCCCCCCCTGAACTCCACTCCCTCCCCGAGGGGAAATGAACCCGGGTGCTGCACGGTGGGGGAGGCCGTGCGTGCTGTCACATGCCGACGTGCTCCCTGCCTCCCTCGCTCGCTCGCTCGCTCCAAGCCTCCATCTCACTGGCAGCATTCACCGTAAGGCAGTCGGGGTGACGGATGATCCAGAACTCGCTGACTAGCTCCAGTCACTCGCTCGCTGGCGGTCAGTCGCCTCCTCGTCGCCCTTCTACAACTACCGCCACGGTCAATGTGGGTGCCAGACATGGACTGTTTCATCTCAGCCACCGCGCCGATGGCCACAACAACACACTCGCTCGCCCATTGTGAGAGTTCTGAGTGATGAGGCCAATCGGTGGCTTCGTCTGAGACTTGGTGAATTGCAGATACACTCACTCGCTCACCCACACACTCACCCACTCACCCACACACTCACACACCCACTCACCCACACACTCACACACCCACCCACCCGCTCGCTCACCCACACACACCCACTCACCCACTCGCTCACTCACACACTCACCCACTCACCCACACACTCACACACCCACTCACTCATTCACCCACACACTCACACATCCACTCACCCACACACTCACACACCCACACACCCACTCACCCACTCACTCACCCGCTCGCTCATCCACTCAGTGTCGTCTCCACCACCACACACTCACCTACCCACGAACTCACTGTGTCGTCTCCATCACCACCACACTGCAGGTCACAACAACACACTCACCCACTCGCTCACCCACTCACTCACCCACACACTCACCCACTCGATCACCCGCTCATTGTGTTGTCATCACCACCACCACCACACTGCAGGTCACAACAACACACTCACCCACTCGCTCACCCACTCGCTCACTGTGTCGTCTTCACCACCACCACACTGCAGGTCACAACAACACACTCACCCACTCGTTCACCCACTCACTCACTGTGTCGTCTTCACCACCACCACACTGCAGGTCACAACAACACACTCACCCACTCGTTCACCCACTCACTCTCCCACACACTTACCCACTCGCTCACCCACTCACTCTCTGTGTCGTCATCACCACCACACTGCAGGTCACAACAACACACTCACCCACTCGTTCACCCACTCACTCTCCCACACACTTACCCACTCGCTCACCCACTCACTCTCTGTGTCGTCATCACCACCACCACACTGCAGGTCACAACAACACACTTACCCACTCGCTCACCCACTCACTCTCTGTGTCGTCATCACCACCACCACACTGCAGGTCACAACAACACACTCACCCACTCGTTCACCCACTCACTCTCCCACACACTTACCCACTCGCTCACCCACTCACTCTCTGTGTCGTCATCACCACCACACTGCAGGTCACAACAACACACTCACCCACTCGTTCACCCACTCACTCTCCCACACACTTACCCACTCGCTCACCCACTCACTCTCTGTGTCGTCATCACCACCACCACACTGCAGGTCACAACAACACACTTACCCACTCGCTCACCCACTCACTCTCTGTGTCGTCATCACCACCACCACACTGCAGGTCACAACAACACACTCACCCACTCGTTCACCCACTCACTCTCCCACACACTTACCCACTCGCTCACCCACTCACTCTCTGTGTCGTCATCACCACCACACTGCAGGTCACAACAACACACTCACCCACTCGTTCACCCACTCACTCTCCCACACACTTACCCACTCGCTCACCCACTCACTCTCTGTGTCGTCATCACCACCACCACACTGCAGGTCACAACAACACACTCACCCACTCGTTCACCCACTCACTCTCCCACACACTTACCCACTCGCTCACCCACTCACTCTCTGTGTCGTCATCACCACCACACTGCAGGTCACAACAACACACTCACCCACTCGCTCACCAACACACTCACCCACTCGCTCACCCACTCACTCGCTGTGTTCAACCACCACAGCAATTCCCTTTCTGCTTCTCTCCTCCACGTGTATCCACTGTTGAGTTCACTCCCATCATCTCTGTTGCCCAGCTCTCATGAACATCATCATCATATTCACCATCATATTCAGCCATGGTCAATTCACTGCTGGATGATGGCCTCACCAAGCCGTCGCCACCTCTCACGATCCCAGAGGGTCTGTCCGGCAGCGGCAGCGGCAGCAGCAGCAGCGGCGGCAGCAGCGGCACACGGAACCGATGTCGCCATCGTTTCATCACCCCTCATACATTCACAACCAAAACGGTGCTGTTTGCTGCAGGCCGCTTGGCATGTAAGCTTTGGGCTCGCTCGGCAACCGTGATTTGCGGTGGAGGGTGGGGAGGAGGGTGGGGAGGAGGAGGAGGGTGTATAGGAGTAGGAGGGGGAGGTGAAAAAAAGTGTGGGGGGTGTGGGGGTGCGGGCGGTCAGGTGAGAGAGGGGTAGGGAGGCGAGCGCACATTCCTGCAGGCTGCGACTGTGAGCCACTGTCAGGTGCGTGGCGACAGCGAGAGAGGGGGGGGGCTGTCTCCTCCTCCTCGCCAAGCAGCTATGAGTGGAACGCGCCACCTCCAGCTCGCCCCCCCCTCGCCCCCCCCCCCGCTCCCTCGCTCTCCTCCCCGCTCGCTCCCCCCAACTAGCTCCCCCTCCCCCCCTCGCTCCCCCCCCAGCTCGCTCCCCCCTCTCCCGCCCGCCCTCCCTCTCCTGACAAGGGAGGGACATCCCAAGAATTTGCCCGAGTCTCGGCGTGACCAGATTTGGAGAGAGATTTTTGTTTTAATGATCTCAGCTCTTGGAGCGCAAGGTGCGGTGGGTGGGGGGAGACGTCTCCTTTGTTTTTACCGAGAGCGGAACATGAGAGAGAGAGGGGGGGGGAGAGCCACGGAGGGTACAGCGAGATAGACGAGAGGCAGAGGGAGGGGACTTGCACACGGAGATATGCAGAAGAACAACAGAGACGAGAACAGAGGAACCACAGGGACACGCAGAGAGAGAGCGCGCGACGGAGACTCACAGAGACAGAGAGGGACATTTACGGAGAAAATCAAACATCTTCAAATACACGGAGATACAGCAGACAGAGAGAAACATTGAGAGACACAGATACAGACAGATATAAACATTGAGAGACACAGAGAAACACAGACAAACGTAGAGAGACACCGATACAGACCGATAGAAACGTAGAGAGCGAAAGACCACGCAGAGAAAGTACGAGTAACAGAGAGACAATCATAACATAGGAACCCAGACAGCGAGAGAAATGCATGCAGTTGTAGACCTACCGAGAGATAGAAAGACACTGAAAAAAACGATGCTTAATGTTTTATCATGTAAGGCCCACTCAGCTATCTACAGCAGCTCTTTATGAGAAGCAACCTGGCGACATATGATGGCTCAACGAAGTGGCTTGTCACGTGGAAATGTATCGCAGCCAAATACTCTGAACGCGTGTTTCCAAATGTGGAGGGAGAACCCTGAAGATCCGGAGAAAAATCCACGCAACCATGGGAAGAGAGAGATACACCGCGAACTCCAAATATACAGCAGCAGGCGTCATGGTCGGGATCAAACCCATGACCTCCTGTAGACCAGGCGAGGTAGTTCACATCTCCTAGCCACCGTGATGATGATGAGAGAGAGACACCGCAAATTTCAAATACACAGCAGCAGGCGTCATGGTCGGGATCGAACCCACAACCTCCTGTAGACCAGGCGAGGTAGTTCACATCTCCTAGCCACCGTGATGATGATGAGAGAGAGACACCGCAAATTTCAAATATACAGCAGCAGGCGTCATGGTCGGGATAGAACCCACGACCTCCTGTAGACCAGGCGAGGTAGTTAACATCTCCTAGCCACCGTGATGATGATGAGAGAGAGACACCGCAAATTTCATATACACAGCAGCAGGCGTCATGGTCGGGATCGAACCCACAAACTCCTGTAGACCAGGCGAGGTAGTTCACATCTCCTAGCCACCGTGATGATGATGAGAGAGAGACACCGCAAATTTCAAATATACAGCAGCAGGCGTCATGGTCGGGATCGAACCCACGACCTCCTGTAGACCAGGCGAGGTAGTTAACATCTCCTAGCCACCGTGATGATGATGAGAGAGAGACACCGCAAATTTCAAATATACAGCAACAGGCGTCATGGTGGGGATCGAACCCACGACCACCTGTACACCAGGCGAGGTAGTTAACATCTCCTGGCCACCGTGGCGTGGAGAAACACGGAAACGCAGGGAGGCGCCCCCCGCATGAGGCTGTGAGGAATCTCTCTGCTGCACCGGGGGGCTGAACACCTCGTTCGCACACATTTGTCGTGAACGATCCACATTGACACACACGACGCATTGCGCAATCATAGCCCGATTGTACAATCGCCTCGCGCCACTGGCGAGCTGCACCGGGGGAGGGGGGGAGGCCCTGGGGGGGGGGGGGCCTGGGGGGGGCCTGGGGGGGGGGTCTGGGGAGGGGGGGGACTGGTGTGGCGGTTCCCAAGTGAGGCACGCGACTCGTGTAAAATAAATAAAATCCCCTCTCGGACTCCATCAGTTGCTGGCGAGGATGCCGGTTGCAGCCACTGGCTTATATTTGCTTGTTCGCTGGGCGGTGAAGCCACGGGCACGTGAGGGGCCACACCACGTGACGGGCCCTGCGACTTGGAGGTGGCCTGGTTGCCCCCTGAAGGGCCCCCCTCACCCCCTCCGCTTCCCCTGATCTTGAGCAGTGAATTACAATTAATTTCTGAGAATGTATTGGACAGACCGACGGACGGACCAAATAATTATGCCTCTGTTTAGAAGAAAAAATCCGCTTACAAAAAATCAAACGGAAAAAGGGGACAAAAGTTTCACAGTTTACCAAAAAAAACCTCAGCCTAGATCCGCCCTTGGGGTTTGGGGTGTGGGCGACGATTGCGTGGTTCGCGTGGGGGGGGGGGCAGTTGCTGGCACCAGCAGCAGCAGCGTTACACTCGTTACCCCCGTTAACACCATTGCCCTCGTTACCTCAGTTAACACCGTTACCCCCGTTAACACAGTTACCCCCGTTACCCTCGTTAACACCATTACCCCCATTACCCCCGTTAACACTGTTACCTTCGCTACCCCCGTGAACACTGCTACCCTCGTTGCCCCCGTTAACACCGTTACACTCCTGACCCTCGTTTATCCCCCGCGCTCGCCGCAGCTGCCGAGTTCACCGAACGATCCGGGAGTGGGAGACTTGGGGGCGGGGCTGGGGGCGGGGGGCGGTGACCCGCAAGGCGCAGAGCCAATTAGCAGCAGGGAGCTCGTGAGCAACGCCGGGGTGGCAGTAACAGGAGACGGGAGCGGCAGCGGTGAGCCTCGTCCCTGGAACTCCCCTACCACGGCGAGCCGGGCCCAGGCCAACGTGCGCCCCCCCCAGCCACCCCCCCCCCCCCCGTGTCCCCCCCCCACCCTCTTTCGCCCCCCCCCCCCCAATCCACTCTCCACCCCCCCATCGCGGATTCCGTTGTGGCGGAGAGGCACGGCTGTCTAACGCCGCACAGCTGCGCGGCGCCGCAAGCGCCCAGTGGGGTAGCTGTCGGGTGGCGCAGGCGGTGCAACTGCACCGAGGCCACGCCGTGGGCGGTAAGGGTTGGTGGATCAGAGACATTCTGTGGCATTTCTTTCTCGCGCGGGCATCAAGGTGACGGCCATACGCTGGCTCGCCAGAAGGCGGTAGAGCGAATCTCGCCATGGTGGCTATGAGATGTTGACTACCTCGCCTGGTATACAGGAGTGCATGGGTTCGATCCCGACCCTGACGCCTGCTGTGTACTTGGAGTTTGCGGTGTCTCTCACGCCGTGGCCGCGTGGATTTTTCTCTCGGTTCTTCCGGTTTTCTGTTGACATTTTAGAATCAACGTGCATTAACCTCCTCCCATCTAATTTTTTCACCACGTCTCCACCATATCCATTCATACGTACCATTCTTAATCCTCTGTAAAGCGTTCTCCGTCCAGATGCTATATAAAGCACGTAAACATAAGAAGTGGAATCGAACTGGCGGGCGACCTCTGGACCGTAAGTCCAGTGGTGCCGCTGACCGTTACGCCCACCGCTATGGCGGTAGCCGTTGGGATGAACGCTGGCGAGAGTGAAAGCAACAAAAAGGAAGAAATAAAGAAGACCGTGTCCCCTCTGTCGGCGTGTTGGGGTGGAGATGCCGCCCATCGCTCACAGCCGAGCGATCGCCGCCACCGCTGCCACTCTGCCCGGACGCTCGCGAGCGTTCGTCTCGCGGAGTTACGTAATGCCGCGGGGAGGAGGAGGGGGGCTGGCGGGGTGACGGAACGCTCACTCGAGCACCCACTAACCCACTAACGAGACGTAGCGCACCGGCGCAGTGCACGGACGCAGCACACCGGAGCAGCGCACCGGCACAGCGCAGACACAGCGAACAGGCGCAGCGGGAACATGCGGTGCACAGATGCGGCGCACAGATACAGCATGCTGACACAACGTACAGACCAGGCACACGACGAAGACCAGACACAACACACAGCCCTCGGACACAGCACAGAGCGCACAGGCCAGACGCACCACACACACACACACAGCACGTTTACACAACGTATAGAGCAGAGACAGACCACGGGGCCCAGAGAGAGTGCGTTGACTCAGCACCGAGCACGTAGGCCGGACGTGGCTGCCTGTGGCTCTCTGAGCTGGCCTTGTGGTATCCGCTCTCTGGGCGGTGCGGGACACTATCCAAGCAGAGAAGACAACACTCAATCCACTGAGATGTCCCCACGTCCGGCGAGGAGGCCGGAGAAAATCAAACGCTGGCAGACACCCGTGGAGGAAACTGAAGCCAGACTCGCGCATGCACACATGTGACAATAAGAGAGATACGGAAAAATTTGAGATGGACGCCATCCAGGCATCCACTCTACGCCTGTCCTTGTGGAAGAGGTACGTAGATGACACGTTCTTCATCTGGCCACATGGTCGACCGGCTCTGAAACAATTCCTCAACCGCATCAATTCCATACATCCAGCAATCAAATTCACCATGGAGGTAGAAAAAGATGACATGCTATCTTTCTTGGATGTCTTAATCAAAAAGAGACCAGATGGCTCAATGAGCCACTGTCTACAGGAAAGTAACCCATACTGACGCCTACCTAAAACATAATTCCCACCACCATCCATCCCAGAAGAATTCCCTCATCAAAACACTACACGATAGAGCTCAAGGTATCTTCGACCATGAACACCTGACCAGTGAACTCAAACACGTACACCAGGCTCTCAAGGCGAATAGATATTCTGACTTCACAATCCGCAAGGCCATCACCCCAGCCGTGAGGAAGGAGCAATCTGAAGATCCAATCAAAACCATCACGCTGCCTTACACAGCAGGGATAACCAAAACGATTTCCAAAATCCTGAACAAACACAAGACCCAGGTCCGAATTAACACAGTGCATAAAATTCGTGACCTAATGCCATCTGTGAAGGACAAGATTCCTAACATGCAATAACCAGCGTCTACAAACTAAGCTTTACATTGGGGAAACTAAACGACATGTCTCGGACCATGTTCGTGAACATAAGGCAGATCTGAAACACGGCAGGACCAATACTTCTGCCGTGGCTGATCATTACTTTAATGCGGCTGGCTCACATTCAATTGATTTCTCTAAGACGATGGTACTTTGCAAGCCGACTGGCTATCAAGAAAGATTTGTTCACGAAGCCATCCATATATACAGACACAATTTCAACCGAGACGACGGTTTTAAACTCGGCAATCATTGGAAAGATGTCATCAACCACTTTGGGTCATGACTCGATATGTGTTTTCTTGTTAACCTCTACCATCAGCAGTGTGGATGTGTGTAGCGAGGTGCAATGCCCCCCCATCTCCCCCTATCTCGACCCCCCCTATCTTTACCCTCTTCCCCCCCCCCCCCCATTGTCTCCCTGCCCATGCTGTGTACGCACAGTCCTCCTCCCAACTCCGCCATTGTCTACTCTCCCCCCACTCTCTCCCCCCATCTCTACCCCCCCTCTCTCTCCCCCTATCTCTACCCCCTTCCTCCCCCCATTGTCTGACTGGTTGCCCCGCCCATGCTGCACAAGCTCTCCCCCCCCCAACTCTCGTCCCCCACCCACTCACTTTGGAAACCCTTATAAGCAGTTGCATTTGCAGGCTTGCCCTCTTTTCTCTCCGCCTGATGAAGACCGCTTGTGTTGCGATCGAAACGTCGTGGTTTTTTTGCTTTGATATTTATTTTATTTTTTATTTTATTCTATTATTTTTGTTTTTCTTTTCTATCTACGTGACTTTACAGAAAGAACCAAGAATATGAAAGACTCGTACGTACAACAAGAACACGCGCCATTCGCCACTAAGCGGCGGGAACATCACCACGGCGCCTGTGCCAGGCCAGGTGCACTTTGAGGCCAGGATAAGTGTCAAAGGCTCGTTGACAGGGGGTTATGGGACAGACTCAGGTGCCATGGGATGACTGAGATGCACCAGCTGTGCCCCACCTGTACCAACTTGCTGTATTTTAGCCGCCGGCGCTCCACTCATGAGCATCACTCTTCTGCCATCCGTTGCTGTTGGAGGGCGACTGCTTCCAACTGACCAGTAGCATCCAGCTTTACCTCAACTTCATCTCCACTTTACCGCAACTTTACCTCAACTTTACCTCAACTTTACCTCAACTTTACTTCAACTATACCGCAACTTTACCTCAACTTTAACCTCAACTTTATCGCAACTTTACCTCAACTTTACCGCAACCTTTACCGGCCCACGTTAACCGTTGCGCATTCTTCAAAGGGTACGCAAACTTCCCGGGTGGCACAAGAAGATACATTTATTTTTATTCGCCCCCCCCCACCGCCCTCCCCATTTGCTTTTTGCTGCGCACCCACGGGGAAGGGGGGGGAGGGCACGTTAAACCATTAAAGTCGACCGGCGTGACCTTTGTATCTTGACCTTTGTTTAACGGGGTTGGCCGGGTTGGGTGCGGTGCGGGGGAAGCCTTACACACAACACCAGAAAACGTTGGACAAACTTCAAATTAAATATTAACCCGCGAGGTGGAACGTGTTGGAAATGTTGGATCGACAGGGGTTTGGCTCGGCGGCCCACATCCGCAAAGTCGTCTCTAATTGGTCTGCCCGCTTTAATTGCCTTCGCACGGCTGCTGAGATTGCCACGGCATTGTGGTGCTTGCGAGCCACTTGCACCACCGCCACCAGCGCCACCAGCACCACCACCAACAGCAACCACCATTTGCCACTAAGTGGCGGTGACGTCACCACGATGCTTGTGCCAGGCTGTGTGCACGTTGAGGCCACGTGAAGTGTCAAACGCCCGCCGTCAGGAGGTCACGGGGCAGACCCAGGTGCTACGGGTCGACTGAGATGACTGGCTGATACACCACCTGTACCCCCTACTGTGCCAACTTGCTGTGCTTTAGCCACCTGGCACTCTGCTCGTTGTTGTGAGCATCACTCCTCCACCCTCCGTTGTTGTTGGAGGGCGAATTCCTCCAACTGCCCAGTAGCGTCCTTCACGAGTCTCCTCCACAGAGGCCGATCTTGACACTGCTGGTACCGGTCATCGGCATCTCCACTCAGCTTCACGTCCTCCTGTACCGCATCACTCCATCTCTTCTCTAGCCCGTGCTGTTCCCATTTAGCACCCTCTATCTGGCCGAACAAAAGCTATTTAGGCAAGCGGTGGCTGGGCATGCAGTGGCTGGGCATGTGGGCTACATGACCCAGTCAACGCAGCCATGGCCGAGAAAACCCGAAGCTTCGTGAAGAGCGATAGACCAGGTAGCTTCCATACAACAGCATTACGCAACCTATGAAAAGATGTCGCTCTACTGATTCGAAGTGAGCCCTCTGTTGTCAAACCAGAGCCGGCACCACCACCACCAGCACCACCGTCACCACACCGCACGGATTCCAGCTGCCGTGGAGACAATTGGGCGAAGCACGGATGATTATTAATATAATTGCTGTTGTAACACATGGGCTTTCGCGACCAATATCATCCATTTATATATTTACACGCTATAACACAAAAAACCCTTTATTATGGATATTGTTGTTGTGCTTGTTTACCCAGAAAAGCCTCATTGAGTCTCAAGACTCTTTTTTTACAAGACGGTTCTGCCGTGGTGGTGAGATGTTAACTCCCTCGCCTGGTACACAGGAGGTCCTGAGTTCAATCCCGACTCTGATTCCTGCTGTATATTTAGAGTTTGCGGTGTCTCTCTCTCTCTCTCATCATCATCATCATCACCACGGTAGCTAGGAGATGTTAACCACCTCGCCTGGTCTACAGGAGGTCCTGAGTTCCACCCCAACCCTGACGCTTTCTGTATATCTAGAGTTTGCGGTGTCTCTCTCTCCCCGTGGTCGCGTGGTTTTTTGTCCCGGTCCTCTAGTTTTTCCCTCACACATTTAGATCCAACGTCACGTGTTCAGAGTATTTGGCTGCTGTAAATTTCCACGTGATGAGCCACTTCGTTGAGATATCATTTGTGGCCAGGCTGCTTTTGAATATGAGTGATATAGCTCAGTGGGCCTCACCTGGTAAAATTAAAAATAGTTGAATAGTTTAGTTTCAGTTTTTGCAGTCGTAGTAGTAGTAGGGAACAATGATGTTGCCGCTGCTGCTGTGTGTTTGTCCCAATTGAGTAATTTGTGGTGTAATTTTTAGCATTGGAATTTTTTGGCCAATACCAGATAGACTGGATGGGTTTGGTTCGGGGGCAGAAACCGGAGGAAACCCATACAGAACAGGGGGATATTCTCAGGTTTTTTCGGTAAAGTCACGTAGGTAAAACATTAAAAGTAATGAAAGTAAAATAAAACAAAACAAAAATAAAATTCACGACGTTTTGTTTTATTTTACTTTCATTACTTTTAATGTTTTACCTACGTGACTTTACCGAAAAAACCTGAGAATATGAATCATTGCAGTCACGAAAGCTTCAAATCTAGAAAGAACAGGGGGAGAACATACAAAACTCCACACGGAAAGGCACACGAGTTGGGAATTGAACCCAGGTTATTTATGCTGTGAGGCACAGGTGCTACCGCTGCGCCTCCCTGCCACTAGGTACCTGGATACCCGATGCACAAGTGGAGAATCCAAGACTCTCTCTTTGTGTGCGACTGTAGCTACGACCTCCAAACCATGGACCATGTAACTGTGCACTTCCCCAAATACAGAAGGTGGTGGGTGAGTCGATGTGTGAGCGAGTGGGTGGATGGGCGGGTGGGTGAGTAAGTGAGTGGGTGGGTGAGTGGGTTGGTGAATGAGTCAGTGAGTGAGGGAGTGGGTGACCGAGTGGGTAGGCGGATGGGTGAATGGGTGAGTGGGTGGGTGAGGGGGTGGGTGCAATAAGTGAGTGAGTGGGTGTGTACGTAAGTGAGTGGGTGTGTGGGTGAGCAGGTGTGTGGGTGAGCAGGTAAGTGGGTGGGTGGGTGAGCAGGTACGTGGGTGGGTGAGCGGGTACGTGGGTGGGTGAATGGATGAGTGAGTGAGTGTGTGAGCTGGTAAGTGGGTGGGTGTATCTGCAATTCAGCAACACTCAAACGAAGCCAATGGTTCGCGATGTCACTCAGAATGGTATCACGAACAGTCGTCTCTTCATTGGCCGTACACGGACAATGAGGGGGGGAGGAGGGACTGCCACCATCATCGAGAGTCTGAACTGGGTCTCCCTCGTCAGTGGTCGCCCTCCCCATCTCTCAAAGAGGCGCCACCCTCGGCATCCACCCGGCAAATGTGCTGAGCACATTTGCGCGGCTGCGCTTTGGGGCATTCCTGTGGACAGGGCAGCCAGCACAGTGGCACGCTGTGGTAAGAGGGGGCCCCCCCTATTAAAAACAACTGCCTCACTCCTGTGTAAATGTAACACACATTTCATCACCGCCGACACTCCGATGCCCCTCTCGCCTGCCCGCCCGCCCTGCCAGCATGGACGGCTTCACGAGCATTCGGCGCCCTTGGTAATCTGCTGATGTCCTGATTCAATGGTGGAAACTCCACACTCCCATGGCCAGAAGCAATCTGCCAAAAGACAAACCACGGCTAACTTCACACTGAGCAGCACTACATGTGTCGAGTCCAGAGATGGTGATGATGGCAGTGCTGGGTGATGATGGTGACAATGTCACTACTGCGGAGGTTTTCGCTCGTATGCTGTTCAGCTCGCCGATGTTTTCGGGTTGTGCCGAAACGTCGGACACAGCGTCGCCAAACAATGCGCTGTACTACGCGAAAACGCATCGGACAGCTATTAATCAATGACGATTATGGCGTGGGTGATGATGATCGTGATGATGATGATATTGGGCTCAGACGACCCTTGACCAGGATTCGATCTCAGGCCCTGATCGCGATTGGCTCCCACGCACGGCGGTGCCACGCGCCCTCGTTAATTGCCCCCAGGCTGACGACCGCTCGAACGAGGCCCCCGTGTCTCCTCTTCGCTGAGCTCGGTGCACGGGGGAGGGGGGGCGCGGATCAAGTTTCTGGTCGTTCATCCCCCTTGGTCACTCACCCACTCACCCGCCCACCCGCCCACTCACCCACTCACCCACTCACTCACTCACTATCACCCACTCACCCACTGACTCACTCCCACCCACTCACCCACTTACTCTCTCACTCACCCACTCACCCACTCACTCACCCACTCACCTACTCACTCTCTCACTCACCCACTCACCCAACTCTCTCACTCCCACTCACCCACTCACTCACTCACTCACTCCCACTCACCCACTCTCTCACTTACCCACCCGGGTAACTCTCTCATCCACCCACTCACCCTGTCACTCACTCTCTCAATCACTCTCTCATCCACCCTCTCACTCACTCACTTACCCACCCACTCACCTTCTCACTCACTCTCTCACCCACCCTCTCGCCGACCCTCTCCCTCACTCTCTCACCCACTCACCTACCCACCTGCCTGCCCGTACCTTTGCATGTTGTTAACTCTATCTGGTTTCCAGCCGGCACCACGCACTCCCTCGTTGTCAGTGTGATGACGGTGGTGGGGTTTCTCATCGATTACAGACAGCGTGTTGGATCTGAGTCGACGCGGAACAGCGGTGGCTATGACGCCCTCCCAGTGACGATCCCGAGATCCCTGCTGCTGCTGCTTCTGCTTTGTGCCCCAGCTCTGCAGACCCCTCAACTTGTGCCATCTTATGGTGGAACGCAAAGCAAAGTCATTTCGGTGACCCGGGTTTCCGGTCGCACTCGCAGACACCAAACCGAGCCTCCTTCACTCTCCTGCCCTCCAGAGTGATCCCCGCGACCTGCCTGGGTCACCCAAATTATAGATCCTTGCAGACCCGAGACCTCTCTCGCCCAGGCCCCCCGAGCCCGCAGCAGCGGTCTCGAGCCGTGTGACTGCAGGTCCTGCCGCCGCCTGTTTGCCTGCGGTGGCAAACCCGTTGCACGCCCTCCGTGTTCGCGGGGGTCGCGCCGTGGCACCAGCCGTCGCGGCTACCGCAAGGTCCAAACCGCGTCCGTCCGGTGCTCGCCCGAGCGGCAGTTTGGGGGCTGAGTTTGGGGACTGATTTTGGGGGTTGAGTTTGGGGGGTGAGTTTGGGGGGTGAGTTTGTGGGGCTGAGTTTGGGGGGTGAGTTTGGGGGGTGAGTTTTGGAGGTGAGTTTGGGGGGTGAGTTTGGGGGGTGAGTTTGGGGTGTGAGTTTGGGGGGTGAATTTGTGGGGTGAGTTTGGGGGGTGAGTTTGGGGGGTGAGTTTGGGGGCTGAGTTTGGGGGGTGAGTTTGGGGGGTGAGTTTGGGGGGTGAGTTTGGGGGGTGAGTTTGGGGGGTGAGTTTGGGGGGTGAGTTTGGGGGGTGAGTTTGTGGGGCTGAGTTTGGGGGGTGAGTTTTGGAGGTGAGTTTGGGGGGTGAGTTTGGGGGGTGAGTTTGGGGGGTGAGTTTGTGGGGTGAGTTTGGGGTGTGAGTTTGGGGGGTGAGTTTGTGGGGTGAGTTTGGGGGGTGAGTTTGTGGGATGAGTTTGGGGGCTGAGTTTTGGGGGTGAGTTTGGGGGGTGAGTTTGGGAGGTGAGTTTGGGGGGTGAGTTTGGGGGGTGAGTTTGAGGGGTGAGTTTGTGGGGTGAGTTTGGGGGGTGAGTTTGGGGGGTAAGTTTGGAGTGTGAGTTTGGGGGGTGAGTTTGTGGGGCTGAGTTTGGGGGGTGAGTTTGGGGGGTGAGTTTGGGGGGTGAGTTTGGGGGGTGAGTTTGGGGGGTGAGTTTGTGGGGTGAGTTTGGGGTGTAGGTTTGGGGGGTGAGTTTGTGGGGTGAGTTTGTGGAGTGAGTTTGGGGGGTGAGTTTGGGGGGTGAGTTTGTGGGGTGAGTTTGGGGGGTGAGTTTGGGGGGTGAGTTTGGGGGGTGAGTTTGTGGGGTGAGTTTGGGGGGTGAGTTTGGGGGGTAAGTTTGGAGTGTGAGTTTGGGGGGTGAGTTTGTGGGGCTGAGTTTGGGGGGTGAGTTTGGGGGGTGAGTTTGTGGGGTGAGTTTGGGGTGTAGGTTTGGGGGGTGAGTTTGTGGGGTGAGTTTGTGGGGTGAGTTTGGGGGGTGAGTTTGGGGGGTGAGTTTGTGGGGTGAGTTTTGGGGGTGAGTTTTGGGGGTGAGTTTGGGGGGTGAGTTTGGGGTGTAAGTTTGGGGGGTGAGTTTGGGGGGTGAGTTTGGGGTGTGAGTTTGAAGGGTGAGTTTGTGGGGTGAGTTTGTGGGGTGAGTTTGGGGGGTGAGTTTGGGGGGTGAGTTTGTGGGGTGAGTTTGGGGGGTGAGTTTTGGGGGTGAGTTTGGGGGGTGAGTTTGGGGTGTGAGTTTGGGGGGTGAGTTTGGGGGGTGAGTTTGGGGTGTGAGTTTGGGGGGTGAGTTTGGGGGGTGAGTTTGGGGGGTGAGTTTGGGGGGTGAGTTTGGGGGGTGAGTTTGGGGGGTGTTGGGCTCTCGGCCACACTAGGAGTGGGGTTCGCTTGCAGGGTGGACGGTGACCACCAATCGGCACGGAGATTTGGAGCGACAAAGGGGGCGCTGTTACTCTCACACGCTCTCCCTCACACTCTCTCCCTCACACTCTCTCCCTCACACTCTCTCCCTCACTCTCACTCTCTTTCTCTCACAAAGACCCCCGCCCCCGCCTCGTCTAGCCTGTAACAGACTGTCGGGGCAAGTGCTGTTAGCGAGCACCTATGAAGGCCGGCACGGCACATGAGGGGGGTGGGTGGCCAGCACCACGGCCGGCCGCCTTTGTCTCCCCAGTGGCCATGTTTACACATCGCACTGGGTACTCATTTGAGGCTGAGTCGACCTAGGCGAGGCCCAGGACCGGTTCAGTGGTGTTGGTCGTGAGGGAGGCTTGAACTCGGGTCGCCGGGTTCGTAGCGCTGCGTGCTGACTAAAAACAAAATATTTATTTTTCCTGGAGGAATCCAATGTGTGATCAAGTTATTTTTCACAGATGTAGCGCCTCCACCTCTCTCCCCCAAGCTCACACTCTCTCTCACACTCTCTCTCACACGCTCCCTCACACTCTCTATCACACTCTCTCTCTCACACTCTCCCCCATGCTCACACTCTCTCACGCTCACACTCTCTCACGCTCACACTCTCCACCAAGCTCACACTCTCTCACGCTCACACTCTCCCTCACACTCTCTCACGCTCACACTCTCCCTCACACTCTCTCCCACGCTCACACACTCTCACACTCTCTCACGCTCACTCTCCCTCTCTCACGCTCACACTCTCCCTCACACTCCTTCTCTCACGCTCACCCTTTCTTACGCTCACACTCTCCCCCAAGCTCACACTCTCTCACGCTCACTCTCCCTCTCTCACGCTCACACTCTCTCACGCTCACACTCTCTCAGGCTCACTCTCTCCCCCACTCTCACACTCTCACTCAGGCTCACACTCTCCCCCACTCTCCCACACTCTCTCACGCTCACACTCTCTCCCACACTCACACTCTCTCACGCTCACACTCTCCCCCACGCTCACACTCTCCCCCACTCTCACACTCTCACACTCTCTCACGCTCACACTCGCCCCCACGCTCACACTCTCCCCCACGCTCACACTATCTCACACTATCTCAGGCTCACACTCTCTCCCACACTCACACTCTCTCACGCTCACACTCTCCCCCACGCTCACACTCTCACTCAGGCTCACACTCTCTCCCACACTCACACTCTCTCACGCTCACACTCTTTCTCACGCTCACACTCTCCCCCACTCTCACACTCTCACACTCTCTCACACTATCTCAGGCTCACACTCTCCCCCACTCTCACACTCTCTCCCCCACTCTGACACTCGAGGAGTGGCACGGAGGTGCCAACCGCCCCAGCAGGACTCACCAAACGTGTGGCAAGCACACAGACAAAGATCCACCGTATAGCCGTCAACGGGCTGTTGGGGCAAGTGCTGTTAGCCAGTAGAACCTACTATGGGAGGCCGTCACGGCACACGAGGGGGTGTCTTCCCAGCACCACTGCACCCGCTGGTCATTTTAGGCTGAGCCTACCTAGGGGAGGCCCAAGGACCGGTTCGAATATTCTCCGCCGCTACATTGGTCGCGAGCGGTGAATCACAGCGACGCGCGTCACGTGCACGCCGCAACTGGCGACGCGTCCTTGCCCAAGCCCGCTCGACCCGACCATTCGACGTGATGCGTCTCTCCCTCGCGTACGACCTCGCACGCGCGTGACGGGGGGCGCAGCAGCGCGGCGCAGGCGTGGGGACCGTGGCGGTACGGTCCGAGGTTTCCGCTACGTCGCCCTCCGCCTGTAAGAGCCGCGATGCGTGGTGGTCACCCATGCGAGCGCTCTCCGGGCTCAACATCTGCTCGTGAACTGGGCTCAAGTGTGGGTACGTCAGGGACAAAGAGAGCGGTGGTGCAGTGGTTGGTGCGCTGCGCTGCTAATCCGGTATCCAGAGTTTCATTCCTTCTCACGACCAATTGCAGTGGCTAATATTTGAACCGGTAATGGGCTTCCTCAGCCTTTAATGAGTACCTGGTGCGGTGTGTAAATATCGCCACTGGGGAATCAAAGGCGACCGGGGATGCTATTGCCTACTCGCCTCTTTGTGCATCGTGTTAGCCTTAATAGGTGCTCACTAACAGCACTTGCCCCAATAGTCCATTAAAGGCTGCACAGAGGATCTTTGTCTTTGTGTGTGTCTGGCAAGTGAGTATCTGTGTGCAGCGCGTGAACCTGGCATTGATGTCTTTTCGTCACCACTTCCTTCACCACTCGAGTCTGCGCACACAGACACACACACAGGCACACACGGACACATGGACACAGACACGTACACACACACACACAGACGGACGCACGTAGAAACACACACGCGCAGACGCAGACACACACACGCAGACGCAGACACAATGAAGACACACACGCGTACACACACATAAACAACAACTCATTAAGTCCGAGTCGTTAAACACACAAATGCACAACACATGAACCCATAACCCGCTCCACGTGCGATTAATCTCCCCGTGTCCCTGAGCCAGCCACCCATCCACGTCCTGCCCCCAGACCCAGCCAGTGGCTTGGCTGTGTGAGAGCACAGGCGCTGCAACAACCCATAGACTCACAATGAGACCCATAGACTCACAATGAGACCCATAGACTCATAATGAGACCCATAGACTCACAATGAGACCCATAAACTCACAATGAGACCCATAGACTCACAATGAGACCCATAAACTCACAATGAGACCCATAGACTCACAATGAGACCCATAGACTCATAATGAGACCCATAGACTCACAATGAGACCCATAGACTCACAATGAGACTCATAGACTCACCATGAGACCCATAGACTCATAATGAGACCCATAGACTCACAATGAGACCCATAGACTCACAATGAGACTCATAGACTCACCATGAGACCCATAGACTCATAATGAGACCCATAGACTCACAATGAGACTCATAGACTCACAATGAGACCCATAGACTCATAATGAGACCCATAGACTCACAATGAGACTCATAGACTCACAATGAGACTCATAGACTCACCATGAGACCCATAGACTCACCATGAGACGCATAGACTCACAAGAGACCCATAGACTCACAATGAGACTCATAGACTCACAATGAGACCCATACACTCACAATGAGACTCATAGACTCACCATGAGACCCATAGACTCGCCATGAGACCCATGAACTCACACTGAGACCCATAGACTCACAATGAGACCCATAGACTCACCATGAGACCCATAGACTCACCATGAGACCCATGAACTCACACTGAGACCCATAGACTCACAATGAGACCCATAGACTCACCATGAGACCCATAGACTCACAATGAGACCCATAGACTCACCATGAGACCCATAGACTCACCATGAAACTCATAGACTCACAATGAGACCCATATACTCACCATGAGACCCATAGACTCACCATGAGACACATAGACTCACATTGATACCCATAGACTCACACTGAGATATCAGTTTCTGAGACCCAGAGACTCACACTGAGACCCACAGACTACGTTAACGTATAACCTATGGGCGCCTAAAATTTAACACGGAGACGTATAGACAAGCATAGGACAATCATCACAGGAACCCACGGAATAGCATAGTCACCCATAGATTAACATATCGAGTGTGCGCGCAACGCAACTCCAGGAACCCAAGGGGCTCCGAAGAGGAGGAAATTGGACAGGATTGGAGGGCCCAGGGGGAGCCATTCAACCATTTGTAGCTCGCGCCATGTGTTGAGCCAAACACGGAGGGGCCGTGTGTGGCCAGCTGCTGCACAGATGGATCCCGTAGCATGGGAACGTCTGCGTGTGTGTGTGTGTGTGAACTAAGGAGGCTGCGATATCAATTTTCACAATAAGGCGATGTTCGCGATATCAGTTTCCCGTGAATTTGTAGCTTGTGTGTGTGTGCTCGATTCAGCACCATGTGCGTGTACGAGCGTGTGTGTGTGTACGTGAATGTATGTAAGTATGTTGAACTTCTTTCGCACCGTACATAGCCAACTGTGCTAATAATGAATGTGTGCGAGTGGGGAGCAGTAGTGGAGTGGTTAGCGCACTGCGCTAGGAACCTGCCGACCCAACTGCGATTTCAGCTCAAGGCCACCAACACCAGCGACGATTATCTGAGCTAGTTCTGGGCCTCCCCTAGGTCGGCTCAGCATGAAACGAGTACCCGGTGTGATGTGTAAACATCGCCACTGGGGAGACAAAGGCAGCCAGGCATGGTGCTCACCACCCACCCTCTCGTGTGCCGTGCCGGCTTTCATAGGTGCTGCTCGCTAACAGCACTTGCCCTCACGGTCTGTTAAGGCTACACGGGGGATCTTTGTCTGTGTGTGTGCGTGTGCCAGCACGGGTTTGCGTGTGCCGTCACTGTGCGCGCGCTTATGTCTGAGAGAGATGGATGTTGGCCATTCTCACTGCGTCTGTGAGTGAGGCCCTGCGTCGCGCGTGTCTGGCCCTTGTGCTGCTGCTGCTGGTGTTGTTGTTAACGTTACACCCAATTACCCATGAAAGCCTCACCAAGTCTCAAGGCTTTTATTTCTCGGGGGCAGTGCTGCCAAGTTTTCAGAGTAGGGGGGGGGCAATGTTGACTGTGTTGTGATCCCAAACGAGTCGCGTGTCGTAACGATGGGAAGCTGTCACGGCCAGTAGCCGTTGCATTGTGGGAGGAGGGAACCGGAGAACCGGGAGGAAGCCCACGCAGGCACCCGAGTCGGGGAGCGAACCCGGGCCCTCGCCTGCTGTGCGGCACAGGCGTCAACATCGGCGCCACCGCTGTCAAACCGTGCCCGGGCGTTGTGTTCGGTTCGTGCGTTGCGTCCGTGCTCGCACGTCCCAATCTCTCCACTTGCCCCCCCTCGTTCAACCCATGCCCCTGACTCCGCTCACCCTCCTCACCCCCACCCCCTCACCATCTCCGGAGGCGTCCATGAGCATGTCCTCGTCGTCCTGCAGCGTGTCGCGCTCCTCCCGCCGCCATCGCGCTCGCGCCCGCTCCGTCTCCTCCAGGGACGCGCCACCGCACAGGCACTGCTTGGCACAGACACGGCGGGCGAACCGTCACGGCACGAAATTCAGACTTAAAACTTTCGTGACTGCAGGAATTCTAATTCTTGGTTCTTTCGGTAAAGTCACGTAGATCGAAAACAAAAATGAAATAAAAATTTAAAGCAAAAAACCCACGACGTTTCGATCGCAACACAAGCGGTCTTCTTCAGGCTTTTAATTTAGATGTTAGTTTTCTATCTATGTGATTTTACCGAAAGAACCAAGAATACGTCACGGCACCATCGGCGGCGAGCGCGTCCGCCGAGCTTCATCGTCGCTACCCTGCAAGTCGTAGCTCAACGAGGTGGCCTATCATCACGTGGACATTTATAGCAGCCAAGTACGATAAATGCGTGATATCGATTCTAAATCTGGAGGGAAGAAACAGAGGACCCCGGAGAAAAATACACGCAACCACGGGGAGAGAGAGAGACACGCAAACTCCAAATATACAGCAACAGGCGTCAGGGTCGGGATCGAACCCACGACCTCCTGCATGCCAGGCGAGGGAGTTAACATCTCCTAGCCACCGTGACGATCCCAACCGAGACATTTGCGGTGTAACGTTTTCCACCCCGTACCGCGGCGGTGCCGCCAGTGCCGGCACAGTGTCCCACTTTGTGTGAACGACGCCACCGTCGAGCAGATGGCGCGTGGCGCACGTTACCGTGAATACGCACGCCACCGTATTAACCAGGGCAGCCTTGCCCGATTCGAACCGCGAACCTCTCACAGCGAGCGATGAGTGCGTGCTATCGCCAGGCCAAGTCACCGCCCAACGAATGTATTTAACAGTACCGAGTATGTGCTGAAGATCGTAATTATTGGGATTAATAATGATGTGCGTTTGATCCGTAGATCCCAACCAATATGGCAAGCCAGGGAATAAACAGAACCTGCAGGGTAAATGGCCAGAATTAGGCAGGGAGGCAAAGGCCAGTTTAAAGATGTGAGTGTTCAAGACAGACTCAACGATGTCGAACGACTCTGTCTAATGAGCACAGTCAAAGCGTTCCACAGCTTGGGAGCTGTGCGGTGGCACGAGCCCAATCGCCCCAGGATATGAGCCTTGACCTCAGAGTCCTTCGGAAAAAAACTAAAAACGATGCAAATGATTAATCTTTTTATTTTATTTTCCCAGGTAAGGCCCACTGAGCTGTATAGCTGTTTTTCATTAGCGACCTTGCCACAAATGAGAGCTGAACGAAGCAGCTTATCATCACGTGCACATTTATAGCAGTCTCTAAATGTGGAAGAAAAAAGTCGAAGGACCCGGAGAAAATTCCACGCGACCATGTGGAGAACCCACAAACTCGAAATATACGCGCTGTCCTTACTTTGCCATGCTGCTGGGGGGGGGGGGCAGAGCGAGCGAGCCAGAGAGCGAACGAGGAAGGGGGATAAGGAGGAGGAGGGAGAGGCTCGCGAGCCGGCACCGCGGCTCCACGACATTTGTGTTTGGGTTGCGCCGGTGAAACTCCCGGCTCTGTGCCCAGTCACGCGAGACGAGACGAACGGCGCTCACCAACATTTCAGCACTGGGGCTTGTGGAGGGGTGGGGGGCGATGGACTCTAAAAAAAGTTTGCCAGAACGCACAAAGGCAAAGTTCTCTCCCCCCCGCCCCCCGCATAGCCTTAACGGACTGATGGGGCAAGTGCTGTTAGCGAGCAGCAACCACGCCTGGCCGCCTTTGTCTCCCCACGTGGCGATGTTTTGACACCACTCCAGGGTACTCATTTGAGGCTGAGTCTACCTAGGAGAGGCTTCTGGATTGGTTCAGACAATCGTCACCGTTGTTGGTGGCAATCGAAGTCGGGTTTCTCAGTTCGTAGCACAGTGCACTCACCACTAATAACTACCCCCCCCCCCCCACAGAAAAATACAAGAAACAAGATCCCCCTATAGCCTTCAACGACTGTTGGGGCAAGTGCTGTTAGCGAGCAGCACCTATGAAAGCCAGCACGGCACACGAGAGGGTGGGTGGTGAGCACCATGCCTGGCTGCCTTTGTCTCCCCCGGCGGCGATCTTTACACATCGCACCGGGTACCCATTTGAGGCTGAGTCGACCCAGAGGAGGCCGCGGATACGGCTTAGATAATCGTCACACACACGCACGCGGTACACACCTCACTCGGTCACTGCGCCAAGAGCCTCCGACCGTGACAAATTATTCTTCAGCGTCGCCAAGTGGCACACAAACAACAACAGCATTCGTCAACAACAGCAGCGCGGGTATTTTCCTGCCTTGAACGGAACAAAATGATGACCAACATCTTAAAGTTACCCAACTGTGGACATTGGCTCACGGACGAGCATTGCTCGAAGGACACATTTTGCTCCATTTAACGTGAATACGTCTCGTATAAAAATGGGTTCTTTAAGGGGCCGTCCATAAATGACGTCACGCGATTTTGGACGATTTTTGACCCCCCCCTCCCCCCTCGTCACACGTCGTCACAAAAAGTCAGACGCCCCCCCTCAAATATGATGTCACAAAGCTCTGCCCCCCCCCCCCAAAAAAAAAATGAAACACGCTTCAAATCGCTTAAAACTATTGTCATTGTAGTGCGTATGTAACGTGGCGCTGCACTCTGATGTTGTAGGAGAAGTCTATTAAATTAAGAAGAACGTGTTGTCTATATTTATTTAAAGTTGCGCATTTTGATGTGATGTCACATTTCACAACCCCCCCCCCCACTCGTCACACATCGTCACAAATGTCTGACCCCCCCCCCAGGTGCGTGACGTCATTTATAGACGGCCCCTAAGGAGCAACTGCGGTTTGGTTTGATCGAGCGGTGTTGCGTGTCGGGGCGCACCACGCACACGAGGATGATTCTAGTTAACGCTGCCCTTACACACGTCAGCCTGCTGCACGAATTGCACCTGCTGCACCTACTCACGCACTGCACTGATACACACACACACAGTGCCCTGCTTCTGCAGCACACACAACCAGCTCCCTGCTGCACACACACATTCAGCTGCCTGATACACACACACACAGCTCCCTGCTACACACACACAGTGCCCTTCTGCAACACACACTCCCACTCTTCACACCCACACACAGCTCCCTGCTACATACGCACACAGCTCCCTGTTGCACTCACACACACAGCTCCCTGCTACACACACACACAGCTCCCTGCTACACACACACACAGCTCCCTGCTACACACACACAAACAGCTCCCTACTGCACCCACACAAAGCTCCCTGTTACACACACACAGCTCCCTGCTACACACACACACAGCTCCCTGCTGCACCCACACACAGCTCCCTGCTACACACACACACAGCTCCCTGCTACACACACACACATCTCCCTGCTGCACCCACACACAGCTCCCTGCTACACACACACACAGCTCCCTGCTACACACACACACAGCTCCCTGCTGCACCCACACACAGCTCCCTGCTACACACACACACAGCTCCCTGCTACACACACACACACACAGCTCCCTGCTGCACCCACACACAGCTCCCTGCTACACACACACACAGCTCCCTGCTACACACACACACATCTCCCTGCTGCACCCACACACAGCTCCCTGCTACACACACACTGCTACCTGCTACACACACACACACAGCTCCCGGCTGCGCACACACACACAGCTCCCTGCTACACCCACACACAGCTCCCTGCTGCACCCACACACAGCTCCCTGCTGCGCCCACACACAGCTCCCTGCTACACACACACACAGATCCCTGCTACACACACACAGCTCCCTGCTGCACCCACACACACAGCATCCTGCTACACACACACACACACAGCTCCCTGCTACACACACACAGATCCCTGCTACACACACACAAACAGCTCCCTGCTGCACACACACACAGATCCCTGCTACACCCACACACAGCTCCCTGCTGCACACACACACAGATCCCTGCTACACACACACAGCATCCTGCTACACACACACACACACACAGCTCCCTGCTACACACACACACAGATCCCTGCTACACACACACACACAGCACCCTGCTACACACACACACAGCTCCCTGCTGCACCCACACACAGATCCCTGCTACACCCACACACAGCTCCCTGCTACACACACACACAGCTCCCTGCTACACACACACACAGCTCCCTGCTACACACACACACAGATCCCTGCTGCACCCACACACATCTCCCTGCCACACACACACACAGATCCCTGCTGCACCCACACAAACAGCTCCCTGCTGCACACACACACAGCTCCCTGCTACACACACACACAGATCCCTGCTGCACCCACACAAACAGCTCCCTGCTGCACCCACACACAGCTCCCTGCTACACCCACACAGCTCCCTGCTGCACCCACACACAGCTCCCTGGTGCACACACACACACAGCTCCCTGCTGCACCCACACACAGCTCCCTGCTGCACACACACACAGCTCCCTGCTGCACCCACACACAGCTCCCTGGTGCACACACACACAGCTCCCTGCTACACCCACACACAGCTCCCTGCTGCACCCACACACAGCTCCCTGCTGCACGCACACACAGCTCCCTGCTGCACCCACACACAGCTCCCTGCTACACCCACACACAGCTCCTTGGTGCACACACACACACAGCTCCCTGCTGCACCCACACACAGCTCCCTGCTGCACACACACACAGCTCCCTGGTGCACACACACACAGCTCCCACTCTTCTGCCACTGTCCCTCTCCCACTCCTCCCACTGTAACAGGACGCCTTGGAATGTCCCAGAGACGCAGCGGCGGCGGCGAGGGGGTGAGGGGGTGAGCGGTGAGGGGTGAGCGGCGAGGGGGTGAGGGGATGAGCGGCGAGGGGGGTGGTGAGCGGCGATGAACGGGTGAGTGGTTAGCGGTGAGCAAATGATGTGCTGAGCAGTGAAGGGTGAGGAGTGAGAGAGCCAGACGAGATGAGTGGGGGGGGGGTGAGGAGATGAGTGGGTGAGTGACGGGGGGGGGGTGAGGAGATGAGTGGGTGAGTGACGGGGGGGGGGGGGGATGAGGAGATGAGTGGGTGAGTGACGGGGGGGGTGAGGAGATGAGTGGGTGAGTGACGGGGGGGGGGGGGGGGTGAGGAGATGAGTGGGTGAGTGACTAGTGGTGAGGGGGGGGGGGTGAGGAGATGAGTGGGTGAGTGACGGGGGGGTGAGGAGATGAGTGGGTGAGTGACTAATGGTGAGGGGGGGGGGGGTGAGGAGATGAGTGGGTGAGTGACGGGGGGGGGGGGTGAGGAGATGAGTGGGTGAGTGACGGGGGGGGGTGAGGAGATGAGTGGGTGAGTGACGGGGGGGGGGGGTGAGGAGATGAGTAGGTGAGTGAGTGACGGGGGGGGGGGTGAGGAGATGAGTGGGTGAGTGACGGGGGGGGGGGTGAGGAGATGAGTGGGTGAGTGACGTGGGGGGTGAGGAGATGAGTGGGTGAGTGACGTGGGGGGTGAGGAGATGAGTGGGTGAGTGACGTGGGGGGTGAGGAGATGAGTGGGTGAGTGACGGGGGGGGGGGTGAGGAGATGAGTGGGTGAGTGACGTGGGGGGTGAGGAGATGAGTGGGTGAGTGACAGGGGGGGGGGGGATGAGGAGATGAGTGGGTGAGTGACAGGGGGGGGGGGGATGAGGAGATGAGTGGGTGAGTGACGGGGGGGGGTGAGGAGATGAGTGGGTGAGTGACGGGGGGGGTGAGGAGATGAGTGGGTGAGTGACGTGGGGGGTGAGGAGATGAGTGGGTGAGTGACAGGGGGGGGGATGAGGAGATGAGTGGGTGAGTGACGTGGGGGGTGAGGAGATGAGTGGGTGAGTGACAGGGGGGGGGATGAGGAGATGAGTGGGTGAGTGACGTGGGGGGTGAGGGGATGAGTGGGTGAGTGACAGGGGGGGGGATGAGGAGATGAGTGGGTGAGTGACGTGGGGGGTGAGGAGATGAGTGGGTGAGTGACAGGGGGGGGGGGATGAGGAGATGAGTGGGTGAGTGACGTGGGGGGTGAGGAGATGAGTGGGTGAGTGACAGGGGGGGGGGATGAGGAGATGAGTGGGTGAGTGACGTGGGGGGTGAGGAGATGAGTGGGTGAGTGACGGGGGGGGGGTGAGGAGATGAGTGGGTGAGTGACTAATGGTGGGGGGGGGGGGTGAGGAGATGAGTGGGTGAGTGACTAGCGGTGAGGGGGTGAGGAGGTTCCACCACCATCTCTCGCCACTCATCCGGGGCTATCTCAGCCGCCATTCGTTAGTTCGCTGCATCTCAGCTGAACACACAGGGTGACCATCGTCGACGTTATAGAGAGGGTTGCACCGGAGAAGAAGACGACGCGCTGATGGTGATGCAGGCAGTGACGAGGAGGAAACTGGGCACTCTTTGGACAACACGAAGTAGTCGGGCGGAGAGCAATAGGCACATTCAAAGTGGTGCTGCTGCTGTTGTTGTTGTTCTGGAAAAATGGAAGGAGCCGGACAGAAGGGGAGACCTCGCAGAGAACGCCAGGAAGACGAGGCCACTGCATGAGGACATTGGCACAAGACAGAGGAAAGTGGAAACATCAAATGGCGAACAGTGCAGCGGACACCTACTACGGGCTTGCTGCCCATGGATCGTGATGATGATGGTGACATGGAGACACTCACTCGTACATGCATGCGTGTGTACGCGAGTGTGTAAACATTGGGAGACAAAGGCATCCGGGCGTGGTGCTGGCCACCCACCCCCTCGCGTGCCCGTGCCGGCCTTCATCAGTGCTGCTCGCTAACAGCACTTGCCCCTGTCAGTCTGTGAAGGCTACACGGGGGATCTTTGTCTCTGTGTGTGTGACCACCACTGTGCCATCACCATGGCCCTCAGCCGCAGCACGCGTTATCTAGAATCGCGAGATTGACATCAGACGGAAGCCCCCCCCCCCCGAACCTCCAGTTTGTGAGCCGCGCACATTCTCATGAATCTTTGTATTCGTGCATCACCGCAATTGGTGAAACTTCGCGATGCAACACGGGTCTGGACGGGTGGTGCACGAGCGAGGTGCCAACGGTGGAGGTCCTGGTGCTGCTTCTGCCACAGTGCGTGGATTTATTTGTTTGCTGGTGACTTTGTGTATTTCATATCGGAATCGCCTCCAGTGCTGGTGCTGCTGGCGGCGATGAAAGTTGTTTAAAAGTCAGGAAAGTCACGACCAGAGAGAGATAGGGCTTCAGCAGCGAGAGGTCGTGCGTCGTGTCCGCTGTCCCTTCTCATCCGTTACAGGAGTGCAGACTCCCACGGTGGTTTACTGTATGGTCCATAGACTAACACTGCCCATAGACTACCATAGACTAACACTGCCCATAGACTAACGCTGCCCACAGACTATCCTAGACTCACGTTGTCCATAGACTACCATAGACTGACACTGCCCTGAGGCTAACACTGCTCATAGACTATAACTGCCCATAGACTAACACTGCCCATAGACTGACACTGCCCTGAGGCTAACACTGCCCATAGACTAACACTGCCCATAGACTAACACTGCCCATAGACTAACACTGCCCATAGACTCAACACTGCCCATAGACTAACACTGCCCATAGACTAACACTGCCCATAGACTAACACTGCCCATAGACTAACACTGCCCATAGACTCAACACTGCCCATAGACTAACACTGCCCATAGACTAACACTGCCCATAGACTCAAAACTGCCCATAGACTAACACTGCCCATAGACTAACACTGCCCATATACTCAACACTGCCCATAGACTAACACTGCCCATAGACTCAACACTGTCCATAGACTAACACTGCCCATAGACTCAACACTGCCCATAGACTAACACTGCCCATAGACTAACACTGCCCATAGACTCAACACTGCCCATAGACTAACACTGCCCATAGACTAACACTGCCCATAGACTCAACACTGCCCATAGACTAACACTGCCCATAGACTAACACTGCCCATAGACTCAACACTGCCCATAGACTAACACTGCCCATAGACTAACACTGCCCATAGACTCAACACTGCCCATAGACTAACACTGCCCATAGACTAACACTGCCCATAGACTCAACACTGCCCATAGACTAACACTGCCCATAGACTAACACTGCCCATAGACTCAACACTGCCCATAGACTAACACTGCCCATAGACTAACACGGCCCATAGACTAATACTGCCCATAGACTAACACTGCCCATAGACTAACACTTAGAGCGAATGTAACTGGCTCGCAGTAACAGCAGCCATGGCGTGTTAGACAACTGTGGTGGAACTGGTTTAGTCCGAATCAGGACTCTTCAGCATGGCATCATCAGCAGCGCTCAGCGATGCAAAGGATGCACCGTGGTGGCTAGGAGATGTTAACTACCTCACCCGGTATACAGGAGGTCGTGGGGTCGATCTCGACCCTGACGTCTGCTGCTGTATATTTTGAGTTTGCGTGTCTCTCATCATCATCACGGTGGCTAGGATATGTTAACTACCTCCCCTGGTCTACAGGAGGTCGTGGGTTCAATTGTGACCCTGACACCTGCTGCTGTATATTTGGAGTTTGTGTTCTCCACATGGTCGCGGTGGATTTTTCTCCGGGTCCTCCGGCTTTTCCCTCCACATGTAGAATCACGCGTTTAGCGCATTTCGGTGCTGTACATTCCCACGTGATGATAAGCCACTTCGTTGGGCTATCGTTTGCGGCCAGGTCGCTTCTTATAAAAAAAAAGATCTACGCAGCTCAGTATCTGGTAAAATAAAAATTAGTTCCGTTTAGAGTTTTAGTTTCAATGCAGGAGGGACATTTTAAGGCAGCGTGATTGAAGAACGCGTTGACATTTTCCCAAGATGTTTTCACCCAACTGAATGCGGGTTCATACAAGTGTGAGGAAACCAGAGCTTCCTAGCGAACACCCACGAGTGCGAGGGGGCAACCCTCTATCCCGCACTGAACGGACAGACGTGAAATCCACGGGCACTACGAACCCAATAAGCACGCAACGTTGCACCAACGTTGGGCAACGCGCTTGGAACAACGTCGGCCCAACGTTCCACGTTCACCCGTTGCGCTTTCTGGTCGGAACATTCCAAGAGAGAACGTCGCTCATCTCGTTCAGCGAACACGTGCCGCGTGCAGGCGCAGGAGCTCATCTTGACCCCCCCCCCCGAGCGGGCAATCGCAGCCCTCGGTCGCTGCGGCCGCCGTCGCCGTAGCCGCCCGGCAACCCGACGCACGCGCACCGGCGTCATGTCCAGCCTGCGATGGGCACGGGTGGCTACGTGCGGTGTGCAATGATGTCGACGTACCGGCACGCACGGCACGCACGGCACGGCACACACAGCACGGGGTCGAGATCGCGTGAATAAACCCGCCAGGGCCGCCGCCCGTCCGTGCGGCCCCGCGCTCTCACGACCACGCGCGGTCTGCCCTCGTGTTTCGAGTGAATGTTTTGTTCGCGACGAGGGGGGGCAGGGGGGAGGGGCAGGGGGGAGGGGCGGGGGGAGGGGAGGATAGGGGCGGGGCGGGGGGGCTAAAACCCAAAACAAGAAGCACGCCGCCGTTCGATCTCCGAGCACGCGGTCGGCGCGTCGCCGTTCCCGGGACCGCGCGAGATTAATTCACAAACTTCAAACGATGCCCGCGGCGCTGTTGACTGCGGTGCCACCCACCCCCCCACGACCCCCGGGCGCGCACGATGGCACGACACAGATTCGCGGCAGCCGCGAGAGAGAACCGGGTTTTCTGGCCCAGTCACAGACACACACACAGACAAACACCCCTCCTCACCTCTGCCCGTCTGTCAGTCTCATATCTCTCTCTCTACACGTTGAGAGGCGAGGCCACGGCGGCTTATCGGCGGAGTTCCCACCGAGGCGTCTGTTTACATTCCTCCGCGTGGCGACGAGGTGCACGGGGCGAGGGGCTTTCAGCACCGCCGGTCAAGGGGCGGCGGGTCGCGGTTCGAATCCGCCCACCGCTCTGGTTAATACCGCACAGTGTACGTACGTATGCACGTTCAACTTCTCTCGCACCGCACGTAGCCAAACCGTGCTAATCCAAGGTGCGGGGCAAGGACAACAAACTATGGGTCTCTGTGTAAGTCTCTGATGAATATATGGGTCTCTGTGTGAGTATATGGGTCTGTGTGAGTTTATGCGTCTCTGTGTGAGTCTTTGGGTCTCTGTGTGAGTGTGTGAGTCTTTGATGAATCTATGGGTCTCTGTGTGAGTATATGGGTCTATGTGTGAGTATGTGATTGTCTGATGAATCTATGGGTCTCTGTGTGAGTATATGAGTCTCTGTGTGAGTCTATAGGTCTCTGTGTGAGTCTATGGGTCTCTGTGTGAGTCTGTGAGTCTCTGATGAATCTATGCGTCTATGTGTGAGTCTATGGGCCTCTGTGTGAGTCTTTGGGTCTCTGTGTGAGTCTATGGGTCTCTGTGTGAGTCTACGGGTCTCTGTGTGAGTTTATGTATGCTGAACTTCTTTCGCACTGTGACGTCGCCAACCATGCTAATCGGAGGTTCGGGAGAAAGGACAACAAACTAAACACAACAACAACATCAACGAGTAGTTCTAAAGAAATGCCTTTTCAGTCCAGATTATTTCAAAGTGCCATAGCTCCAGCGGCCTCCTATTATCGGCAGGAAGAGCGTTCCAGACGGCCACAGGGGCGCATCTGGAACGCCGCGTTTACGAACTGTAAAACCGTCCGCCTTGCTGACAGTGGACACTAAAGAACCCCCCCCCCCCCCGTGATGTCGCTCGCGGCGCAAGATTTTCCCTGAATTTCACAAGCCACCCCGTGCACATCGCTGGGTTGTAATCGTGCGTAGCGGCCATCATCGCCCATTCAGAAGCGGGGACGGGGGCAGCGATACACAGAGAACGAGGGCGAGAGAGAGAGACGTGGGAACAGAGTGGAACACGGAGACGGAGTGGAAGCTAGCGATTCCCAGCAACTGACAAATGTGAGAGTCAAAGAGAGAGAGAGATGGAGAGATGGAGAGAGGCGATCAGACGCAAGGGAACACACTCCCCTCCAACCCCTGCAAAAACATGGCAGTACTCTCCTAAAAAAAAACGAGTCTTGAAACTTTATTTAAACTACTTTTAGAAATATTTTAAACGGGGCAAGGCCCACTGAGCTATACAGCTCTTTTTCAGAAGCGACCTCACCAAAAAAGACAGCTCAACGAAGGGGCTTATCGTCACGTGGAAATGTGATGCAGCCAAGTACTCTAAACGAGTGACGTTGATTCTAAATGTGGAGGGAAAACCCGGAGGACGCGGAGAAGAATCCACGCGACCATGGAGAGAGAGAGACACGCAAACTCTAAATATACAGCAGCAGGCCTCAGGGTCAGGATCGGACCCACGACCTCCTGTAGACCAGGCGAGGTAGTTAACATCTCCTAGCCACCGTGATGATGATGATGAGAGAGAGGGAGAGACACGCAACTCCCAAATATACAGCAGGCGTTAGGGTCGGGATCGGACCCACGACCTCCTGTATAACAGGCGAGGTAGTTAACGTCTCCCATCCAACGATGCTTTCCCAGATGAACGAAAAAATGTGTTTGGGTTCGCTCCCCGACCCGGGCGTGTGTCTGCGTGGAGTCTGTCCATTCTCTCTCTCTCTGCCCCTGCTCTGCGTGGATTTCCTCCTCCCAAAGCTAACAAATAAAACCCCAGCCCCACGCAATGTGACCGCAATTGGCCTCCACAACCCGTCCCACATTACTGACTGCACGTGGCTCATTCGGAATCGCGCACAGCGGCAACATCACCGCCAACTTGGCAGTACAACTCCTGCAAATAAATACGTCTCCAGACTCATTGAGGCTTTCCCAGTTGAATAAGCATCAAAATAAATAATAATAATAATAACCACCAAAGGAAAAGATCCTCAATTTAGACGTCACAAAGCTCTGCCCCCCCCCCCCCCAAAAAAAAAACCATGCTTCAAATCGCTTTAAACTATTGTCATTGTGGCGCTGCATTCTGATGTTGTAGGATAAAACATGTATTAAATAGTCTATTTAATTCAGTAGAACGTGTTGTCTATATTTATTTAAAGTTGCACATTTTTATGTGACGTCACATTTTTCAAACGGGGAAAATATTAAAAAAGCCAAATATACAGCAGCAGGCGTCAGGGTCGGGATTGAACCTACGACCTCCTGTATACCAGGCGAGGGAGTTAACATCTCCAAGCTACCACGGCTCCACAAGCCACACCGTTGTCAAAGGATAGCTGAACCTGTCCTGGGCACCCCCCACCTCCTTCAGAGTCCCACGCTGAGCGGCGGGGAACACGAGGGATACACGGAAACACGATCGGCTTCAAACGTAAAATGATCGATGTTCACGTTTCCACGTCATCTGGTGTGTGCATGGTGAGCCTAAGAATCGGACACATTAGCTTAACACGTGGTAGGTTTTCACGACCACTATCATCCATAACACCGTTTTTATTGGGTTAAATCGTAGTGTGTCAATGTTGTGGATTTACTCTCCAACACACCGGTGTGCTGTACTAGTAACACATTGGCATGTTCGGTTCACGTGTTGGGTGGTGGCGAATTTAACGACACATTTACATCTACTTGATCTATCCCCCCCCCAAAAGCCTGTATTATATGAATCGGACACATTGTTGTTTTAATGTCATTGTTATTATTCCCCTTGCCTACGCTGTCGTGGTGGCGAGGCTCGCACGCTTCAAAGACCCTGAGAGTCGTGCCGGCGAGGGTTTGTGACTCCCGGCAGGTTCAACCCTAGCGGCTGGTGTCAGGCGAGGGGGCCTGACAAACGACAAAGTACTGGCACCTCCAGGTTCCCGGGAATAAAACATCTTTGTTACGGAAACCAAAATGAGAAAGAGAGACAACACTTGGGCCACAGGAGGCTCAGACCCACCTACGGACAGTATGACCCACTGCCGATGGAAGCCTGTTGGAAGTCAGGAGTGTGATGGAGAGCCGACTGGGTCCTAAAGCCAAGAAAAGACTCGCTACGTGGAACGTCCGCACCGAACCCCACCACATGACACCACATCTCTCCGGGTTCTCGTATCATTACACTGGATTCCGGTCTTGAAACAAGTCGAGGAGCTCAAGAGATTTCCTATATGATCATTGGTGTTTTACCCTTTTATCTGGCAACAAAACTGACACCTTTTTTACGAGGAGTCATATTTGCATTGACCACAATACCTGCAGTCGGAATGCAAACAAAAAACATAACTCTGATAACGTATGCACTGTCCTTGAAATTGATTTATCCACACCCGAGACTGCTTTTCTTAGAGCCTAGACTCACATGGTGTTGGACCAGACGGCTCTAAAGAGACTAGGCTCTAAAGAAAGCTGTCTCGGGTCTGGACCAATCAACTTCAAGGACAGTGCATACATTATCAGAGTTGTGTTTTTTTTGCATTCCGACTGCAGGTATTGTGGTCAATGCAAATATGACTCCTTGTAAAAAAGGTGTCAGTTTTGTTGCCAGATAAAAGGGTAAAACACCAATGATCATATTTTGTTACTGGCAAATGAGGTTCCAATGGTGGAGCTTTCCTATAGTTTGTAAAGCCTCGCATGGGCTGGCACCACCCACATATTCACGAGTTAATTCATCCGTAACCCCCTCAAGGTCGTTACGATCTGCAGACTCTGCCATTCTGTGCGCACCTCGATCCCGGCTGCATTCCTGGGGTAAGCGGGAATTTGCTGCGTCTGCGCCACGGTTGAGGAATTCCCTACCGCCATGGAAATTCGTCTTAAAACACATCTTCTTAAGTCAAGTTCATTCTATTTAGTTTTGATTTTAAGCTTTCGTGACTGCAGGATTCCATACTCGTTGGTTCTTTCGGTAAAGTCACGTAGGTAGAAAAATAATGGATCACGACGTTTCGATCGCAACGCAAGCAATCGTCATCAGGTGGGACAACCACAGCAAGAAACAAAACTGCTCAAGTCGGCTTACTTCAGCAGAAGTCGGCTTACTTCAGCAGAAGTCGGCTTACTTCAGCAGTTTGTTCTTGCTGTGGTTGTCCCACCTGATGACGATTGCTTGCGTTGCGATAGAAACGTCGTGATCTATTATTTTTCTACCTACGTGACTTTACCGAAAGAATCAAAGAGTATTGTTTAGTTTCTCCGTCCCTTTTCGCCTTATTCTTACAAGGCGCCTTGAGACATTAGTGGACGGCACCTTACATATCAATGTACATTATTATTATTAAACCTCGGAGACCCAAGATCACGTGGTGCAAGACCATGAAGGCCAAGCTGGCATCAGCGATCAACCTCTCTTGGGGCGAGGCTCAACATGCTGCCAGAGACGGGAAGGAGTGGAGGGAAAACCATTGAGGCCTCACGTCCCAAAGGAGATCACCTGATGACGGACGCTTGTGTTGCGCCCGAAACGTCGTGATTTAATTTATTTTGTTTTATTTTCTACCTACGTGACTTTACCGAAAGAACCAAAGAGTATTGATCCCTGCAGCCACGGAAACTTCAAATCTAGATTGAGATCAAGAGGATTGACTCACGAACTCACTCGCCCAGGAAAGCCTCACTGAGTCTCAAGACTACTCTGTTTTAAGGAGGGTCCTGCCAAGGTGTACCGCAGCACGGGGTGACGTAGTGTGACGAGAGCGATCCCAGCCGACTGTTTCTGCGGTTGGGATCTTTCAGCAGTGGGATGTTTTTGTGGCCGATAGCGGTTCCAGTGTCTGGGGGGTTTAGCTGTGGGAGGAAATCGGGGAACTCGGAGGAAACCCACGCAGAACAGGGGGGGTACAACCAAACTCCAAATATAAAGATCCCCCGTGTAGCCTCGACAGACTGTTGGGCCAAGTGCTGTTGGCGAGTAGCACCAATGAAGGCCGGCACGGCACACGAGGGGTGTGGGTGGCCAGCAGCAGGCCCGACCGCCTTTATCTCCTGAGCGGCGATAATTACACACCGCAGCAGGCACTCATTGGAGGCCGAGTTGACCTAGGGGAGGCGCAGAGCCGGGAATCGAACTCGAGTCGCGGGGTTCGTAGCGCAGCGCGCTAACCGCTCCCCAACTCCATGTACTCACTCTGTAGAACGGGCGGGGGGGGGGCATACAAACTCCACACAGGAAGGCGCCCGAGTCGGGAATCAAACCGAGGCCCTTCTGGCTGCGAGGCGCGAGATCGTCGCCACTGCCTCCAACCTGTGAGCGTGGCGAGCGTGGCGCCGGTGAATGTGACAGTTCGTTTTTTTTGGTGTTTAATTTGGCCCTCGGTGAAAAAGAAAAATGTTCCTGACCTCGCCTGGCCCTCGATGCTCCGTCATTTTCTCGGCACCCCGCGGCAGCGTGGAACGAGAGCGGCATTCCACCTCGCCACGTGCGGATTCGTCAGCATCACGCACGCGCCCGTCCACGGACGGGCGGCCATCCCCTCGTTGCGGACTCTTTCTTGCAAAGCGTTCCCCACCCCACACCCCCGCACCCCGAGCGGGATATCCCTCAAAGTAAACTAAAACTATCAAACAAAAATGTTTTACTTCACCAGGTAAGGCCCACTGAGCTGTTTTCGCTCTATTTCAGTCGCGCGTTCCCGCTCACGGTCAACGTCGGTGGCAAATGTATCTGAGCCGGTCCTGACAACTTCCCTCTTAGGTCGACTCAGCCGAGAATGGGTACCTGCTGCGGTGTGGGTAAACATCGTCACTGGGGGAGACAAAGGCGGCCGGGCGTGGTGGTGTTGGTGCTGACCACCCCACCCCTTCGTGTGCCTATTTTCAGAGCGTCCTTTGTAGGGTGCTAAGCAATCGGCACTCGCCCCAACAGCCCGTCAAGAGGCGACACGGGGCAGCTTCGTCTTCGTGGCGACAACGCATCCACGCGCTGCCTCCGAGCACGCGCACGGCGAGTCGTCACGCGAACAACGCGGTCCACGCTGGGCCATGTGCGTGCGACGCAGCCATCGTGTCAGCGCAGACGTCAGGGCGGACTGCGCTGAATGCACAACCGTCCGCAGCAAAGGGGCCGTCCATAAATGACGTCGCGCGATTTTGGACGATTTTTGACCCCCCCCCCTCGTCACACGGCGTCACAAAAAGTCAGACCCCCCCCCTAAAATATGACGTCACAAAGCTCTGCCCCCCCTCCCCCAAAATAAAACATGCTTCAAATCGCTTTAAACTATTGTCATTGTAGTGCGTATGTAACGTGGCGCTGCACTCTGATGTTGTAGGAGAAAACATTACAATTTAATTAAGTAAAACGTGTTGTCTATATTTATTTAAAGTTGCGCATTTTGACGTGACGTCACATTTCTCAACCCCCACCCCCCATCGTCACACATCGTCACAAATGTCTGACCCCCCCCCCCCAGGTGCGTGACGTCATTTATGGACGGCCCCAAAGCTTTCCATCCTCGCAACGTGGAGAAGAAACTAAACGAGCGGGGGCGGTTACTCGCGACGATGCATTGAGTCAGTGGGGTGTGGGGGGGGTGGTAGACGGGAGAGGGGGGGGGCCCTGGCCCTGCCCGCGTTTGACTTGGCACAGTCGGCAAGCTGGCATCGGTCCCTCCGGGTGCCGGGAATTGATTTGCGAGCGAGATGTTGACACCGGCTTTGGCGTTCAATCTCATCACAGCAAACCGCGCGGCATTCGTAATCCCGGGTCCTGGCTGAGGAAGATGCTCGCGACTGGTTGCGACGAAAAGTTGGAAAACTCCACACCTCGCTCACAACAAAGACAAAGATCCAAGGCCATAGCCATGGAGCAGAGGTGTGGACTCGAGTCATGTGACTTGGACTCGAGTCAGACTCGAGTCATGAATTTGATGACTTGCGACTCGACTTGGACTTGCATAACAATGACTTTGTCCCACCTCTGCCATGGAGTCAACATTGGGGGGGACCAAATCTTCCAGGGTGTCTGGGGGGTCCCAACCCAGAAAAATAATTTAAATTTGAAAACTCATCTCCTGCCTAGAATATTAAAAATTCACTAGCACATGGGATGGACTTTTTATTCATTTTTAACAATAATGTCGAATAGTGTATTGTATTACATTGCTCTGTTTTTACTTTTTTTTACCATTTCTTGTTTCATTGCATGTAATGGCAGAGCTTAGGGATTAATAAAGTACAACCATAACCACAATCATATAAACATCAATCTATGCATTAATTTACATGAAGACAAGTCCAGATATTGTGGCCAAGGTTTAGCAAATTGTTATTTTTATTTACATAGCACAGCAATGATTTTTATAGCAATATATTGGGGGGGGGGACATTTTGAGCATATTTATAATTACGGCCTTGCAAAGATCCCTCGTATCGCCTCAACAGACTGCAGGGGCAAGTGCTGTTAGCGAGCACCCATGAAGGCCGGCACGGCACACGAGGGGGTGGGTGGCCAGCACCACACCCAGCCACCTTTGTCTCCCTAGTGGCGATGTTTACACACCGCACCAGATACTCATTTGAGGCTGAGTCGACCAAGGAAAGGCCCAGGACCGGTTCAGATAATCGTCGCCGGTGTTGTCCGTGAGCGCGATTCGAACCTGGGTCGCCGGGTTCAGAGGGCAGCGTGCTAACCACTAAACTACTGCTCCCCACTCTCTCATCCACACATCAACTTACCCGCTCAGCCATTAACTCAATGCATTCACTCATTAAATGTCCCAAGTCACTTTCGTAACTCTCCCACTCACACACACACACGCAGACACACACACCACCTGTCAGAAAATTTGCCATGATCTGTGTTTGGATGGCAGGAACCCAAACCGAGATCCGGCACCAGCGTTTTGCTGAACGACCGCGTTTACAGCGGAGCGCGCGGTTTTGAAAGGAGGCCCCGGGCCTACTGAGAAGACGCGACCCAAAGTCTGCTTCTGCGGCCCTAAGCCCGTGGAATCGTATCACGGCCTCCTGCGCACGCCCATAGAAGTGCAGGTCGGTGTCTAAAGGCGGCGATAGAGGTCGCGGTGCCCTGGGAGGAAACGCGAGAATGTTGTCCATTCTTTTTCACATCGCTCAATTTCCACAGCGTGCATACTCCCATCAAAAGGGTCCTTATCCGGCTCGTTCGTCCTCCAACCCGCGGACAAACAGCTGATGCGGGCGTTAGCAACGGGAAAAAACACGCGCGCGTGTTTTGTGTGAACGTGCGATCCCGAGTTTCCTTCCACGTAGACCGGGGGGGGGGGGGGTGTTGGAGACCTACGGCCCCTGGGCTCCACGCGGCCCATGACTTCACTTCACACGGCCCGTGACTGAAATATTCCTCACCCCTGATGTGCACATTCACTGCACACCGGCGGAGGAGTTTCACGGATTCAGTACGGTGCCGTAAGACAGAACACCACAGTCTTACACACAGTACCATACAGAACACCACAGTCTTACACACAGTACCATACAGAACACCACAGTCTTACACACAGTACCATACAGAACACCACACACATGCCCCTGTACTGCGTCACCCCGTGACAGAACACCACCTCCCACGAGATGCGGCTCGTGCGATCCGGGCCTCTGCTCACACCTGCCCCCCCCATCCCTGCCCCCCACTCCTCCTCCTCCACGTGACCCCGATAGACAGCGTAGGGGGTGGAGGTGTGATGGGGGGGGCTCTGACTCGACTCCCTTTCTCCTGCTCCCACTCTCCCTGCCTCCCTCCCTTCCTCCCTCCTACTCGTCGCACTCTCTCCTCCTCCCAATCACTTCTCTCTCCCCCCCCTCCATCCACCCCCCCTCCCTTCCACCCGTCCCTGTGCCAGAGGCCACGCCGAGTCTGGCAGAGCGAAACGGCCGAATGTGCAGATTTCACTTCTCTCTGTGGACTTCCCGAGGAGGGAGAGAATGGCGAAAGGGATAACGGAGAGGATGAATGCCAGTGCGGTGGTGGAGCAGACTCAGTGTGGAGTAGTAGTGTATAGTGTATAGTAGTGGTGGTGTAGTGTATAGTGTATAGTAGTCGTGGTGGTGGTGTAGTGAAGTGTGTAGTAGTGTAGTGTATAGTAGTAGTGTAGTGTGTAGTAGTGGTGGTGGAGTAGACTCAGTGTGGAGTAGTGGTGGTGGTGGTAGTGTAGTGTATAGTAGTGGTGGTAGTGCAGTGTGTAGTAGTAGTGGTGGTGTAGTGTGTAGTAGTGGTGGTGTAGTGTATAGTGTATAGTAGTGGTGTAGTGTATAGTGTAGAGTAGTGGTGGTGGTGTAGTGTAGTGTGTAGTAGTGGTGGTGGTGTAGTGTAGTGTGTAGTAGTGGTGGTGGTGTAGTGTATAGTGTATAGTAGTGGTGGTGTAGTGTATAGTAGTGGTGTAGTGTATAGTGTTTAGTAGTGGTGGTAGCGTAGTGTGTAGTAGTGGTGGTGGTGTAGTGTAGTGGAGAGTAGTGGTGGTAGTGTATAGTAGTGGTGGTGGTGTAGTGTCAGTGTATAGTAGTGGCGGTGTAGTGTCAATACACTTTATGAATCTCATCAGCACTGCGGTTGCCCGTTCTGCAGGAGGGGGCGCATCGTTGGCTCTGTGTGGCCACAGGCTCCTCGTCGAGACAAACGTCGTCTGGCAATCACGGGGCCGCCACGAGGCCACGGGGCCACCATGGGGCCACAGGGCCACGGGGCCACGGGGCCGCCGCTGCCAGGGACGCGCTCCCCCACTGCTTCCTCGCCTGCGCGGCTGCGACGGCGGTAGCTGGCGAGACAGACGATCCCGCCGCCCGTTCCAATATTTATGCGGTGGCACCAGTGCCATTTATTATACGGCCAATAAAAGTGAAAAACGTCGGCAAATATTTCTACGCTTGCTGTACTCGAGAGAGCGAGAGAGGGTGTGAGTGTGTTGTGTTGTAAGGAACCCCCCCCCGGCCCGCCTGCCCCGGGCCACGCAAGCCAGCGCGGGGAAGTATGGCCAAACGAAGCATGGCCAAACGAATGCCACGACCGGCAGGACGCGGAGCAATTGTCCCCGTTACGGCGAGCGCTGAGAATGTTGTCGCACGGGAAGCGACGGCCACCGCCCACCAGCACCCCCCCCCCACCAGCCCCCCACCAATCCCCCCAACCACCCCCGCCCCCCCTCGCTGTGCCAGGCCGCTTTGCTCTGCACGCTAGGGGCTGCGCAAACTTTTCCATCGAGAGAGCAAAAACAATCGGAGGGATTTTTGTGAGCAAACCTCGGGCGGTTGGGGGAGAAAAAAAAACTGGCTGCAGGCTGCAAAGTACAGAAAAATAAAATAAAAGCGCAGATGTTTAGGTCCATTTTTTGTGGTCTCATATCATCTCATGATTCGGTTTTTTTGTATCACAGAACCCTTCACGCAAATTGCATCTCGCGCGCGATCTCCCAAGAGGAGCCGCAGACACGAGCTAGAAGACTCACGCCAGGCAGTGAAGCGGCACTCCAAACGACCGCCCTCAGGTTCTCGTTGTAGATTCCAGACGCTTTCAGCCACCTCGGTGTTCACGATACGAGTGGGAGGAAACCGCAGCGCCCAGAGAGAGCCCACGCGTGCGAGGGAGGAACGCTCGATGTCCAGGGTCAGTTGATATCGGTCCCCGCTTTGCTGTACCGCATCTGCTGGCGAGCCGGGGTATGATGACAACCTCCTCGATGCCCACGGGGATGGGAGTCTCGCGGCAGTTTCTCATCTGTGCGGCGATCCATCAACCCTCTCTGCTGCACCCACACAAGTGCTCGCTTAGAGTCAGCCATGTGCAGCATGGCCACCACCACCACCACCATCATCACCACCGCCACCATCATCACCATCACCACCACCATCATCACCATCACCACCACCATCATCACCATCACCACCATCACCGCTACCACCACCATCACTGCTACCATCACCACCGCCACCACCACCATCACCACCACCATCATCATCATCACCACTACCACCATCACCACCGCCACCCTCACCACCGCCACCATCACTGCCACCATCAACCCCGCCACCACCACTACCACCACCGCCACCATCACCACCACCGCCACCACCACCACCATCACCATCACCACTGCCACCATCACCACCGCCACCATCACCACCGCCACCATCACCACCACCGCCGCCGCCGGTGGCTCGGGTGCGTGTCTGCGTGTCGCGCCGCCCGCCGCGTGCGTCCTTCGGGCAGGATGTCCGACGTTTCGCTCCACGTGCCAGTGGTGGGGGCGAGGGGGAACTCTCCAGTGTCCGAATGGAAACAGCTCCCGGCTCGCCGAGCAACGAACCCGACAGCCGCGTCGTGCGGAGAGCCGCGCGGTGGCACAACGGTGGAGACGGGGGGAGAGGGTGGCACCGGCGGAGACCCGAGCACCGGTGGCGCGCGGCCCGTGAGCTCGTCTCGTGCGCGCGGCAGGCACAGGCGGCTCGCGTGTGCGTGGCAAGAGGCGGCGGGCAGCAAGGGACCAGCAGCAGCAGCAGCCCTCGGGTTTGCCCGAGGTACGAGGCAGGCCGAGGGAGGATGACACCAGCTGTGTTGGGAATTAAATCCGAATTCAGTGAAATCGCCTGCGTTGTAAGCGGGTGGTGGGTGGGAGGTATGAGGGGGGGGTATGGTGTGGTGAGCTCTGTCTCTGCTGGAGGGGGGCAGGGAGTTCCCCCAACACTCATGTTCTCCTACCACGTGGGTTTCACCTCCCTCTGCTTCTCAAAATGTCTCACCCGACCTCACCCGGCCCGGCTCTCGCTCTCATCTTCTCGCACTCTCTCGCTCTCACACTCTCGCACTCTTCTCTCGCACTCTCACTGTCTCCCTCTCGCACTCTCCCACTCTCTCGCACTCTCACTGTCTGGCACTCTCTCACTCTCTCTCTCGCACTCTCACTGTCTCTCTCTCGCACTCTCCCACTCTCTCGCACTCTCACTGCCTGGCACTCTCTCACTCTCTCTCTCACCCTCTCCCACTCTCGCTCTCACCCTCTCGCACTCTCTCTCGCACTCTGACTGTCTGGCACTCTCTCACACTCCCGCACTCTCACACTCTCACACCAGTACGTGGGGTGTCCACGCCTGAACCCAATGTTCCGGCTTTTGGGGTCCATTTTCAGGAAACTTGAGATGCCTTTTTACAAGAGCAGATTCATATATGGGGGGGTAGGGGGGGGGTGCCTTGCCTGGCTAATAAGCGCCACGATCTTGCAAACTTCGTCTGTGACCAAGCAAAAATGGAAGTTCACAAGACCGGGGGGGGGGAGACAAAACCAAGATGCCGCAAGGCGACACTGACGGCTGCTTTGCATTGCCAATGTGCAGGGGGCCCCGCTGCTCAAGGCGCTGCTCCGGCTGGAGCACGAAGCGTGCCCTTTGTTTGCTGTGTGGGGGGGCGGGTGAAGCCCTCTGCACCGGCATTCTGCGTTTCACTCTCTCTAACGAGCGTGTTTGTCGAGCACAGCGTTGCGTGACGACGCACGCCACGTGACACGTGACGCGCGCGGGCAGCGCGTTGTGACGTGACGCTGTTACGCGATGTGACTTGCATCGAAATCGGCTCCAGTGCTTTTTGCTGTTGGCAGCAATAAAAGTGGTTTAAGAGTTTTTAAATAAAGTCTCTCGCACGCTCCCTCACACTCTCACTCACTCTCGCACTCTCACTCACGCCCACACCCTGGGGTGAGGCCTGGTCAGGCGTGGGTGGGGCGAACAGCTGTTTGTGCGAGGTGAAGGAATTGGTCAGATTGACAGATGTGTTCGGCGTGACTGTAGTGTGGACGGGTGTGGGTGGGGTGGACAGGTAAAGGTTGGGTGGGCAGGCGTGGGTGGGTTGGACAGGTGTGTGTGGGGTGGGTGGTGTGGGCAGGTGTGGGTGGGGTGGGCAGGTGTGAGTGGGGTGGGTGGTGTGGACAGATGTGGGTGGGGTGGGCAGGTGTGAGTGGGGTGGACAGATGTGAGTGGGGTGGGTGGTGTGGACAGGTGTGGGTGGGGTGGGCAGGTGTGAGTGGGGTGGACAGGTGTGAGTGGGGTGGGTGGTGTGGACAGGTGTGGGTGGGGTGGACAGGCGTGGGTGGGTTGGACAGGTGTGAGTGGGGTGGGTGGTGTGGACAGGCGTGGGTGGGTTGGACAGGCGTGGGTGAGGTGGACAGGGGTGAGTGGGGTGGACAGGTGTGAGTGGGGTGGGTGGGGTGGACGGGTGTGGGTGGGGTGGACAGGGGTGGGTGGGGTGGACAGGCGTGGGTGAGGTGGACAGGAGTGAGTGGGGTGGACAAGTATGAGTGGGGTGGGTGGGGTGGACAGGTGTGGACAGGTGTGGGTGGGGTGGACAGGTGTGAGTGGGGTGGGTGGGGTGGACAGGTGTGGGAGAGGTGGACAGGTGTGGGTTAGGTGGACAGGTGTGAGTGGGGTGGGTGTGGTGGACAGGTGTGGGTGGGGTGGACAGGTATGAGTGAGGTGGGTGGGGTGGACAGATGTGGGAGGGGTGGACAGGTGTGGGTGAGATGGACAGGTGTGAGTGGGGTGGGTGTGGTGGACAGGTGTGGGTGGGGTGGACAGGGGTGGGTGAGGTGGGCAGGTGTGAGTGGGGTGGACAGGTGTGAGTGGGGTAAGTGGGGTGGACAGGTGTGGGTGGGGTGGACAGGTGTGGGTAGGGTGGACAGGTGTGGGTGGGGTGGACAGGTGTGAGTAGGGTGGACAGGTGTGAGTGGGGTGGGTGGGGTGGACAGGTGTGGATGAGGTGGACAAGTGTGGGTGGGGTGGACAGGTGTGGGTGAGGTGGACAGGTGTGAGTGGGGTGGACAGGTGTGGGTGGGGTGGACAGGTGTGGGTGGGGTGGACAGGCGTGGGTGGGGTGGACAGGTGTGAGTGGGGAGGACTGGTGTGGGTGGGGTTGACAGGTGTGAGTGGGGTGGACAGGTGTGGGTGGGGTGGACAGGTGTGGGTGGGGTGGACAGGTGTCGGTGGGCAGGTGTGGGTGGGGTGGGCAGGTGTGGGTAGATAGGCGTGGCTGGTGTCAAGGACTGGGTCAGATGAACAGATGTGGGTTGTGTGAGTGGGGTGAGCAGCTGCAGATGGTGTGAAGATACGAATCGGATTAGGAGATGCGGGTGGTGTGAAGGTGTAGGTCGTGTGAAGTTCTGGGTCGCGTGGGCGTGTGGGTGTCGTGTACGTGTGAGTCAAGGCCGTAGCCATGGAATCAACATTGGGGGGGACCAAATCTTCCAGGGTGTCTGGGGGTCCCAACCCAGAAAAATATCTACATTTGAAAACTAATTTCCTGCCAAAAATATTTAAAAAATCACTAACACATGGGATGGACTTTTTATTAATTTTTTTACAATAATGTCTAATAGTGTATTTTATTACATTGCTCTGTTTTAACTTTTTTTTTACCATTTCATGTTTCATTGTATGTAATGGCAGAGCTTAGGCATTAATAAAGTACAACCATAACCACAATCATATAAACAGAAATCTATGCGTTGATTTATATGAAGACAAGTCCAGATATTGTGGCCAAGGTTTAGCAAATTGTTCTTTTTATTTACATAGCATAGCAATTCTTATTTTTCATAATCAACGTTTTTGGGTTTAGATCGCGTTATTTATAAATGTGTCGTAACCCTCCACCACCCGACACGGCGAATTGCCCGATGGATGCAATTACCAGCGAAACGTCGTACTCAAATTGTAAATGTTGTGGTTTCACGCTTCAACACACCGGTGGGCTAAAGCAGTGAACTATTTGTCTTTTGTCAACGTGACACTTTTTTACTGATTGGCCGTGTCGGGTGGTGGAGGGTTACGACACATTTATAAATAACGCGATCTAAACCCAAAAACGTTGATTTTGAATAATATTGGTCGCGAAAGCCTACGTGTTAAATTATTATTTTATAGCAATATATTGGGGGGGACATTTTGAGCATATTTGAATATTGTAATGACGGCCTTGGTGTGAGTGGGGTGTGCGTGCGAGTGGAGTGGCGGTGTAAGCGGCTCCATCCCCTCCTGGTGTTGCGTGTCATCGCCGCTACTCGAGACGCGTGCCCCGCGTGCCCGTTGGAGGAAGCGAGCGACATTAAAACCCTGCCGCGGTGCAAGTCGCGTTGCAGAAACCGGAACGGACACTCGACAACGACCACCACCAGCACCAGCAGCACCAGCAGCACCTGCACGGCTTGACCCGAGCAAAGGGGCAGCACGAAGACGACTGCTGCTGCTGCTGCTGCCCTCACGCCACACCCAGCCAGGGCAGCAGCGGTCACGCTGCCTCCCCCACCCCCCACGTGCCGCTAGCGAACCCCCCACTGACAGGCGGCCCAGGGAGGGGTCCGCGGCTGGGCCACAAGAACCGAGCGGGCCGGCCCAGGCCCACTTCCCGCGGGGGGGGGGGGGCGGGGGGGGCGGGGGAGTGCCGTGGAAAGTCACACTAAAGACAAAGATCCCCCGTAAAGCCTCAGACTGCTGGGGCAAAGTGTCGCGAAAAAGACAAAGATCCACCGTATAGCCTCAACAGACTGCTGGGGCAAAGTGTCACGCAAAAGACAAAGATCCCCCGTATAGCCTCAACAGACTGCTGGGGCAAAGTGCCACGCAAAAGAAAAAGATCCCCCGTATAGTCTCAACAGACTGCTGGGGCAAAGTGTCACGCAAAAGACAAAGATCCCCCGTATAGCCTCAACAGACTGTTGGGGCAAAGTGTCACGCGAAAGACAAAGATCCCCCGTACAGCGGTCGCGCCGAGGCCCGGCACCCGCGGGAGAGTCAACGCAGCCGCCCCCGGAGGCTCTTCGCGGCCAGTCTCCATCCGCTGCTGGATGAAAGACCTCGTGACGATGGAGGAGGTTGGAGAGCCGAGGAGGAGGAGGAGGTGGAGGAGGTGGTGCGTGAATCGGCGAGTGGCTGGTGGCGAGGGGTCTGGGGTGATCATCACTGCGGGTGCGCTAACCTCATAACCGTGCGGACAACTCGAGTCTGCTTCATCCGCAGTGGACTCGAAGGATCCCGTGACGCCATTCGCAAGAGGAGGTGGGCCACGTTGTGCCACGGGCCACACGGGTTCACAAGTTGCCTAATTCTAACAATGACATCGCAAAATCACTCGACTGGGATGACATACAGATGTGGGAGATGTGACTGTGTGAGTGGGGGTGGAGGGGTGGGAGATGTCACGGTGGGGGTGAAGGGGTGTAGGGGTGGGGGTGTAGGAGTGGGAGATGTGGCGGTGGGGTTGTAGGGGTTGGAGATGTCACGGGGGGGGGGGGTGTAGGGGTTGGAAATGTGACTGTGTCAGTCGGGGTGGAGGGGTGGGAGATGTGACTGTGTGGGTGGAGGGGTGTAGGGGTGGGAGACGTGGCGGCGGGTAGCAGCAGGAACATGCGAAGAGAAGATTCGAGGTAGCAGCTCGCGGCTGCCCGGGGCTCTGGGGGCGGGGCGGTGGATGTCCCCGGGGCCTGTCCCACAACAATCCCCGCGTCGTTAGTGGCCCGCAGTCTCGCACCGGGGGCGACAGCCGCCACAACCACCTCCACCACCAAGTCCTCCACCACCACCCCCACGTCCTCCTCCTCTCAGCTGATTCCCCCCCCCACCCACCCACGCTCCTCTCGCTCCCACACGCACGGCCGTGGGAAATGGGGGCTGTGTGGCTTTCTGATGTCTTTGGTGATTATGATGATTATGATGACTTTGGTAATGATGATTATGATTTTGCGCCGATGTATCTTTGCTTCATTGCTGCACTCTCATTTGCTTCGCCTCGTGTCGCCCGCTCGGTGACCTCGGGTCACCCTGAGAAGACGAGACTCTCTCCTGGTTCTCTGTTTTGGAGTTCTCCACCGCGGTTAGGCAACATTCACTGAAACACCGAGGACACTGCGGTGACGGTGTTGAGGGCTGTGAATCTATTCTACGATGATAGCAGCACCTACTCACCCCCACCCACTCACCCACACCCACTCACCCCCACCTACTCACCCACTCACCCCCACCTACTCACCCCCACCTACTCACCCCCACCCACTCACCCACACCCATTCACCCCCACCCACTCACCCCAACCCACTCACCCCCACCCACTCACCCCCACCCACTCACCCTAACCCACTCACCCCCACCCACTCACCCACCCCACTCACCCCCACCCACTCACCCCCACCCACTCACCCCAACCCACTCACCCCCACCCACTCACCCCCACCCACTCACCCCCACCCACTCACCCCCACCCACTCACCCCACCCAGTCACCCCCACCTACTCACCCCCACCTACTCACCCACTCACCCCCACCTACTCACCCCCACCTACTCACCCCCACCCACTCACCCACACCCACTCACCCCCACCCACTCACCCCACCCAGTCACCCCCACCTACTCACCCCCACCTACTCACCCCCACCTACTCACCCCCACCTACTCACCCCCACCCACTCACCCCCACCCACTCACCCCCACCCACTCACCCTAACCCACTCACCCCCACCCACTCACCCACCCCACTCACCCCCACCCACTCACCCACACCCATTCACCCCCACCCACTCACCCCAACCCACTCACCCCAACCCACTCACCCCCACCCACTCACCCACCCCACTCACCCCCACCCACTCACCCCCACCCACTCACCCCAACCCACTCACCCCCACCCACTCACCCCCACCCACTCACCCCCACCCACTCACCCCCCCCAGTCACCCCCACCTACTCACCCCCACCCACTCACCCCCACCCACTCACCCCCACCCACTCACCCCCACCCACTCACCCCACCCAGTTACCCCCACCCACTCACCTACACCCACTCACCCCCACCCACTCACCCCACCCAGTCACCTCCACCCACTCACCCCCACCCACTCACCCCCATCCACTCACCCACACCTACTCACCCCCATCCACTCACCCCCACTGACTCACCCCCACCTACTCACCCCCACCTACTCACCCCCACCCACTCACCCCCACCGACTCACCCCCACCCACTCACCCCCACCCACTCACCCCACCCACTCACCCCCACCCACTCACCCCCACCTACTCACCCCCACCTACTCACCCCCACCCACTCACCCCCACTCACCCCCACCCACTCACCCCCACCCACTCACCCCACCCACTCACCCCCACCCACTCACCCCCACCCACTCACCCCACCCACTCACCCCACCCGCTCACCCCCACCCACTCACCCCCACCTACTCACCCCCACCTACTCACCCCCACCCACTCACCAGCTACCAACACAGCGGGGGTGGGGAAAGGAGGGATTGGGGGGGGGCTATTATGAGAGGCAGGGAACACACGGGTCAACTACCCCCCCCCTTATTCCCCGCCACCCCCTCTCATCCCCCCCCCCTCATCCCCCGCCACCCCTCTCCTCTTCCACCCCCCACACCGCCACCCCCCTCCCCCCACGCCGTCCCCCTACAAGGCCGGGCGTGGGCCAGGATGTGCCAGGGCCGTCCTTTATATTTATAGAGGAGGAGGAGAGGAGTTGTGGACACGCGCGCCCTGGGGAGACGGGCAGGGAGGGGGGGGCGAGGTGATCCTGCAGAAGTGTCTTACTTTTGCACACACACACACGCACACACACACACGCACACGTACACACACATACACGCACACGCACACACACGCACACGCACACACACGCACACGTACACACACGCGCGCACACACGCACATGCACGCACACACACGCACACACACGCACACACACACGCACACACACACACACACGCGCGCACACACGCGCGCACACACGCACATACACGCACGCGCGCACATACACACACGCGCACACACACACACGCACATACACGCACACGCACACACGCGCACACACGCACGCGTACACACACGCACACGCGCACACACGCACACACACGCGCACGCACACGCACGCACACACACACACACGCAAAGACAAAGATCCGCCGTGTAGCCTGTTACAGACTGTTGGGGCAAGTTGCTGCCCGCGAGTAGCAGCACCTATGAAGGCCGGCACGGCATGCGAGGGGGTGTGGGTGGCCAGCACCTCGCCCGACCGCCTTTGTCTCCCCAGTGACGATGCTTACACATCGAACCAGGTTCTCATTTTAGGCTGAGTCGACCTAGGGGAGGCCCAGCACCGGTTCGGATAATCGTCACCTGTGTTGGCCGTGAGCGGGACTCGTAGCGCAGCGCGCTAACCGCTGCACCACCGCTCCCCCACCTTAACACAGACACACACACAGTGACACGCACACAGTGCCACACAGTGACACACACAGTAACACACACATTGACACACACAGTGACACACACACAGTGACACACAGTGACACACACAGTAACACACACATTGACACACACAGTGACACACACCGTGACACACACGCACTGGCTGAGTGAACGGCCCGGGTCTGTCCTTTCTCGGGTGGCCATTGTAAAGTCGTTTCCACAAAACGGCCGCGTGCCACAGCAATACCAACCACGTGGTATCCACAAAGATAATAACATCCATCACGGCAGCATCATACACGTGGCAGCAGTGTGATGCCAGGGGTCTATGAGACCACAAAGACAACCACAGACAAATATCCCCCGTTTCGCATTTCACAAACTGTTGGGGCAAGTGCTGTTACCGACCACTTATATAAGAAACGGTACACGAGGGAGTGGGTGGCCAGCACCATGCCCGACCGCCTTTGTCTCCCCAGTGGCAATGCTTACACATCGAACCAGATACTCATTTAAGGCTGAGTCGACCTCGAGGAGGCCCAAGACCAGTTCAGATAATCGTCACTCGTTGGCCGTGAGCGGGAATCGAACCCGGTGGTGTGATGTTAACTACCTCGCCAAATATGCAGGAGGTCATGGGTTTGATCTCGACCCCGACGCCTGCTGCTGTATATTTGGAGTTTGCGTCTCTCTTATCATCATCACAATGGCTAGGAGATGTTAACTACCTCGCCTCGTGTGCAGGATGTCGTGGGTTCGATCCCGACCCTGACGCCTGCTGCTGTATATTTGGAGTTTGCCTCTCTCTTATCATCATCACGGTGGCTAGGAGATGTTAACTACCTCGCCTCGTGTGCAGGAGGTCGTGGGTTCGATCCCGACCCTGACGCCTGCTGCTGTATATTTGGAGTTTGCCTCTCTCTTATCATCATCACGGTGGCTAGGAGATGTTAACTACCTCGCCTCGTGTGCAGGAGGTCGTGGGTTCGATCCCGACCCTGACGCCTGCTGCTGTATATTTGGAGTTTGCCTCTCTCTTATCATCATCACGGTGGCTAGGAGATGTTAACTACCTCGCCTCGTGTGCAGGATGTCGTGGGTTCGATCCCGACCCTGACGCCTGCTGCTGTATATTTGGAGTTTGCCTCTCTCTTATCATCATCACGGTGGCTAGGAGATGTTAACTACCTCGCCTCGTGTGCAGGAGGTCGTGGGTTCGATCCCGACCCTGACGCCTGCTGCTGTATATTTGGAGTTTGTGGTATCTCTCTCTCCCCGTGGTCGCGTGGATTTTTTCTCTGGGTCCTTCATTTAGAAAACACGCGTTTAGAGTATTTAGATTATTTTTCTGCTATAAATGTCCAAATGATAAGCCACTTTGTTGAGCTATCATTTTGTGGCCAGGTCGCTTTTGAAAAAGAAGTGAACACCTCAGTGGACTGTGTCTGGTGGGATGGGGATGGTTTGTTGTTGTGTTTGTGTGCTGGGTGATTTGTTTACCTTTCTTATACTTTGCACTCCAATCGTGTTTGTTGTTGTAACGCTCTTACCCCGTGCCCCTACTGCACATTTGTGAAAAAGAGCTACATTGCTCATCGGATTCCCCCTGCACTATAAATACAGGTTGTGATCCTTTGCAAGGATGTCTCTCTCGAAGAAGAAGAAGAATACATTGTTTCTATCCTGGGTTTCCAACAAAGAACAACCAGAACCATGGACGCACGTAAAACTTTTAAACTATTTTTTTAAATAATTTTTTACCAGGTAAGGCCCACTGAGCTGGACACTCAGAAGCGCCCTGACCATCACAAATCACCGCAGCTCGACGGAGCGGGCTTATCGTCATCGTGTGGAAATGTGTAGCGGCAGGCGGCCAAATTCTCGAAACGCGTGTGACGTTCATTTCTGAATGTGGAGGAGAGGACGGGCGGGAAAATCGGAATAACCAGAGAAAAAGCCACGACCTGCTGTATACCAGGCGACGGAGTTAACATCTCCTAGCCACCGTGATGATGATGATGAGAGAGAGAGACACGCAAACTCCAAATATACAGCAGCAGGCGTCAGGGTTGGGATCGAACTCATGACCTCCTGTACACCAGGCAAGGTAGTTAACATCTCCTAGCCACCGTGATGATGATGAGAGAGAGAGACACGCAAACTCCAAATATACAGCAGCAGACGTCAGGGTTGGGATCGAACCCACGACCTCCTGTAGACCAGGCGAGGTAGTTAACATCTCCTAGCCACGTGATGCGTTGCAAGTCGCCCGTGATCATCGTGATGTCGCACACGCCGACAGTACCGTCGAGTGTGGGACTGTCTAACCTGTGTCTACCCCCCCCCCACGTCACAATCACACCACATCGCAACACAGATTGTCGAGAAGACATCGACGGGACCAGGCCTTTGTGTTTGCCGGCATCAAGACGACGAAACAAAGACGAGGCTTCATTGCTCAACGTGAAACTCGGAACGCCGTTGTCCTTGCTGCTGTTCGCCTTGTGGCCGTTCTCTGGTCTGACCGCCGGCGTGGCGAGACGAGGCCTTCAGTGAGGCTCGCAGCGCACGTACAGGCCAATCAGTTTCAAGGACGAAGCAAAGCACGCGGTGGGAGCGCGTTCGCGTGCACGTTTTACCCACGAGCGCGATGTGCGTGTGTCAATGCAGACTTTATTGTGCCTTTTGCAATCGGTGTCTGCGTCGTGTTTGCGCATCGTAACCACCTCCGGTATTATTATTGCTGGAAAAGCTCGAGGCACATTCATCGCGTTCAAAATATGTTTGCGACTTCGTTTGAAGTTAAAGTAACGAGAAATCTTCGAAAGGCACACCCCACCCCCCTCCGCAAAAGCCTCCACCCCCCCCCCTCAGCAGTACGTGGCCCGGGTTCTGCCCCCCTCACCTCTCTTCACTATTGACGGCGCAAGGTGCCGTCGCTGTGCGACTCGCGACCTCCTCTCGATACCAAGACCCAGGAGGGCCACGGCTACGCGCCGCTCCTCGATGGCTGCCCACCCCACAGTCCGGAACGCCGTCCCCTCTGCATATTCGCAGCATCGCCTCCGTCGTGTCCGTCGTGAGACACACTTAACAGCAGTCACCTCTGCGACCTGACTTTCGAGTGACTCTGAGCTTGGCTCCGTGCCTCTGAGTTGCGGCCGTTCTGTCCGCAAATTTGCGCGCGTTACAAATTGCATCGTCATCATCATCTTTATTGTAGTTCATCTGCGTGCGGTGGGGTGAAACGTGGGTGCAAGATGTCTTGTAAGACGAGGACCAAAGAACACAACTCTTCCAGAGGCTGCCCTCGAGCTGGGGAGGGAGGCCCCTGTCCTGCCAGCAGTGTCGTGAGCGAGGCGGTCACCAGGAAGCTGCGCGTCTATCTTTCTTGCTGTCGCGTGGACACGAGGGTTGGGAGGAGGAAGGGGGGTAGCAATCTCGTGTTGCCACCCCACGGCTTTAATCGGCAGGGGATGATGGCGATCGCCGAGGAGTGAGATTTGGAACGGCACGTGTCCTGCTGTCCCTCCGTAACCGCCACTCCGCCACACCCGCGTCGTTGTCGTGCAGACGTTCGGGAGAGTCTAAACTGGTTTTTTTTAATGTATTTTTATTTTACCAGGTCTGCCCCGCCACTGAGCTACGCAGCTCTTTTTCAGAAGCGAACTTGGCCATCACAAATGATGGCCCAACGAAGTAAATCATCATCATCATCGTGTGGGAATGTATAGCAGCCAAATACTCTAAACACGTGGTGTTGATTCTAAAATGTGGAGGAACAAACTTCAGGGCGTGGAGAAAAATCCACGCGACCGTGGAGAGAGAGAGAGACACGCAAACTCCAAATATACAGCAGCAGCAGCAGGCGCCAGGGTCAGGATCGAAGCCACGACCTCCTGTACACCAGGCGAGGGAGTTAACATCTCCTGGCCACCGTGATGATGATGAGAGAGAGAGACACGCAAACTCCAAATATACAGCAGCAGCAGGCGCCAGGGTCAGGATCGAAGCCACGACCTCCTGTACACCAGGCGAGGGAGTTAACATCTCCTGGCCACCGTGATGATGATGAGAGAGAGAGACACGCAAACTCCAAAAATACAGCAGCAGCAGGCGCCAGGGTCAGGATCGAAGCCACGACCTCCTGTACACCAGGCGAGGGAGTTAACATCTCCTGGCCACCGTGATGATGATGAGAGAGAGAGACACGCAAACTCCAAAAATACAGCAGCAGCAGGCGCCAGGGTCAGGATCGAAGCCACGACCTCCTGTACACCAGGCGAGGGAGTTAACATCTCCTGGCCACCGTGATGATGATGAGAGAGAGAGACACGCAAACTCCAAATATACAGCAGCAGCAGGCGCCAGGGTCAGGATCGAAGCCACGACCTCCTGTACACCAGGCGAGGGAGTTAACATCTCCTGGCCACCGTGATGATGATGAGAGAGAGAGACACGCAAACTCCAAATATACAGCAGCAGCAGGCGCCAGGGTCAGGATCGAAGCCATGACCTCTTGTATACCAGGCGAGGGAGTTAACATCTCCTGGCCACCGTGATGATGATGAGAGAGAGAGACACACAAACTCCAAATATACAGCAGCAGCAGGCGCCAGGGTCAGGATCGAAGCCACGACCTCCTGTACACCAGGCGAGGGAGTTAACATCTCCTGGCCACCGTGATGATGATGAGAGAGAGAGACACGCAAACTCCAAATATACAGCAGCAGCAGGCGCCAGGGTCAGGATCGAAGCCATGACCTCCTGTATACCAGGCGAGGGAGTTAACATCTCCTGGCCACCGTGATGATGATGAGAGAGAGAGACACGCAAACTCCAAATATACATCAGCAGCAGGCGCCAGGGTCAGGATCGAACCCACGACCTCCTGCACACCAGGCGAGGGAGCTAACATCTCCTAGCCACCGTAGCCAGGAGATCTTTAGGTCATTTTATCGCTCAGGAAACATATGCGTATGCAATGTGTGTGTTCAACTTCCTTTGCACCGCACTTAGCCAACAAAACAAAAGTAATGGTCCCCACGCCCCCGTATAGCCTCAACAGACTGTTGGGGCAAGTGCGAGCAGTTCTGAAGGATGTAATGGTACACGATGAGGTGGTGTGGCCTGAACCACGCCCGGCCGTCTTTGTCTCCCCAGCACTGATGGGGGTTTTCTTTTATACACACCACATCAGAGGTACTCGTTTTTTTACGGCTGAGTCGACCTAGGGGAGGCCCAGGACCGAGACGGGCTCACATACTCGCCTGCAGTGTTATTGGTGGCGAGCGGGGATCGAACTCGGGTTGCCTGCGCACTTCCCACCGCACACGTCGCACGCAGCGGGGCGCCACCCCCCCCCCCCCCGGTCCAACTTCACGACCAGCGGTGTAGCAATGGGTTAGCGCAGGTGCCCTGCAGTGCCCCGTGCCAACCACGCTGCCCGCGCCGTTTCCTGTGCCGATGATGGCGACACCCCCAAGGGGCCGGCGGGCGCGGCAGTGACCGCCGCGTTATTCCGGGGCGGGCGGGCGAGTGAGCGCGGCGCGCGTGGCCGTGAGTCAGCCGCACGGCTACCGAGACGATATTTGTGACTGCCTCCCGTTCCACCGCTGCGCGGCCTAACCGGGAACCTCTCTCTCATGCACCGAGCCCCACGTCTGCGATAGTCGGCCACCGTGAACATTCGAGAGATCCGCGCTGTAGAGGGCTGGAGGTCAGCGGTGTAAGCCAGGGCTGCATTCCTCGTTGAATATTTCCTTTTCACCGGATCGCTGGTATAGACTGGAGTATGCGGCGCCGTGACTAGCAGCCACAGCCGTAGCAACGAGAGTTGATACTGGATGCGGTGTGCCGGGTGTGGACGCATATTTGTTTGAGTCAGCGGGGGTCTGACCCTGGTGACCCTGGTGGCCAGACCCCCGCTGGACTTCGCGCCTGCTGGGTGTGGCGCGTAGGTTGGCAGGGGCCCCCTGGTGCAAGGAATAAAATGCCACCACGCTCAACTCTCCGCAGCCAGGAGCCCGGGCCTCTCCAACCTCGTGCGCAGCTGCACCGCCTGCACACCGGGAAGCTACACAGGGAAGGCTGTAGCCGCCAGGGCCTTCCCCGCTGCTGCCCCGAGCTTGCGCGGGTAGCCCACGCTCGTGGCTAGCGCCTGTGCTCTCTGCTGGGGAGCCCAGTGCTGCGTTAAGTCTGGGCTGGGGGTTGGTCACCATTTATTACTTGGTGAGGGATGGCACTGCCCAGGGAAGGGATGTCACCTGCTGTGTGTGTGCGTTCAAATAATCACCAGTGACGATTATTTCAAACGATCCGGGGCCTCTCCTAGGTCGACTCAGCCTCAAATGATTAAATGGTGTGATGTGTAAACATCGCCACTGGGAAGACAAAGGCGGCCAGGCATGGTGCTGGCCACCCACCCACTCGTGTGCCAAGGGGGTGGGTGGCCAGCACTTGCCCCAAAAGACTGTTCAGGCTCTCTGGGGGATCTTTGTCTTTGTTTGCTCCACCGGCAGTGCAGGCATGCGTATGACAGTGCCATACAATCGCTGTCTGTGTTTAGTCTGCAACAGCTGACCAAGTGGACGCCCAGGACCAGTTCATATAATCGTCACTGGTGTTGGCCGTGAGCAGGAATTGAACTCGGGTGGTTGGGTGCATGGCGCAGCTCGCACACCGCTACGCTACCGCTGCCCCGCATAAGACTCAGACACACGCACGCACACCGCGTGTACGTCACCAGCCGCGCCAGCCTGCACCACATAGGTACCATGTTATCTCACGAGTCGGGCGATCGAACCGATAATCGGTCGCGTATTCAAATGCTTCGATAATGAATAAACCCAGCTGGACAGACGGCCATACGCAGCACTCGTACATTGCTTTTACCACTGCGAAATAAGGTTTCTGCAGGTCCGGATTTGGCCCAGGAACGACCCCAGAAATGGCCCAGGATTGGCTTCAAAATGTATCTGGAAGGGCCCAGGAATGGCTGTGGAAATAGCCCAGGAATGGCCCAGAAGCGGACCAGGAATGACCCAGGATTGGTTCCATAAAATGTCTATGCAAGAATGGCCCGGGGAGAATGGTACCAGAAATGGCCCAGGAATGGTACCAGAAATGGCCCGGGAATGGTTCCAAAAATTTCCGATGAATTGCCAGAGTGATGGCAACGGCCCTGCAAATTTATCGTCACTTCGCACTCACTGAGTCACTCGCACGCAGGCGGCCGTGACTCCACGGCCTCCACAGACGCCCCCCGCATGACCCGATGGCTCCATATAAACATCGTCTATATTAACTCGTCGTATCCGTCGCGAGAGAGCCGACAGCTCCCGTGACGCAAATCATATTTATATTCCACACATGCACCGACGAGCACGCCTGCGTGACAAGTCACGCACGTCACCACTCGTACGTAGACGTAGGTCCCCGTGGAGCCTACGACAGGCTGTTAGGGCAATTGCTTCTAGATTTGAAGTTTTCGTGACTGCAAGGATCCATACTCTTTGGTTCTTTGGGTAAAGTCACGTAGGTGAAAAATAATAAAAGTTAACAAAAAATCAGAAACGTCGTGCGGTTGGTGTGGCCAGTGCTACGCCAGGCCGCCTTTGTCTCCCCGGTGCTGATGTGTTAGAAACACCACACCAGGTACTCGTTTAAGGATAAATCGACCTTGCATGTATTCGTAAATACTTTGTGTATTCGTAAATACACATACACTCCGACTGATGCAATAATGTAGCGGTTAGACGAAGACACCGTTAGAATTTGTATGGTTATTGCCAAAGGATCCCAAAGCCAGACTCAGGCACTGTAGGGTTCCAACGGTGAAATGCCTTTTGCCAAGACCCACAACATAAGACTGTGTCAGTGGATGGGTCCAATGTAAGTCTCTGGGTTCCCATATTAGTCTATGGGTCCTTTGTTCGTCTATATGTCGTACGTTAAAGGCTTCTGCATAAGCACATGGGTAAATATGTGAGCCTATGGATCTCTATCTATTTAAACTATTCATCTTTTTATTTCAACAGGTAAGACCGACCGAGCTAGATAGCAATTCTTCAGAAGCGACCTGGCCACAATTGAAATCTGAATTTAGCGTGGGAATTTACAGCTGCCAAAAACTCTAAACGCTTGTTTAAAAAAAAAAACGGTGCCGGACCACGGGCAAAGAGACACGCAAATTCCAAATATACAGCAGCAGGCGTGAGGGTCGGGATCGCACCCACGACCTCCTGCATACCAGGAGAGGGAGTGAACATCTGGCCCCCGTGGCACCATCTACGCCGATGGCTCTCATCCGCACCGCGTGGTTGCCACAGACCCCGGCGCAAGGGCTGACTGCGTGGAGGACACCGCTCCGTCCAGTGTGTCCCCGCCTCGTGCCGTTAACCCCAGCGCCCGGGGGCCGTTTGGCGCAGTCGCACCGCCTGCACACTCCCGCGCCGTCAACCGCCACCGCCGCGCGCCAGCGGCCACCGCGGCCCCCGCGGCGGTGGCGGCCGCTGCGTTCCTGCGCGAGGATCGACCGAGCGGCGACCTCCCGGCGCGTCCCACGGGACACAAACCGCCCCGGGGTGCCCCCCCCCTCTCCCTCTCTCTTCCCAGCGCCGGCGCCGATTGTTCCCAGGGATTAGGGTGGCCGGCAGCGGGCAGCGATGCATCAGCTGCCGCCACCGGCTACGCGCAGTGAGGCTGCTGCTGCTGCTGCTGCTGCCGCCGCCGCTGCTGCTGCTTATACAGCGGCGTCCTCACGGGGATTAAGGGCACGGCCGTGGTGGTGGGGAACAGCTGACTCGCCAACGGCGGAGAGCGGCGCATGCAACCAGACAGAGACCCCCCCCACCATCCCACCCCCCCCGTGTAGACCTCGACGGGGCAAGTGTTGCTGGCGGGGCACCTATTAAGAGCGACACAGCGCGCGATGTGGTGGTGGTGTGGCCAGACCCACGCCCGCCCGCCCGGCTTTGTCTCCCCAGCGTCGATGGTTATACTCGGCACCGAGTACCACGTTTGAGGCGGAATCGACCGAGCAATTAGGGACTGCGATAGCGACCAGGGATTGTGACGGGTGATCGGGGATTGTGATCGGGGATTGTGACGGGTGATCGGGAATTGTGATCGGGGATTGTGACGGGTGATCAGGGATTGTGATCGGGGATTATGACGGGTGATCGGGGATTGTGATCGGGGATTGTGACGGGTGATCAGGGATTGTGATCGGGGATTGTGACGGGTGATCGGGGATTGTGATCGGGGATTGTGACGGGTGATCAGGGATTGTGATCGGGGATTGTGACGGGTGATCGGGGATTGTGATCAGGAATTGTGACGGGTGATCAGGGATTGTGATCGGGGATTGTGACGGGTGATAAGGGATTGTGATCGGGGATTGTGACGGGTGATCAGGGATTGTGATCGGGGATTGTGACGGGTGATCGGGGATTGTGATGGGTGATCAGGGATTGTGATGGGTGATCGGGGATTGTGATGGGTGATCAGGGATTGTGACGGGTGATCGGGGATTGTGACGGGTGATCGGGGATTGTGATGGGTGATCGGGGATTGTGACGGGTGATCAGGGATTGTGACGGGTGATCGGGGATTGTGATGGCTCCATGAAGCCCCGGCATGTGTGGGTCAATGGGACCCGGTGGTGGTGTGGTGGCACGGGTCCTGGTGCGGCGCGGTCGATCGGTGCGGCCGGGTTCTGCCCCTGCGGTGTGACCGTGCGACACGGCCAGGTGGTGCGGCGGCCGGTGTGGGGGTCGCTTGGCCCCGCTGGTGCGGCTGCAGTGCGTGGGCTACGTGCGTGGGCTACGTGCGTGGGCTACGTGCGTGGGCTACGTGCGTGGCCTGCAGTGTGTGGGCTACGTGCGTGGGCTACGTGCGTGGGCTACGTGCGTGGGCTACGTGCGTGGGCGACGTGCGTGCTAGCGATGCCAGCTTTCCGGAGCCTTCCACACACACACAGGGGCCCTTGTCCCTTGTGCAGTTTCCAAGAGTCAACAGAGTGAACGGGCGGATGAGCGAGCGAGTGAGCAGGCGAGCGGGCGGGCATTCCAGCCACTCTATAACAAACCCCGTACATGTGTCGGGTTGTCGGGTTCTATGCAAACATGTCCATGCCACATCGCTCCCCTCCATCTTAATGCCCCCCCCCTCTCCTCCCCACCCAATTCCATCTCAGCCCCAACCACATCTGACAGCTCACTTGCAGACTGACTGCACCGAACAGAGGATGCGGTGTGTGGAGCGTAGTGGTTGGCGCACTGTGCGATGAACCCGGCGACCCGAGTTCGATTGCTGCTAACGAACCAATCACAGTGGCAAAAAAAATGTAACTGGTCCTGGGCCTTCCCTAGGTGTGTGAACATCAGTACTGGGGAGATAAAGGCGGTCGGGCGTGGTGTTAACCACCCACCTGCTCGTGCGCCGTGCCAGCTTTCATAGGGGGTCTCCAACAGCACTTGCCCCAAAAGTCTGCTAAAAGCTATATGGGGGAGCTTTGTCTTTGTGCGTTCGAGTGAGTGGAGGAGTGGTGCAGTGGTTAGCACACTGCATTACGAATGCGGCGATCCGGGCTCGATTTCCCAATGGCCAACATCACCAGAACCGATCCTGGACCCGCCCTCGGTCAACTCAGCCTTTTGTATTTGGTATCGGGGTGAGGTGTGGAAACATCAACCTCACCAAACTCTCGTGCCAGCCTTCATCGGTGCTACTCGCTGGCAGCACTTGCCCCAACAGTCTGTTAAAGCTACACGGGGTGTAGTGGTGGTGGTGTAAGTATATAAAGATAATTCTAGATTTGAAGCTTTCGTGACTGCAAGGATTCATATTCTTAGGTTTTTTCGGTAAAGTTACGTGACTTTACCGAAAAAACATAAGAATATGAATATATATAAAGATAACCAATTTTTCTGGGAGGCTCAAACAAGCGGTACAGGGATTCCTCTACTTACGAACGAGCTAGGTTCCAGAGGTCTGTTCGTAAGTCGATTTGTTCGTAAATCCAACGTTACTCCTGTTGATTCCAAACATGTTGTACGGCGTGTACACTAAACACGGAGAATGGCTTTAAAAGTTGTGTAATCTTCTGTAGATGTAGATGCCACTGGTTCTTCACGTTCTGCAGATGTAGATGCCACCACTGCCATCTATTTGACTCTTAGTCCAAACAGGCAACTGGACATACGGACAGATTTGTTCGTATCTCTGAAAGTTTGTAAGTCGAATGTTCGTAAGTAGGGAGTCCCTGTACACATGTTGAGCCGGCGGTGCCTCCCTCCCTCAGCCCTGCCTACTTTCACATAACCACGCCCACTCAACCACTAGCACCACCCGCACAGCAAGTGGCCCCTCCTGACTGGCTGCCGTCTGACGCTGGCCCCGCCCACTGCTCAGAAAGCCCCGCCCATGAATCGGAAAGCTCCACCCATTACCCAGGTAGCTTGCAACCCGTTGTCGATATCGTGAGTTGAGGCGCACGTGTGCAGGAGATAGAGAACTGTCAAAACAGTTCCCGATTTTCTCAGAAAAGCTCTCGGAAGCTCAACATGCATACATACCAGACATTCTGAAATCACAAAAACCGTCGCGGCCAAACCAGGACGCCCGGCTGGCTGTGTGTAGGCGTTGGTTACACTGGGCGCAGGCAACGCCTCGCATGGGCTGCCCAGTGGACGCGTGTTGAAGATTCTGGGCGTATGCGCTCAGTGTAGGTGTTGATGCTCTACGCGCTTGTTGCTTGTGATGAATGTGTGCCTACTGGTCGTGCCTTTATGTTATGGGTGTGTGTGTGCTGGGTGTGTGTGTGCTGGGTGTGTGTGTGTGCTGGGTGTGTGTGTGTTGTGTGTGTGTGTGCTGTGTGTGTTGGGTGTGTGTGCTGAGTGTGTGTGTGCTGGGTGTGTGTGTGTGCTGTGTGTGTGCTGTGTGTGTGTGCGCGTGAGTGAGTGCTGTGTGTGAGTGCTTGGTGTGTGTGTGTGCTGGGTGTGTGTGTGTGCTGGGTGTGTGTGTGTACTGTGTGTGTGAGTGCTGTGTGTGTGTGAGTGCTGGGTGTGTGTGTGAGTGCTGGGTGTGTGTGTGTGCTGGGTGTGTGTGTGTGCTGTGTGTGTGTGCGTGAGTGAGTGCTGTGTGTGAGTGCTTGGTGTGTGTGTGTGCTGGGTGTGTGTGTGTGCTGGGTGTGTGTGTGTACTGTGTGTGAGTGCTGGGTGTGTGTGTGAGTGCTGGGTGTGTGTGTGTGCTGGGTGTGTGTGTGCTGTGTGTACTGTGTGTATGTGAGTGCTGTGTGTGTGCTGGGTGTGTGTGTGTGCTGGGAGTGTGTGTGTGCTGGGTGTGTGTGTGTGCTGGGTGTGTGTGTGCTGGGTGTGTGTGTGTGTGCTGGGTGTGTGTGTGTGCTGGGTGTGCTGGGAGTGTGTGTGTGCTGGGTGTGTGTGTGTGTGCTGGGTGTGTGTGTGCTGTGTGTGTGTGTGCTGGGAGTGTGTGTGTGTGCTGGGAGTGTGTATGTGCTGGGAGTGTGTGTGCTGTGTGTGTGTGTGCTGTGTGTGTGTGTGCTGGGTGTGTGTGTGTGTGCTGGGTGTGTGTGTGTGTGCTGGGAGTGTGTGTGTGCTGGGTGTGTGTGTGTGCTGGGTGTGTGTGCTGGGTGTGTGTGTGTGTGCTGGGTGTGTGTGTGTGTGTGGTGTGTGTGTGCTGGGAGTGTGTGAGTGCTGTGTGTGCTGTGTGTGTGTGTGTGGTGCTGTGTGTGTGATGATATGTGTGTGTGCTGTGTGTGGGTGCTGGGTGTGTGTGCTGGGAGTGTGTGTGTGCTGTGTGTGTGGTGCTGTGTGTGTGATGATATGTGTGTGTGCTGTGTGTGGGTGCTGGGTGTGTGTGCTGGGAGTGTGTGTGTGCTGTGTGTGTGTGCTGTGTGTGTGTGCTGGGTGTGTGTGTGCAGGGAGTGCAGCAGGGAGCTGTTTCTAACTTGGGGACAGATTGGCCGTGTTGGGTGGCAGGCAGCAGAGGGCCGAGGTTGGAGCAGGAATGCGGTGATGTCAGTCACCTAAGCGGAGTCGCTATTTGTGGCTTTGAGGCCGAGTCCAGGGAAGGGCCCCTCTCTCTTTCAGGAATAGACATTCAGCAACCTTTATTTAATTATTAGTATTAGTAGAATTTTTCAACCCTCCTTTAAAAACACACAAAGTCTGGAACCGTTCGACCCGCACTTGAACGCCAAATCCTCACACCGCCGCCGCCTTTCCGAGGGGGGGAGTGGGGCGGTCGGACCCCCCCCCCTACCTCCCCCCGATTTCCCACGCGGTTCACCTCGCTCGGCCGCCCCGGTCAAGAGGGCGTCGCGCGGTGAACAACCGCGGTCCGTCGCTCGGCGGTCGTGGCCGCACGGAGGCCTCAGGGGGGGGGGGGGGGTCCCGCGAAACGTCGGCGGCGTCAGTCGAGTACCGGGGCTCTCGCTCAGTAAATACACGCGGCGATTGACTGCGTGCCGCGCGTCGCGTCCCCTCGCTGCCGTGGCCAAATAAAGTCGGGGCAATGTTTTCCAAGAATGCGCGCCGGCGAACGTAAATCAGCCACCGCCGCGTGAACGGCGGCCGTAGCCGCTGGCCAATCACGCGCCGTTTCACCACGGCCGGTCTCGGGGCAGGCCACCACCGCCAACGGAAGCCTCGCCCCACCACTATCACCGCACACCAAGAAGACAAAGATCCCCCGTGTAGCCTTCATAGGCTGTAGGGGAAAGTGCTGTTAGCGAGCGCCTATGAAGGCTGGCCGGCACCACGCCCGACCGCCTTTGTCTCCCCAGTGGCGATGTTTTCAGACACCGCACCAGGTACTCATTTGAGGCCGAGTCAACCTAGGGGAGGCCCAGGACCGGTTCAGATAATCGTCACCGGTATTGGCCGTGAGTGGGAATCAGGTTCGTAGCGCAGCGCGCGAACCGCTACACCACCACTCCCCACTCCTCACACCAGCACCTGCCCCACGCTCACCCCACCACTATCACCACCAGTCAAACGCGCACATCACAACCGTCGCCGTCACAAGTTCCCTGCACCGCCACCACGAGCACAGGACCACCCACGCCAGCGCCACAACCACGAGTCCATCAACACACCACCGAAGCCACCACCGCTATGACCACCACCACCTCCAATACACTCCTGCGCACCATAACCACGATTCCCATGCCCACCACCACCACACATCAAAGACCAAGACACCCCCCCCGCCCCACTACAAAGAGCCTTCAATAGACTTTTGGGGCAAGCGCTGTTAGCGAGCAACTACGAAGGCCGACACTGCACACAAGGAGGGGGGTGGCCAACACCACGCCCCGGCTGCTGCCTTGATCTCCTCACCACCACCACCACCACCTCATCCTCCCCATCACCACCCATCACCGCCACCACATTCACCAACGCCAGAATCATCCCGGAGAACTCCACCAAATCATACCCACGCCCGCGCATCCCCCGTGCGGTAACAATGTAACCGTTTTACTCGGGGACCAAAAGTGACATTGTGACCCCCCAAGACGCTGCGAGCCGTCGCTCCAGCTGTGTAGGAATGCCTGCCCACGCCTACCGCCCCCCTCGACCAACCGAGTACACAACTCCAGCAAGCACAGCTGCAAAGACTCCCCCCCACACACACCCCCCGCCGATCTGTGTGTGAATCAGCCCTTGTGAGAGAGAGATCTCGCATCTCACGGCGGAATCGCCCGTCACTGACAAAGCGGATTTGTCTAAATGCTGCGGGGGCAGCCGTGGTGGTGGTGGGGGGTAAATTAGAGGGCAGGCGAGTGAATCTCTGCGCTGCCGCATGGCTCCAGGGGACACGCCACGAGAGACGGGACACTGGACGAGAGAAGGGACCTTGTGAGCGCAGGGGCGTGGTGCTGGCCACCCACCCCCTCGTGTGCCGTGCCGGCCTTCATAGGTGCTGCTCGCTAACAGCACTTGCCCCTACAGTCTGTTACAGGCTACACGGGGGATCGTTGTCTGTTTTTTATCTTTGTGTGCGTGCGTTGCGTGCGCGCGTGGCCCGCGGAACACGTCGAAAGCTCGTGACAGGAGCGGGTAAACAAAGTTGAAGGTTCAGACGTTAATGCGACAAGAAAGCGCAGGAGATGTAAGCAGGACGTGGAGGAGGGGGAGGGGGTCGTGATGGGTGGGAGACGCGAGTGCAGGGGGGGGGTCGTGATGGGTGGTGGTGGTGGTGTTGGTGATGATGGTGGTGGTGGTGATGATAGTGGTGGTGGTGGTGTTGGTGATGGTGGTGGTGGTGATGATGATGGTGGTGGTGGTGGTCATGATGACAGTGGTGCCGATGATTATGAAGGTGATCATGGCGGTGGTGGTAATAACGATGTTAGTGGTGGCGAGACTGCGAGCATGGTCCTTGAAGGTCAAGCCACGGAAGACAGTGATGACCTTCTAAGAGTGGTCCTTCATGGACGTGTTCACTGCGTCGCAAGATGAATTCCCAAAGCCACGTGGTGGTGGTGGTGGTGCTGTCAGATCGAGGGACTCTGAGATTGTTCGGTCCTTAGAAGCCGGGCAAAACAAAACCGCCACCGAAACGAAACAATCAGGAAACCGCAGCCTCACGGAGGAGGAAGGAAACCGGACGGGCGGTGGCAGCGGTGGTGGCATCGGTGGCGGCAGTGGTGGTGGCGGCGGCGGTGGTGGCGGTAGTGGTGGCGGTGGTGGTGGTGGTGGCGGCGGTGGTGGTGTCGGTGGTGGTGGCGGCGGTGGTGGTGGAGGTGGTGGCAGTGGTGGCAGTGGTGGTGGCGGCGGTGGTGGTGACGGGGGTGGTGGCGGCGGGGGTGGTGTCGGTGGTGGTGGCGGCGATGGTGGTGGAGGTGGTGGCGGTGGTGGCAGTGGTGGTGGCGGCGGTGGTGGTGACGGTGGTGGTGGCGGCGGGGGCGGTGGTGGTGGTGGTGGCGGCGGTGGTGGTGTCGGTGGTGGTGGCGGCGGTGGAGGTGGTGGCGGTGGTGGCAGTGGTGGTGGCGGCGGTGGTGGTGGCGGCGGTGGTGGTGTCGGTGGTGGTGGCGGCGGTGGTGGTGGAGGTGGTGGCGGTGGTGGCAGTGGTGGTGGCGGCGGCGGTGGTGGTGGTGGCGGTGGTGGTGGTGGGGGTGGTTGCGGCGGCGGTGGTGGTGGCGGTGGCGGTGGTGGCGGTGGTGGCGGTGGTGGCGGTGGCGGTGGTGGCGACGGTGGTGGCGGTGGTTGCGGCGGCGGTGGCCACGCCGCACGTGGCTGCATGTAACCGAGTACTGTGAGGGTTGGTGGATCGCCGCACGAATGCTCGCCGCAAGAAGGCGGTCAGGCAACGCGCGGACTCACCTACAGCCGCTCCGTCTGTACGGGATGGGTTTTCTCCGGGCACTCCGGTTTCCTCCCACGCGTGTAAACGGTCATGAATACGGCTGAAAAACATCCGAGTGCTGTGTGGGCCCCTCCGTGTGTTTGTGGACCAGCGTAGCGCCCGGTGCGAGTCACGGTGCGAGTCACGGTTCGAGTCGCGGTGTGCACGACTGACGCTGCTCTGTACCAAACAGCGACGGTCGCAACCACCGTGATCGTTATTCAACAAACGGCGACGTCGAGCGGCGACATCAACAGCATTGGCCGTAAACGACCTCTTGACCTTCACTGTTTGGGGAATGGCGGCGCCAATGCTCCGCATCTGCTGCTAAGCTCCGAGCCAATACCCCAGGAATGGAATTGGGCCGGAGGAACCAACCCCAGGTTGGAGAGAAACATCTGAACCGGAGTCTGCGTGTATCGTTGTTGAACACTCATCTTTTCAGGGGGTAGGGGGGGGGGCACGTACGGCGATGAGACATCATCGGTGCGAGGGCCGCCACACCGCTTGCGATGGGGGGCTGTTTTCTCTCGTTGTGGGGGGGCCGCACGTCAGCGGCCGGCACTAAAGGCCACCGGGGGCCACCTTTAACACAGTCTGCTTTGAGCAGCTTTCCCCCTCCTGATGACGATCGCTTGTGTTGTGATCGAAACGTCGTCGTTTTTGGTTGCTTTTATTTTTTTATTAATGTGAACCTATCTACGTGACTTTACCGAAAGACCCAATGGGCAAAGCAAAGCTCATTTACGAGTCGATGCTCGCGATCGCCCACCCCCCACTTTGCACTCAGGTGTGGTTGGTATGGTCCGGATCTAGCAGAGAGGTGAGATGTTGGGGGGGGGGGGGATTTGAATTAATGAGTTCCTCCAGTCAATGTATTCCCACTTCCAGGCCGTACCCACAAATGCGCGCGCGCGCCCTGCCCCTTTGCGGGGCGCGTATCCCGAGTGAGGCTGTGCCCGGTTTTGTGGGCACGCAGTATCAATACTTCCTGTGCACCGCGTAGAATGCGGGACGTCTCGTGTTCGCCGGGATCGAATGCCGCTGCCGCCCCTCCTGCTCCTCCCGAGCCCTGGCTGCGCACGAGCAGCAAACCGTGCTCAGGGTGTTTTTGGAATTGCGTTTTGCGCGCCGTGCCCCTTGCACGTTCACAACGTTGGTAACGGCGTTGTTGTTTGCTGCCCGCTTGACGTTTTGGGCCATGGCTCAGCGACTGCGTCTTTGTTGTTGTTGTTGTTGTCTTTGTTGTTGTTTAAACTGCAGCCTGCCACTGCCCAGTGCCAGGCCCTGCTGCCCGCTGTCCAAGTTACCCGGCTTACCAGAGTTGGTCGGCTCAAGCGAGCCTGACTGCCGATGAGACACTGACAGTAGAAACCAGTCCAGAGTTTTGCTTGCATTGTAACCGAATGCATCTTGATGATAATAATACTAATAACATGCACTCCCAGCGTCGCCGTGCGGCTGATGTCATGTGCGAATTAAAATAGCAAGAAAAATAAGCACGTGGAGAGACAAGACATGGGAAGGAGGCGTGATTCATTCTGCTTTTCCCACCATCGCCCTCTGAGGAGGAGGAGGCAGCTGGTGCCTTGTGAAGTCTGCAAGTCTTCCCGGAACACTGAAGGCCCTGGTTTTTGTCATAGGCGCAATCATAATAATTCACCACCCACTCGAGACATCACAGTGCCGCGTAGTACTCCCCTCCCCCGGAATCGTTGCGATATCCTCCTTCCCACGATGTGTCCTGGCTTTGTTGTAGCTCGGAGACTTAGGTACCGCTGTGCACATTACTCAGCACCGCCCCAGCGCAGTTGCACCGTCTGCACACTTTGATAGCAAATCACTCTCAAGGAGGGCTTCACTCAATATTATCCGGGTCGCTGGTAGACTGGAGCAGAAACTTCTCAACTGAACATTTTTTTTATTTTACCAGGTAAGGCCCACTGAGCTGCATGGCTCTTTTTCAGAAGCGACCTGGACACAAATTATAGCTGAACAAAGTGGCTTATCACGTGGAAATGTATGGCAGGCAAATACTCTCAATGCACGTTGATTCTAAATGTGGAGGGGAAAACCGGAGGACCCGGAAAAAGATCCATACGACCACGGGGAGAGAGACACGCAAACTCCTAATACACAGCAGCAGGCGTCAGGGTCGGGATCGAACCCACGACCTCCTGCGTACCAGGCGAGGTAGTTAACATCTCATAGTCACAGGCAGAGCGAGAGGCCAACAGGACGTCGTGTGCCCAGTTAAAATGAAGGTCTGCCCTTCTAGGCCTCCTGAGTTCTGAGGGACTCAAAAAATTGTCAAGTAATACATATAAATAATAGTGTGTCCATAATCCACCCACCAGTGGAGTGGGGTGGTCGGCATCGGCCTTGGTGCGGGGAATGAACCAGTGCCCCCCTGTCCAATTCCAGCGCCTTGGCCCCTTCCCAAGTGCAGTTGCACTGCCTGCACACTCGGTGAGGTATGCCGCTTATGCGACCACGGGGGCGAGCGGTCGTGAAAGGTGCAGAGAATTCTGTGACTCGGGAACGTCTCCAGGAACCGGGACGGCCCATGCCTGAGCTGGCAGCCCCTGCCTCCTGCTGCCCCGCCTACTTCTGCATACCCCCGCCCACTGCTCAGGTAGCCCCGCCCACTGCTTGAGTAGCCCCGCCCACTGCTCATGTATCCCCGCCTACTGCTCAGGTAGCCCCGCCCACTGCTCAGGTAGCCCCGCCCACTGCTCAAGTTACCCCGCCCACTGCTCAAGTTACCCCGCCCACTGCTCAAGTTCCCCCGCCCACTACTCAGGTAGCCCCGCCCACTGCTCAAGTAGCCCCGTCACTTTGCCTACAGCATGAGTTGAACGTGGAAGTCAAAAACGATTTGAACCCACGACAATTCCCAGATGTTCTCACGAGCTTTGCAGGGGAGCCACAGCGCTGGGCCTGTCCAGGACGTTTCATCGGTTTAGGCTGAGGAGGAGCAGCCGTCAGCCGACACTCCGCGTTAAAGGGGGACGAGGGTGGATTGGGCCCCTTGTCTTTGCCGGGTGATTCACGGCGAGCTCGGCACAAGTCCGAGCACGGTCTGGGATTCACGGTAAACCGTGGCAAGTCGCCCGGCAAGGCACCTTGGTCTTTACGGACCTCAGAAGCTAAGCGGGGTTGAGCCTGGTTGGAACGGTGATGCAAGGCTCCACAGCGTGACTGATGGACACTTTTGGAACCTCATTTGCCAGTAAAAAATATGATAATTGTTTTTTTACCCTTTTATCTGGCAACAAACCTGACACCATTTTTTTTTACAAGGAGTCATGTTTGCATAGACCACAATACCTGCAGTCATAATGTCCTTGAAGTTGATTGGTCCACACAAAAGGCGCCTTTTGGCGTCATCTGGTCCAACACCATGTGAGACTAGGCTCTAAGGAAAGCTGTCTCGGGTATCGACCAATCAACTTCAAGGACAGTACATACATTATCAGAGTTATGTTTTTTGTTTGCATTATGACTGCAGGTATTGTGGTCTATGCAAACATGACTCCTTGTAAAAAAAAAAGGTGTCAGTTTTGTTGCCAGAGAGAAGGGTAAAAAAACAATTATCATGATGGACACTTGCGAATTATTCAGGTGTGGTAGGCCTGAGCTGAGATGTCGCCACAAAGATAGATTATTGAAAGTGTCTGCGTGGAGCTGCCGTGCATTGGGCCCTCCTACATACGTGGCGGTGGCTCTTCTCCGGGTCTCCAGCGAGTGGACGCGGCTGTCGAGTGTGAAGGCCGCGCGACTGCACCGGGGACCCCCACGACTCAGAGGGGGGCAGGAGCCGCCGCGCCACGACGAGGGCGAGTAATTGGGCACCGCGTTGAATTCTCTGACCGGGCTGCGCATGCCAACCACGCCACGCTGCACCACCACCACCAACCTCGATCCCGTGGCTGTATTTTTTTTTTATTACCCAAGTTCTATTTGCTTCTTCGCTGTAATATATTCGCTTTGCTTTTGCCATTTTTGGTGACCTTCCCTCCCTGCCCCCGTGCCGGTTGACTCCTATCCCGGGGGTCAAACAAAATCGAAAGCAATGCCCCAAAAACGACTCTTGCGGACGGAAAGTGGAGCGCGGGGCCCGGCCCCTTCGCGACAGATTCGAGCCTCGTCGAGACTCGGCGAGGCCTCGAGACTCGGCGAGGTCGTCCCCCCGGGTGAGACGACGCCACGCCGCCCGATGGCCGCCCTCCACCGGGCGTCTCGGCGCAGGCCGCGTGGCCTTCTGGCACCGGTGGCCCCCACCGGTGGCCCTCACCGGTGGCCCCCACCGGTGGCCCCCAACGGTGGCCCCCACCGGTGGCCCTCACCGGTGGCCCCCACCGGTGGCCCCCACCGGTGGCCCCCACCGGTGGCCCCCACCGGTGGCCCCCACCGGTGGCCCCCACCGGTGGCCCCAACCGGTGACCCCCACCGGTGGCCCCCACCAGTGGCCCTCACCGGTGGCCCCCACCGGTGACCCCCACCGGTGGCCCCCACCGGTGGCCCCCACCGGTGGCCCCCACCAGTGGCCCCCACCGGTGAGGGCCACCGGTGACCCCCACCGATGACCCCCACCAGTGGCCCCCACCGGTGGCCCCCACCGGTGGCCCCCACCGGTGAGGGCCACCGGTGGCCCCCACCGGTGACCCCCACCGGTGGCCCTCACCGGTGGCCCCCACCGGTGGCCCCCACCGGTGGCCCTCGCCGGTGGCCCCCACCGGTGGCCCCCACCGGTGGCCCCCGCCGCGCGCGCCGTCGGTCCGTGCCAATCGTGCCGGGAGAGCGACCGCCGTCACGGGCGAGGCCGCAGAGCCACGCCGTGGCAGGGCGGCCCTGTCCCTCCACGAACATGGACTCGGACAAAGCGTCTTGGACACGCCGTGCCGTTATTATATAAGAGAGGGGTGTGATATAATATAATACATCCCGTCTTATAATATAATATAAGACGAGGTGTCGTGCCGTCTTGGACAGGTTCGTGCCGTTATCGTCGGCGAGCTGGAGCTGGGCAGGTCTGAATCGTCTCGATCGGAAACGAATTTCTTGAGAACTGCTCCTTGTGCTCGGCTTGTTGTCCTTTCCCCAGCACCCTCGGATTCGCACGGTCGGCTACGTACGGTGCGAAATAAGTTCGACATACGTACATACACCGGGGCTTACACGACGACCATCGTCATCGTCACCATGATCCCCGTCGTGCCGGAAGATGCTCGTAGCTAATGCACAAGTGGAGAATCAGAGACTATGCACTCTCTCCCCCTCTCTCTTTGCTGTGAGCAACTGAGACCACGAACAACTCCAAACCGTGGAGCGAGTAACTCTGCACTGCTCCAAATATACACGTGTGGGTGGGTGGGTGTGAGGGTGAGTGGGCGGGTGGGTGAGTGGGCGGGTGGGTGAGTGAGTGGGTGGGTGAGTGGGTGGGTGTGACTCTATCTACGATTCACCAACCCTCAGCAACTGTATGGCTCTATCACTTCGAGCTGAATTGGCAGTAGTTGCTCTTCTTTGGTCAAAATAAAATCATGATCACTCGGAGGGAGGGTGAGAGGGAGGGAGTCTCAGTGCAGCGCGGAGAGAGACGGGGAACAGGAGACACGGAGACAGACACAGAGACTCGGGACAAGTGAGAGAGAGACAGGAGGAGGGGCAGCTTTGTCTATCTGCCGTGCCGACTGCTGCTGCTTGCGAGCCACTGCGTTCCGGCCTCCGTGTGCGCGCACGCGGGTATGTGTGTGTAGCTGTGTGTGTGTGTAGCTGTGTGTGTGTGTAGCTGTGTGTGTGTGCGTGCGTGCGCGTGTGTGTGTGCGTGTGTGTGTGTGCGTGTGTGCGCGTGTGTGCGCGTGCGTGCGCGTGTGTGCGTGTGTGTAGCTGTGTGCGTGTGCGTGCGTGCGCGTGTGTGTGTGTGCGTGTGTGTGCGTGCGCGTGTGTGTGTGTGTGCGTGCGTGCGCGTGTGCGTGTGTGTGTGTGTGCGTGTGTGTGCGTGCGCGTGCGTGTGTGTGCGTGCGCGTGTGTGTGTGTGCGTGTGTGTGCGTGCGCGTGTGTGTGTGCGTGCGTGCGCGTGTGTGTGCGTGTGTGCAAAGTGAGATAATTCTGCAGGATAACCTCCCTCCCTCCTCGACTCCCCAGGGCGTGTGTTCACACAACTTAAAAACATATTTTGTATGGCCCTGGCACATCCTGGCCCAAGGTGCTCGCTACAGCACTTCCCTCCCCACCCCAATATTCTGTTAAAGCCTATAGGGCTATACGGAGCGAGGGGGGGTCTTTGTGCACGCGAGCACAGAGGCGCCACACGCTGCTCTCTTTAAAAATGGGGCGAGTGAAGTTGGCCCCAGCTGAGGAGCAGACTCCGAGCATCCGCTGGCAACAGCGCTCGGTGGCATCTGGCGAGCGCTCACCACCCTCACCACGCTCACCACCCTCACCACCCTCACCACGCTCACCACCCTCACCACCCTTACCAACCTCACCACGCTCACCACCCTCACCACCCTCACCACGCTCACCACCCTCACCACGCTCACCACCCTCACCACACTCACCACGCTCACCACCCTCACCACGCTCACCATCCACGGCTTCCCGATTGTTTCGAGAGCGTGACCTCAAATCGCGACACACAGAGGCACGCACACACAGACAACAAATATCCCCCGTATAGCCTTCATATACGTTTTGGGGCAAGTGCTGTTTCGCGAGCACCAATGAAGGCCGGCACTGTGGCACACGAGGGGGGCGGTGGGTGGCCAGCACCACGCCCGGCCGCCTTTGTCTCCCCAGTGGCGATGTTTGCACACACACAGCACGGGTTCAGATACAGTAATCGTCAACCGGTATTGATGGCCGTGAGCGGGAATCGCCTCGAGTCGCCGGGTTCGTAGCGCAGCGCGCTAACCACTGCACCACCACTCCCCCCCTCCCACACACACACACGCAGAAACACACGTGCACGCACGAAGACAAAAAAAGACAAAGATGCTCCGTATAGTCTACAGAGACTTTTGGTGCAAGTGCTGCTGTTAGCGAGCAGCTATGAAGACTGGCACGGCACACGAGGGGGTTGGGGTGGCCAGTACCACGCCCGGCCGCCTTTGTCTCCATAGTGGCGATGCTTTTCACATCGCACCAGGTACTCAGTTTGAGGCTGAGTCGACCTAGGGGAGGACCAGTTCAGATAATCGTCCCTGGTGTTGGCCTTGAGCTGGAATCGAAACCCGGGTCGCATGATTCGTAGTGCAGCGCGCAAACCGCTACACGACCTCATATCGACACACGGATACACACGTGCCCCCACAGCCCCCCGTGACCACACCTCCGTGTAGACAGACCCCCCCCCCCCCGTGACCACACACGCGTGATGCACCCCCTCTCGTGACTGCACGACCCCACAAACATCCATCCGTGACTGCACAACCACCAGAGACGATCCCGTGACTGCACGCCGACCCCCCCCCCCCAACAAACATCCCCCGGGAGCACGCCACGACTACTCCACCCGCTGACTCAGACATCACTCAGACAACCCCGTGACCTCCCCCGTCACAGCGATTGCGCAACGTCCAGACGACCCCGTGACTGCCCAGACGCCCCCGGGACTGCCCAGACGACCCCGTACTCACGGCGGTGGCGGCGAGGAGTCCGACGGCCAGGCCGAGGAGCAGAGACCCGCGCCGCATCCCGGCTTGTAGCAGGTGAGCCGCACAGGTGAGTGCGAGGGGTGAGGAGGTGAGGGCGGTGGATGGCGGAGGGACGTTGCAGCCTCTGCCGACGGGATGCGCTCAGAGTTGACAAGTCCAACGTGCTGCTCCACGATCCTTGACGTTTCTGCTGCGTCTCAGAACCGCCCCTCCTCCTCCTGCTGTCTCTCCCCCTCCTCCTCCTCCTGTCTCTCCCCCTCCTCCTCCTGTGTGTCTCTCTCTCACTCTGCTGGAGTCTCTCTCTCTGTCTGTCTCCGCCGTCTCTCTCCGCGCTGCACTGAGACTCTCTTCCCTACCTCCCTCCACCAGCTCGCTCGCTCTCGCGGGGGCGGGGAGACGGAGATGAGAGGGAGGGGAGAAGGAGGAGAGAGGGAGGAGAGAGGGAGATGGGAGGGAGGGGAGAGGGAGGAGAGAGGGAGGGGAGAGGGAGGGGAGATGAGAGGGAGATGAGAGGGGGGAGAGGGAGGGGAGAGGGAGGGGGAGGGGAGATGAGAGGGAGGGGGAGAGGGAGGGGGAAGGGAGGGGGAGAGGAAGGGGGAGGGGAGAGGGAGCGGGAGAGGGAAATGAGAGGGAGATGAGAGGGAGGGGAGATGAGAGGGAGGGGAGATGAGAGGTAGATGAGAGGGGGGGGGGAGATGAGAGGGAGGGGGAGAGGGAGAGGGAGGGGGAGGGGAGATGAGAGGGAGATGAGAGGGAGGGGAGATGAGAGGGAGGGGAGATGGAGGAGAGAGGGAGGAGGAAGGGAGATGGGAGGGAGGAGAGAGAGAGGGGAGAGGGAGGAGAGAGAGAGGGAGGGGAGAGGGAGGGGAGATGAGAGGGAGATGATAGGGGGAGAGGGAGGGGAGATGAGAGGGAGGGGGAGAGGGAGGGGGAGGGGAGATGAGAGGGAGGGGAGATGAGAGGGAGATGAGAGGGAGTGGAGGGGAGATGAGAGGGAGGGGAGATGAGAGGGAGATGAGAGGGAGGGGGAGGGGAGAGGGAGGGGGAGGGGTGATGAGAGGGAGGGGAGAGTTCGGGGAGAGTGAACACTGGGGCTGTGCTAAGTGAGGGGAGAGTTCGGGGAGGGAGGGAGGGAGTGGAGCAGGAACTCGACCTTCGCCCCCTCCCCCAGCGAGGAGCAAACCGCGGCGTGGAGCCGCTGGGACGCGGAGCGGAGTGAGCGCGGCTCCCTCTGCCGCGCTCGCTGTGGAGCGACATCGCTGGCAGACTGAGCACACACACAGTGCCGCGTGGAGCCGGCGCGGGGCCTGTTGCGTTTGTTATAAAGGAGCCCTAAATTAAAAAAAACACAAATATAAAAACACGCGTGTTTAACTTGCATAGTTAAGTAATTGTATGTTGAGTTGAAGCTTTCGTGACTGCAGTCACGTAGGTAGAAAATAAAATAAATCACGACGCTTCGATCGCAACACTGCGGGATTATATTTTTTTTACCGAAAGAACCAAGGAGTATGTAATTGTATGTTTTCATTTGCGATACGGCCAGATAATACGACAAATCGCTAACCTTAAACACCCAGTCGTTCTTAAAAGTTGAAGGCGGTATAGTACTATAGTGATAGAGCAAGTGCAGATTCACTGAACCGGAATTGATAGCTTGAAAGCGTTTGGCGCGGGGCCCTTGAAAGTGCATGGCCCGTCGCTACATATGCGACATGGTGAGGTGGCCGGGGACCGGTTCAGATAATCACTCGCCACGGATGTTAGCCGTGTCCGGGATTTAAACTCAGACCGTCGGTGTCGGAGCGCAGTGACCTAATCACTGCGCCACCACTCCACCCACTTGTATACCAAAATGTCTACGTACCTACCCGCCTACCTACCAGCGCATCTCTGGTGTAATACCGGTGTATTGCATCCAACTTCCTATGGGGCCGTCCATAAATGACGTCACGCACCTAGGGGGGGGGGCGGTCAGACATTTGTGACGATGTGTGACGAGGGGGGGGGGGGGTTAGAAATGTGATGTCACATCAAAATGCGCAACTTTAAATAAATATAAACAACACGTTCTACTTAATAAATAGACTTTTTAATAAATGTTTTCTCCTACAACATCAGAGTGCAGCGCCACATTAAATACGCACTACAATGACAATAGTTTACAGCGATTTGAAGCATGTTTTATATATTTTTTTTTGGGGGGGGCAGAGCTTTGTGACGTCATATTTGAGGGGGGGTCTGACTTTTTGTGACGCCGTGTGACGAGGGGGGGGGGGTCAAAAATCGTCCAAAATCGCGTGACGTCATTTATGGACGGCCCCTTAGACAGGATCCTTCTACATACCTAGCCACCTGTCTGTGCCCACACGATCGTCTGTCAGCCAGGTGTGCTGAGGGGGCAGCAGGAGACACGGGGAGTAGGGGGCAGCATGAGGCCTCGGGGGCAGCGGTGTTGCCTTTGGCGACAGCAGGCGAGTCTGGGCAGTCTCCAGCCGAGATGCCACAGCGCCACCTGCAGGCCAAATCAAGTATCAGCTCATTTAACAAACTTACGAGGCAGAACTGTTTCCGCATTTTGTTTACCCATCCCATCAGCCACACGGACTTGTGTGAGTGCACACTTTCAGCTGCATTGGTTCAACACAAGCAAAAGTCTGGCGCGGTTTCGACACTCAGTGGCTCATATCAGCAGATGTCCTATTGGAATAAATGATTTTTAAAAAGCTTCATAGCTCATCGGATTCCTCCAGTCTGAATAATGATTGTGATTCTGAGTTAGCTTGCGTTGAACCCAGGCTGGTGAACTTTCAGATGTTGTTTCAGGCAAGGGCTCGGTTTCGACATTTAGTATCTCATCAGCAGGGTCAGCCTTGCTTGAACCAATTCTGGTGAACTGGCAGATGTTGTTGTAGGCAAGATATGGGTTCTAGGTCGACGCAAAACTCAGATACAATACCCAACACAGAATCACCACTCGCGTCTCTGCGGAGAATATAATTAAGACAATATTAAGCAGACAATTCCCCTCTAAAAGTACCACAGGTAGAACTAACTGCTCGACGCGAGCTTGACGCGTCTTTGTACTGTCCGCCTTTTGGCGTTCTCTGGCCTAACACCGCTGGTGAGACTAGGCCATAAAGAAGGGAGTCTCTGGTGTGGGGCAATCAGTTTAGAAGAGAATCCACACAAATGTAGTGGCATAGCGCTGGCTGCTGGCAGAAAAGGGGATCGGCAGCGTACGGCAGCCCTGACGTCAGCAGGTCAGGATAGACACGAGAGAGGGTCTAGGGGGGGAAGGTCACGGAAGGGGCCCACCAGGAACCCGCTGGTAGGTTCCAGTAAGGGGGCGTGGCGGGGGGCAGAGCGAGGCCACGCTGGGAGTATATAAGGGGGGGCCCTGTGGGGGACCTCGGGGCTGTTGTCGGAGTGGGCTCCCCGTCGTGCTGCTCAAGTCCATCCGTCGCCGTCCTTCTCGTCGTCTTCACCGTCCTTCTCGTCATCTTTACCGTCCTTCTCGTCGTCATCACCGTCTTTCTTGTCGTCTTCACCGTCCTTCTCGTCGTCATCACCGTCCTTCTCGTCGTCCTCTCCGTCTCTACCATCTCGGAGTGCCACTAGTCAGACAGCCTACCCAGCTGTCCTGGCTGAGTAGCGTCACCGACAACAGACGGACTAAACATTAAGAGTGTTATTCCCGATGGTGCTCGTTAATAAAGAAGTGCCTCCAAGTCTTATCGTCTCCGAGTAAGACACTACACATGTATTATCGGAGCTTGTTTGTAGGTTTTGTCACAAGTATTGTGTGTGGTTATATGTGGTTGTATTTGGGGCCGTCCATAAATGACGTCACGCGATTTTGGACGATTTTTGACCCCCCTCCCTTAGTCACACGGCGTCACAAAAAGTCAGACCCCCCCCCTCAAATATGACGTCACAAAGCTCTGCCCCCCCAAAATATAAAACATGCTTCAAATCGCTTTAAACTATTGTCATTGTAGTGCGTATTTAATGTGGTGCTGTACTCTGATGTTGTAGGAGAAACATTTATCAAAAAGTCTATCTAATTAAGTAGAACGTGTTGTTTATATTTATTTAAATTTGCGCATTTTGATGTGACGTCACATTTCTCAACCACCCCCCTCGTCACACATTGATGTCATTTATGGACGGTCCCTTTGGTGTTTGAACGTCTTAATACAACTCCTGTGTTGCTGCCAGAAAGGGTTTAACCTATTCTTGTTTTTCATCATTTCTTAACACTGGCAAACAGGTCCCATAGATAATTCACTTCTTTCTGTCAAAACAATATTGATGCGGAGGCACAGACATCCAGTCATACAGACATACAATCATACAGACATAGTCAAACAGACATACAATCATACAGACATAGTCAAACAGACATACAGACATACAGATCGATCATCGATTAACCGGCGGTTTCAAAGGAGCCGGATTTTTAAAAACGCCGGATAATCACTCCTCATCATTATCATCATTGTTTAAAATACCTGAAGACGTTTGTCACCTGAAGACAGACGCTTGTGTTGCGACCGAGACGTCGTGTTTTCTTTGACTATTTTTTCTATCTACGTGACTTTACCGAAAGAACCAGAGAGTTTATTTTAAATAGCTTATTTTTGCACATTCTTGTATGACATTGTTCGGTGTTGTTCTCTGTGTTGTTTTTAGTGTTTAAATTGTTGGTGGCGGGTTTAACAACACATTGAAATTTACGCCATCTAACCCAAAAAACCTATATTATGGATTACTGTATGAAAGTGGCATAAATAAACATACAAATAGACGAAAAATATCCTACTTTAAAAAGTGACTGTATTCACTGTACCGTACTTACAACTACAATCTCGAAGACTCATGCATGGGCTGATGTATATACGTGCAGTATCTTCATTGTTTAAGTAGTTGCATGAAGTGTATAATGTACCGTATCTATTGAACACTGATTTCGGATTTACCGATTTCGCCAGATCGGCTCTGGACCTGGTGGATAACATTGGAAGCAGCAGCAGGATAATCGATGATGATAAACTGTATAAATCCATGATGTAGCTTTTTTTTGTTGAGTTATATCGCGTAAATATAAATGTGTCGTCAAACCCGCCACCACCCGACACAGCCAATTAGTCAGGGTAATCACGTAAACAGAACGTGCCAATTCGTTACGAGTGTAGGACTCGTACTGATGCGACAGCTTCTTGTCTTTCTCGTCTCTTTTATTCACGCATATTGTTCACACCTCCCCTCGTCATCACTCCATGCCTCTCCGTTCGCTCCAATGCACAACCCGCCATCATCATCACTCCATGTCTCTCCGTTCGCTCGCTCCGCTCCGCAACTTCGCTCGCTCTCTCTCTCTCCCCCAAGGTCCGTTACTCCGCTGCTACCATACGCTGTACTCTCTCTATCCACTGCTACCCTATCTGTATTCTCTCTGTCCACCCTTATCATATCTTTTCCTGCTCCCTGCTGCTCCGTCTCTGTCCCGGGCACCAACCACTCCAACTCCGACTCCAACACCAACCAAGACTCCCGTCTCTCCGTTACGCTGTGCTTTATACCCGAACCAATCAGCCCCAATTAATTATCTCATCCCCCGCTTCGCTACTCGCCCCCCAGGCCCCCAGCCTCACGTGACCATGTTTTCGCCGTCAGCCAGGCGCCAGTCATCAGCCACTCACCCTCCTGACCAATCACCGGCCTGCGTCCTCAGTTACCCTTAACACCTGTGGTGTCTCCTAATGACCTCCCCCTCAATGGCACACAACAACAACTGCATCCTCAGTTGCCCCTACTGTACGCTGCTCGCTCCCCTAGCAACAACGCGTGGCGCGTGACATTTCAAGTCCTACATCACCCCCCCCCACTGTTGAAAAAGTTAGCCGTCCCGGCTAAGCACAACGCATCACGCGGAAAACACAACATACAACAAAATGTACATGATCCCCAACTCCCAAAGTTGTAAGAAAAAGTCAATCTTCTTGAGCGGGTTCCCGCAGCCGGTCCGTCACCCCAGCTCGACTGAATAGGGGGAAGGGTATCTCTGTCCGTGGGCGCGGGGCAGTGTCCTGCCCGAAACGTGCGCCCATCTTCGTTACACCGGCCATTCCTCGATGAGACCCCAACGTGGCCTCGTGTGTCCCGGGGTGTCCCCTGACTCAAAAATGGCGATCCTGCAAGACACACGGGGGGTAGACTGCTGAGGTGCGTCCACCCATCGCCGCACAGGACGCTCGTCGGACACATCCAATACAGGCCGTTCCGGGATGGGAGATTACGCATCATAAGGCACCACATATTTCTTCAAGCGTGACGGGTGAATATGCCACAATCGGCGACCGTATCGAATCCTCACACTCTGATCCCGACGAACTTCCACAATCTCAACGGGCCCCTGCCAGGGCCGACGGAATTTCGGTGATATGCCTACCGGCACCATCGGACAATGTAACCAGGCCTTGTCCCCCACCTGCCATGGCTCACGTGGAGGCTGTGTACCGTGCAGGCGCTCATTAGCCGCCTGCCTTCGTTCCGTATTCCCCAGCGAGGCCTCCCTGGCCTCTTTCAACCGATCCAATGCCTCAAGCATGGGGACAGGCACCGCTGGCGACTTCCCTTTAGATTTCACCCCCAGCCTGACCAAGGCCGGGGATTCTGGTTCACGACCATACATTAAATAGAAGGGTGAATACCCTGTCGAAGCGTGTGGGGCTAATCTATAAGCGGCTAAGGCCGCCGGGACATGTAGATCCCAGTCTGTCTGAGTCGAATTAACCTGTTGGCACAACATAGACGTCAATGTTCGATGAAGACGCTCGACCATCCTGTCGGTTTGCGGGTGGTATGGAGATGTCTGAATTTTCCTTGTACCAAATGCGTCACACACTTCCTTCAATAGGCGGGACGAAAAATTCTTACCCTGGTCCGTAAGCAGGTGCTCCGGGGCACCTTTGTCAAAAACATAACCCTGCAGGAAGGCCTCCACGATCGATCCTGCCGATTGGTCCGCTAGCGGCCACGCCATAGGCCACCGAGTGAGGTACTCGACCCCCACAAGTAGGTATTTGTGACCCCGCGGGGTAACGGGGAACGGTTCCAGAATATCAAGGGCTACAATCTTGTTCACCCGCGAAACACGTATCGACTGCGATGGTACCCGATATGGCTGTGCCGGCGCCTTCCGCCGTGCGCACTCGTGACAAGCCTTAACATACAAATGAACATAATTTTGTAATCCCGGCCAATAGAAATCGTTACTCAAAGTCAAAGCCGTTTTCTTCTCCCCCAAGTGCATCAATCGCTCGTGCGTGTCGCGAATAAGTTCCCCTCTCAAACATAGTGGTACCACAATACAAAACTTCTGCAAGACGACATCCCATCTGACCAGGAGGTCGTCAACAAGTCGAAGAAAGGCCCGATCATCTGACTGTTTGGAACGAGAGGCCCGAAGCCTCATTTTGGTAAGCGAAGGATCGTCCGCTTGCAAGCGCGCCCAACGATTCCGTGACAATCCCAGCAACCCAGGCTCCTTAGCCGGTACTTCGTCGACCCAGTCTGAATCGGCTGCAGCGGCCATGGCCGGAATGCTCTGCAGTGGCGGCCCGCAGCGCAGCGATCCCTCAGAGCATCTACACAAGCCCGATGACTGAGGCAATCGGGACAGCGCATTCGCGTTAACATGACGCGTCCCTTTCCTGTGCTGGACCTGAATGAGTATCCCTGCAGGACCTCAAGCCACCGGTCCATTTGGCCCGAGGGTTGATCGATCCGCAAGGAGTACTGTAGTGCCGCGTGGTCAGTGCGGACCAAAAATTGTCGCCCGTACAAGTATGGTCGATACAGCTGCACAAAGTGTACAATCACCAACAATTCCCTGCGTGTTACACAATATCTTTGCTCTGCTGGGGACAGTACACGGCTGCTATACGCGACGACCCTTTCAACTCCGTTAATCTTTTGCGACAATACAGCGCCGATGCCCGTGTCACTGGCATCAGTGTCCAAAATGAACATTTCCGCAAAATTTGGATATCCGAGCGGTGGCGCGTCAGCCAAAGCGTCCCGGAGCGTCTCAAACAAACGCTGTTCCTCGTCACCCCACAGAAACTTCTTACCCTTAGCAGTCAGCGTGTGCAGCGGCCTCGCAATTGTGGCAAAGTTTTTAACAAATCGATGGTAGTATGACGCAAATCCCACGAAGCTACGCACTTCTGACACTGTCTTAGGCACTGGCCATGCACGTACACAACTGGTTTTCTCCGGGTCTGTGGCGACCCCCGCTTCACTGACCACATGCCCCAAGTATTTAACAGATGTTCTCAACAAATGGCATTTTTGGGGTTTAAATTTCAAATTGGCTTCCCGTACCCTGCCAAACACAGCCCGTAGCCGCTGCAAATGTCCCTCAAAATCCTTACTGAACACAATGACGTCGTCAAGGTATATCAAACATGACTCCCACTGCAATCCAGACAATACAAGTTCTATCAATCTTTGAAAGGTGGCTGGCGCGGAGTGCAGCCCCATCGGTAGTACATTAAATTGGAACAACCCTTGCGGCGTGCGGAAGGCCGTCTTCGGTTTAGATTCCTCGTCCAAGGGCAATTGCCAAAAGCCAGACAAAAGATCCAAAGTGGGAAAAAACTTCGCACCGGACAATGCGTCCAATGAGTCGTCAATGCGCGGGAGCGGGTATGCATCCGCCACCGAAACCTTATTCAATTTGCGGTAATCCACACAAAATTGTAGAGAACCATCTCGTTTTTTAACCAATACGATCGGAGCCCCCCATGGGCTGGAAGAAGGGGAAACGATATTCTGTTGCAACATCTCGTCAACCGTTTTCCGAATGCAATCCTTCTCCAGTGGGCTCACACGGTGAGGATTCAATCGAATTGGGGGCGCATCCCTAGTATCAATGTGATGTCGCAATAAGGTTGTGCGACCGACGTCAAACTTCCCTGAGCTAAAAACGTCCCTAAATTCCCAACGCAACTCCCTTAGACGCGTCCGCTGCTCGGGTGTAAAATTGTCGTTGCATTCATACAAATCGCGAAACCAGCTCGGCTCCTCCTCCTCCCGTGGCAGCATGTCTCCTTCCCCGGCTGCCAAGCACGCATCCCTTTCCGAACCCCGCGCAACCGGCGCGTGCGCCAACGTAGTCCCCTCTTGAATAACGACTGGCTTGTGCCCCGTGTTCACAATCTGGATGAACGGTTCGGCCGTCGCCAGCACCATCGTGAAAGCACCCACCAAAGAGGGCGTTCATGCCACGGCATTCAAGGGTGACAACAGAATGCCTTCCTCCAAGTTACCCACTGACAGCCCTTTTTTCAACCTTAACGGCACAAGCATCTGCATCGCAGGCGGAGCGCGCACCGTGCGGCTAACCACCGCCTGAACCACAGCGTTGACACGAGCAAATTTAGACGGAGTTCCCAAAAATTTAAGGCACTTCCCCGATGGCAATTCCAATCGTCCCTTCTCAATCGAAATCTTAATTTGCATCTTTTGCAAAAAATCCGTGCCCAACAAACAAGGTACAGCCAAAACAGACGAAACCAAAATGTATCCTGTTACGCACACCTCCCCGACTTGTATCGTTGCAAGTACTCGACCCAAAATTCCCAAACTGCCCCCATTTGCCGCTATACACGGGCCATCCACTGGTTCCAAAACATGGGGCGAGGTTGGTAATAATCGGAAAGTTTGCAAGGAAATAAGGGTCGCCGAAGCCCCTGTATCGACAATGACTCGAACCTGAACCCCTTGAACAAGCGCCATCACATCCGACGAACCCGGCGCAGCTCCCAAAACACGATGAGCCAACGCACCCCATACAGCAGTCCCCTGTGCGTCATACGAAGGGGGATCAACAGTGTGTGGTGTCGCGGATGGGTGAGGTGTAGGATACGGCTGTGTATTGCATGTGTCGCGTCTCGCCTGATAATCCTGCGCTGGGTAGAATCCGCGGTTGTAGCCTCCTGATGATCGTGGGAAGACGCCTCTCCGTCTCCAGCAGTCTCGTGCGAAGTGTCCTCGACGCCCGCACTCGTAGCACGTCAGCGGACCGCCACGTCCGAACGTCCCTGAGCGGCGAGGTGGGCCCAACAGCGGTCGTGCGGCTGCTGCCGTCAGCGACCTCGGCACCCACCATCCGCACCGGCGCCCACCACCAGGGGCCGTGGTGGCACCGCCGATGGCTCGTCGCGAAGATCCAGGTTGGCCTGGATGTTCCTGGCAATCTGCAAAGATGACCCGCCGTCGTCGCTGTTGCTGGGAAGTGAGAGGACGACTCGTAGCTCCTTTGCCATCTGCAACAGCTTCTCCTCGCCGGGTAAGCCGCTTGGCCGAGGGTCAATAGCGCACTGCGATACGCGAGGGGAGATTCCGTCTCCGCCCGCCGTCTCAACTGAAACTTGCGCTTAGCGACCGATCAAGGTTCATAAATGTCCTGCATCGCCGTGAATGTCCCTGACAATGACAAGCGAACCCCCCCAGGGAGGCCGTAGAACGTCGCCAGCGCATCGTCGTCCAAGGCTGTTGGCAGGGCCCATAGCGCTTCAGCTTCCGTCCACCCGAGCGACTCATACGCTGCCCGAAACCGTCGTGTAAACGCCGTCCAGTCGCCGACTGTAACCACGAAGCGTTCCACGTGCAGTCGGCGTCGCGTGCTCGAAGTCAGCGACTCCGGCTCCTCCACAGCATCCAGCTGTGCACTTAGTGCATCGGGAGATCCAGCCGCGCCGCCGGCCCCCGCAGATGTAACGAGGTCGTGCGGCCGCTGATCCGATCCCGTTGGCGCCGCCCGTATCGTCTGCATAAACTGTTCAAATTCTTTCGTGAGCGCCGCCATCCTGACCTCCCACGCCACCATCGTAGCTCTCCATACGTGAGGCGGGCTCGACTCATCCTCGTCGTTCAGGTCGCCCTTGTCACGCGGCGGCGCCAACATCAGTCGCGTCCCCCGGGGAAGCGGGAGCCTCCACTCCCAATGGAGGTATCACGTCCGCATCGCTGCTGTCGGCCGACGAGGCCGCCGGCAAGTTCTTCTTCTTCGTAACTTTCTTTGACATATCGGCGTAGTTATTTTAATCACTTCTAACACCAGTTGTAGGACCCGTACTGATGTGACGGCTTTTTGTCTTTCTCGTATCTTTTATTCATGCATATAGTTCACACCTCCTTCTCGTCATCACTCCATGCCTCTCCATTCGCTCCAATGCACAACCCGCCATCATCATCACTCCATGTCTCTCCGTTCGCTCGCTCCGCTCCGCGACTTCGCTCGCTCTCTCTCTCTCCCCCAAGGTCCGTTACCCCGCTGCTACCCTACTCTGTACTCGCTCTGTCCACTGCTACCCTATCTGTATTCTCTCTATCCACTGCTACCGTACGCTGTATTCTCTCTATCCACTGCTACCCTATCTGTATTCTCTCTATCCACTGCTACCATATGCTGTACTCTCTCTACCCACTGCTACTCTATCTGTATTCTCTCTGTCCACTGCTACCCTATCTGTATTCTCTCTATCCACTGCTACCATATGCTGTACTCTCTCTACCCACTGCTACCCTATCTGTATTCTCTCTATCCACTGCTACCCTATCTGTATTCTCTCTATCCACTGCTACCATATGCTGTACTCTCTCTACCCACTGCTACCCTATCTGTATTCTCTCTATCCACTGCTACCCTATCTGTATTCTCTCTGTCCACCCTTATCGTATCTATTCCTGCTCACTGCTGCTCCGTCTCTGTCCCGGGCACCAACCACTCCAACTCCGACTCCAACACCAACCAAGACTCCCGTCTCTCCGTTACGCTGTGCTTTATACCCGAACCAATCAGCCCCAATTAATTATCTCATCCCCTGCTTCGCTACTCGCCCCCAGGCCCCCAGCCTCACGTGACCATGTTATTGCCGTCAGCCTGGCGCCAGTCATCAGCCACTCACCCTCCTGACCAATCACCGGCCTGCGTCCTCAGTTACCCTTATCACCTGTGGTGTCTCTTAATGACCTCCCCCTCAATGGTACACAACAACAACTGTATCCTCAGTTGCCCCCACGCTGCTCGCTCCCCTAGCAACAGAACGTGTGGCGCGTGACATTTCAAGTCCTACACGAGTACAGCACTAACCGGTTGTGTGTTGGAGAGAAAATCCACCATGTTTACAAACCCAGTACGTTGTGTATATTGCTCTCCAACACGGCGGTGTGTTCGAGATGTGTTGAAGGAAGAATGCGCCCGAATACCGACAGATCGGAAGCTGGGCCTGGACAGCGTCTCCTGCATTACCACATCAGTTGTCACGATCCTTGTTTGGTTACCGTGTTGAGTTTTGTTTAAACCAAGTAACCACCCCCCCCCCGCCCTCCCTTTGCCTGACCCAACATGGCTCTAAGGAAACACACATAGGCATGGATAATAATTATCGTCAACATTGTGAAGCAATTGTCCATTTTGTGAGGTATCGTCATCCTAAGGGGCCGTCCATAAATGACGTCACGCACCTGGGGGGGGGGGGTTAGTCATTTGTGACGATGTGTGACGAGGGGGGGGGATTGAAAAATGTGACGTCACATCTAAATGCGCAACTTTAAATAAATATAGACAACACGTTCTACTTAATTAAATATCAAAGTGCAGCGCCACGTTAAATACGCACTACAATGACAATAGTTTAAAGCGGTTTGAAGCATGTTTTATATTTTTTTGGGGGGGGGAGAAGAGCTTTGTGACGTCATATTTGAGGGGGGGGTCTGACTTTTTGTAACGCCGTGTGACGATGGGGGAGGGGTCAAAAATCGTCCAAAATCGCGTGATTCGTTCGCGCTCGCCGATTGCCCTTGGAAGCCCGCATTGTATTACGATCGATGAGTTTATAAACGTATTTTATATCGTTCTAAGTGACCGCGTGGGATCAAATGTCATCGTAGTTATTTTATTTTCGCAGAGTCATACAACGTGATTAATTCACCCAATGACTCTCAGGTATGATGTGATTTCACGCGTTTATAAATCACCTCACCAAGGCCGTAATTATATATTGGGGGGGACACATCCCCCCTCCCCAATATTCAAATATGCTCAAAATGTCCCCCCAATATATTGCTATAAAATAATAATTGCTATGCTATATAAATAAAAAGAACACTTTGCTAAACCTTGGCCACAATATCTGGACTTGTCTTCATGTAAATCAATGTATAGATTTATATGATTGTGGTTATGGTTGTACTTTATAAATCCCTAATCTCAGTCATTACATATGTAATGCGAGCAAGGATTGAGGGGGGGCGGAGTCTGGGTCACGTGGGGAGTGGGCGGAGTTAGGGTCACGTGGGAGAGAGGATTTAGGGGGAGAACCGGAAGGGGAAAGGGGAGTTGAGACGGAGTGAAACAGGAGGAGGCCACACTGGGCAGGACGGAGAGAGTGGCGCGGTCGCCACGTGGTGGGAGACGTCGACACTGTCAGCCATCGGTGTCAGACGCAGAGAGCTAGCGGCTGTGGGAGGCTAGCTGTATACGGGGCAGCAGTGAAGCTAGAGAGCGGAGCAGTGGTGTGGCTGCAAGGTGGAGCAGCAGGGAGACTGCCTAACGGAGCAGCAGGGAGACTGCATATCGGAACAGCAGGGAGACTGCATATCGGAGCAGCCGAGTGGCTGTGGAGAGATCGTCGGGAGGGACGCGGGCCTGAGCGAGGACGCCGTGGTAACGAGATTCTACAAACCCAATAAAGGACAACGGAGATCGACATCTGAGAGAGAGTCCTTTATTACATTGGTGTCAGAAGTGAAACGGCATGTCAAAACAGCTCAGGAAGAAGACCGTCCCTGCACCATCTTCTGCAGCATCTTCTGACAACGACCTCCCTCCAGCGGTGGCACTACCGACGATGGAGGAAGAAAGCGGCGCTGAGACGAGCGGGGGTCCGGGCGTGCAAGACGTGGCCGCCTCGGTGGGCCCATCCGCGCGACTGGACGCTGAGGACGGATGGCGACAGGTGGCGGCGCAACTGGAGGCGCTGAAGACGGTGTTGGCGCAGTTGTGCGACATTGTGACGCCGGCGACGACTTCGGGGAGGCCCGGCGGGGAACAACGGGCCGGGGCCTTGCCGTCGCCATCAGCCCTCTCGACCACGCGGCACAAAGACGCCATCTTGGGCGTGGCCAAGGAGGAACGGCGGGAAGCCGCCAACTTGCGCCCTCCGCCGCGGGAAGCCACCATCTTGCACACGTTGCGGAGTGACGCCATCTTGTCGCTGCCGCGTGAGTCACCATCGGCGGAGGACGGCGGAGCAAGAACCCGCAGCCGTCAGCAAGAACCCGCAACAACGGTCAAAGAATTCTCCATCGGCGGCGATTGGAGCGCATTCGCCTGCCGTTTTCAAGCGGCCGTACGCTCCACCAAATGGACAGACGCGGAGGCCCTGGAAGTCTTACCAACACTTCTCGACGACGAGTCCGTCCGGTTCTTCCGCTCCATCAAGGCCGAGAAGAAGAAGACGCTGCAGGGTGTCTTCGAGGAAATGGCGGATGCGTACGAGCCTCCGGACAATGCCCATCGTAGATTTATTCAGCGCCAACGGGCGCCTGATGAATCGCCGGTGGCTTTCAGAGGCGCAGTTCTGGAACTGGCGATGGCTGCATACCCCGAGACGGAGCCGGATCTGTTGGAGCCCCTTGTGTTGGGCAAGATGCTGGAATTGTCTAGAGACCTGGTGATCCCCATGCCGGTGTGCAGCCATGATAAATTGACGTCCCGTGCTGCGGCTAAGTGCTTGGATGCTCAATTTAATCTCCTACGCTGGAAGCAGGTGTCAGCTTAGACGGGGGGCCCCATCGTTGAAGGCGGTGCTACGGGGTGGGATCCTAAGAAGGCGGTCTACGTTCCTGACGACAAGGGTCTGCAGGAGTTGACGGCCGCCTCCGCCCAGTGGCCTGCTTGGTGGGGAACGGGGCCGAGGTCCGGCCCGCCGGCGCGGGAACGTCGGGACAGAGGGGGTGCCGCGCGCCGGAACGACGTGGAGTGTTTCCGCTGCGACCGTAAGGGCCACTTCACCAGGGACTGTTGGGCTCGCATCCCGGGGCTGCCCCAGCAGGAGGCCTCGACCACGGACGTCGTGCGAAAAGACCAGCCAGGACAGGCAAGTCGGTGCGCATCAGACACCCGGCAAGGCCTGTCACCTCATGCATCACCATCGCCGCGCGGTCCGTGTGTCGTTAACAACGAGGTGCCTCAGATTGACCCGTGTCGCTCGCTGACACAATTGCGCCGATTGGCACGGAGGGTAGTTGCGGCCGCTACGGGGTCGTCCACGGTACCGGGGTCTATTCAGGGGGTCGAGGTGCGTATTTTGGTGGACTCCGGTGCGTCCGCGACCATTATTTCGGATGTCATTTTCCATCTTTTGAGCATTCCGCCAGGGAGAGTGCGAGCGGTTTATGATTCATGCATAGCAGCGAACGGGGGAAGTATGGGCATTGTGGGCCAGGAGGACGCCAACATATCGATTGGGGGGGTGTCGGCTTCAGGGACCGTTTTGATCTCTAGGTCCCTCGCGGTACCCTGTTTGTTGGGACTGATTTCCTGGCAAAAATGCCCATTCAAATAAGGGTTGATCAAAATTGCATTGAATTACCAGGGGGGCGGAAAATTTCGTTCCTACCATCGCCATGGGGCCGGCCTGCCCCTGTTTGCCAGGTGCAGGCGCTGTCCGAAGTATCTGTTGACATTCCACCTGGTTCACAGATGCTTATCCCGTTGAGATATCGGAAGCCAGTACCTGGCGTTGAGGGAGCGGCGGGGGTTCTGTTATCGCCGTCCACGGCTATAACGGGCGGATCGGCGCTGGTTGGGGCACAAATGATTGTCCGGCCGGGCCAGTCCCCGTTCTTACAGGTGCTAAATGGGAGTGCGGAGAATGTCAGTGTCCCGGCCGGAACGGTTTTGGCTCACGCCACGACCGCGTTCACGGCCCATGACAACCGGGCCCGCCGGGACATGGTAGGGGGTGTTTCGGGGCCTACGGGGCAGGATGATCATTGGGTTGCCGAGTTATGCGGGGAGAATTCATCCCTGACCGGAGAACAACGGTCCGCGCTTCACGCGCTGTTACTAAGTTATTCCGACGTGTTCAGCTCGGATGATTTTGACTTGGGACGCACCTCCCTGCTTTCCCACCACATTGATACGGGGGATGCCGCTCTGATTCGGTTGAACTCGCATCGGTTGAGCCCGACGGAGCGGGATCAGGTTCGCGGTGCAGTGAAGGATATACTGGCGTCTGACATAATATCCCCGTCTAACAGTCCATGGGGCGCGCCGGTAGTCCTTGTGTAGGGGTGTTACGGAGGGGCTGTATACATAGGATCACACGGGAAACAAACACAGTGGGCGGGGCTTCGTGAGTGCACGGGGAGGTGATCTCAACGACGTCCGCACAGGGCAGCCTGGGGGGCTGGCCCCACCCCTCAGCGGGGGGTTTTGGTATAAAAGGGGATGAGCCGGAGAGCTCGGGGAACAATGTTAAAGCTAAACCAGTGAAGACCGAATATCGTCTAGCTAGAGCCCTGGACTCCCCTGGGTCGCCGCCCTTGTCAGGGCCGCGCAGGACCGAGCCAGCGGCGTGGTCCCGAGAACCAGAGCTAGTGCTCTGGGACTCCGGGTACCGTAGCCCGACTTACCAGTGTCGGGCCAGACAGCCTCCCCTAGCCTGTTAGTGGAGGACTAGGAGGTAGGTCAGAGATAGCTAGCAGTGTATTCCCAGCTAGCCGGGTGAGGGGGCCGATACCCCCTCCAGTGTTGTATGTCCGCGGTTGTGACAACTGTTGCGGAATAAATACGTGTGCCTCAACCCCGGCGTCCAAGAGTCCTCAACGATATTACACTTGTGAAGAAGAAGGATGGGAAACTGCGATTTTGCGTCGATTTTCGAAAATTGAACAAGGTGTCCGTCGCAGACGCGTACCCCCTGCCGCATATGGATGATTCCCTCGATGCCTTGTCTGGGGCGAAGTTTTTTTCAACACTGGATCTCTCCTCAGGATTCTGGCAGCTTCCCCTCGACGAGTCCTCGAGGGAAAAGACGGCTTTCTGTACGCCGCAGGGACTGTTTCAGTTTAATTGCCTTCCGATGGGCTTGAATGCGGCCCCCGCCACTTTTCAGCGGTTGATGGAGCTGGTGTTAACGGGTCTGCAGTGGGAGACATGTTTGATTTATTTAGACGATGTCATCGTCTTTAGCCGCACATTTGACGAACATTTGCTGAGATTGGAGACGGTTTTTGCTAGGATGCGCTCCGCCAATTTAAAATTCAAACCGAAAAAGTGTCACCTACTGCAACGATCCGTGCGTTATTTGGGACACATAATCAGTGCGGACGGGGTGGCCACGGACCCGGAGAAGACGGTGTGCGTCCGCAACTGGCCAACCCCGGCCTCGGTTGTTCGCCTCATACTATCGCAGGTTCGTTCCAAACTTTGCTATGATCGCTAGGCCCTTACACCTCCTTACGAGTAAGGGTCGGAGGTTCAGTTGGGGTCCGCCGGAGGAAGCGGCGTTTGAGGGCCTACGCGATCGGTTGGCGACGGCGCCGACATTGGACTATCCGGATTTTGATAGACCTTTTATTCTGGATACGGACGCTAGTGACACTGGGATCGGGGCCGTTCTGTCACAGTCCAAGGGCGGCGTGGAATGCGTGGTAGCCTACGGTAGCCGTGTACTGTCCCCGGCAGAAACCCGCTACTGCGTTACTCGCCGCGAACTATTGGCTTTTGTCTATTTTCTCCACCAATATCGGCCGTATCTTTACGGCCGGTCGTTTATTGTGCGCACGGACCATGCGGCTCTGCAGTATGCCCTGAGGGTGGACCAACCATCTGGCCAACTAGCAAGATGGTTGGAGACCCTGCAGGAATTTTCCTTCGACATACAATATCGGAAGAGGTCGCGTCACGCGAATGCGGACGCGCTCTCCAGATTACCGCAGGGGTCTCCTTGCGCTTGCGCGTCGGGTACAAATAGGTGTACGCCGGTTCAGCTACCCCCTCGGCCTGTCGTGTCAGCTGTCGAGGTGCCTGGGGCTCCGGTGTGCCCAGGACCGGCCGATGGGGTTCTGAACCTGCTGCGCTCGGTATGGATTCGCGGACAATTGCTTGACGACTCGTTGGGGGCTTTACGGAGTCGGGCTGCGAAGGGAGCGGGGAGATTGCTGTCCGGTGGGACGCCGGGGGCCGCTCTCCGCGATGGTTTGCTCATGTGGCGGGAGGGATTGCATGACCGCTGGCGTCTGGTAGTACCGTCGTCGTTACGGTACGAATTGATTCGGACTCTGCACGACGACACTTTATTACATCTCGGGGTGCAGAAGACTTTGTTAACATTGCAGCAAGACTACTTCTGGCACGGCATGACGACGGATGTTGTCGGACACATTCAGGCGTGTCCCGAGTGTGCCCGGCGGAAGCCGCCTAAAAACCCTTATGTGCCGCTGGTGCAGTCTATACAGGTGTCTCGAATCAACGAGTTGGTGGCGCTGGATATTTTGGGACCTTTCCCGTCATCCGCTAGGGGTAATAAATATTTGCTGGTCGGGGTGGAATATCTTTCCCGTTGGCCGATGGCTTGGCCCTTACCCGACCAGTCGGCGGCGTCTATCACGGACGCCTTCCTGTTTGGATATGTGCTGGACAAAGGGGCGCCGGAGAGGCTACTCACGGATCAGGGGCGAAAATTTTTTTCCAAATTGTTGGCGAAAGTGTGCGCTGCTCTGGGAACCAAGAAGGTTTGTACGTCTCCTTACCACCCGCAGACGGATGGCATAGTGGAACGGCTTAATCGGACGCTGTCGGCCATGCTATGTCACACGGTTGACGAGAAACAAGCTGATTGGGACTTGCATATACCTGGGGTACTCTCCGCGTATCGGATGACGCCTCATGCGTCCACAGGGTATTCTCCATTTTTTCTAATGTACGGCCGCGAGAATGTGCCGCCGGTGGAAGTACAGCTGGGTACGGGGGCGAAGGGTCCTGTTAAACCTCTCCCAGAATACATTCAGGACACTGTTCGACGCATCGCCGAGGCACAGGAGGGGGCCCGATTGACTACTGCCAAGACTCAGGCGCGAAACGAGCGTTGCGCCCGGCGCTCGACCGGTACATGCCCCTGGCGAGTGGGGGACATGGCATGGCTGCACTGCCCGCAGGTGCGGCCAGGGACCTCCCCTAAGCTTCACAAACCATGGCAGGGGCCGGTTAAGCTTATTGAAGTCCCTAATCCGCAATCTGCACGGGTTCGGTTCGGATCGCGGCGCTGGTACGTCCATACGTCTAGGTTGAAGCCCTACGTAGCCCCGCGGACGGATGCGTCATCCCCTGATGTTGCCTTGCCGGTGTCTGTTGCACCCGACGCACCTCTGCCCTTGCCTGTTGACTCTGCAAGCGCGCCTGTCGTGCCTTCTACAGACGAACCAACTGTGACGCAGGCGGATGTGGCGAATCCTGCTCTGGGTGGGCCTACCACGGTGATGGGGCCACTTGACCCCGCTGCCCCTCCAACCCCACCACAGATACGGTTGCCAGAGACCCCGGACTTGGGTCTCTCTGGGGAACGGGACCTTGGTGTTGACAGGCCTCCAACAGCGGCGGGCGGTTCTACTCCCGTCGATCTTAAAACCCCGTCGCGTTCTCGGTCTGTGGGGGGACCGCCGCCCGTTCGTGACGGGCCGGCGACCCGCACGCGTTCCAAATCCCTTTCCTTTCGTTGATTGTTCTTGTTCTTGTTGTTCTTGTTATCGTTGTTATATTCTCCGTTGTCCAGTGATGCCAGATGGTTACAATGTTGCTCGCATTATTTTATTATAATTATTGCAGCCGGGGACGGCTGGGTTTTCATTAGGGGGGGGGGTCGTGTAATGCGAGCAAGGATTGAGGGGGGGTGGAGTCTGGGTCACGTGGGGAGTGGGCGGAGTTAGGGTCACGTGGGAGAGAGGATTTAGGGGGAGAACCGGAAGGGGAAAGGGGAGTTGAGACGGAGTGAAACAGGAGGAGGCCACGCTGGGCAGGACAGAGAGAGTGGCGCGGTCGCCATGCGGTGGGAGACGTCGATACCGTCAGCCATCGGTGTCAGACGCAGAGAGCTAGCAGCTGTGAGAGGCTAGCTGTATACGGGGCAGCAGTGAAGCTAGAGAGCGGAGCAGTGGTGTGGCTGCAAGGTGGGGCAGCAGGGAGACTGCCTAACGGAGCAGCAGGGAGACTGCATATCGGAGCAGCCGAGTGGCTGTGGAGAGATCGTCGGGAGGGACGCGGGCCTGAGCGAGGATGCCGTGGTAACGATATTCTACGAACCCAATAAAGGACAACGGAGATCGACATCTGAGAGAGAGTACTTTATTACACATACAATGAAACAAGAAAAGGTAAAAAAGAAAAAACAGAGCAATGTAATACAATACACTATTAGACATTATTGTAAAAAATAAATAAAAAGTCCATCCCATGTGTTAGTGAATTTTTTTTAATATTTTTGGCAGGAAATTCGTTTTCAAATGTAGATATTTTTCTGGGTTGAGACCCCCAGACACCCTGGAAGATTTGGTCCCCCCCAATGTTGACTCCATGGCTACGGCCTTGCACCTCACGTGACCCCCCCTGGGACATTGCCAAGTTACTCCCCAGGGGTCCACGTACCCCGGGGGTTGACAAGCCACAGCAGCACTCCGTAGACTGCTGTTGTTGCTGGGCTCTGTGCAGAGCCCCACTGAGGTTCTTGTCGACCAGTGAGTGGGTTCTTCACCTTTACTGCAGCCTTGCACCCCTATGGTTTTCAGTCATTAAACAAATGTATAATGTTAATAAACACACAGGGTTTGATGAAACAAGGTAGTTGCTTTTCGATTTAAAGCTTTCGTGACTGCAGGGATTCATATTCTTGGTTCTTTCGGTAAAGTCGCGTAGAAGGGAAATAATAAAATAATAAAACATAAAATTTCATTTGAGACGATGTTTTTTTTTTTCCGACAGCTCTGTTCTTCACCTGAGGACAGCTGCTTGTGTTGTGGCCGAAACGTCGTGAGAATTATTTTATGTTTTATTTTTATTATTTTATTATTTCCCTTCTACGTGACTTTACCGAAAGAACTAAGAACAAGGTAGTTGCTACTTACTTGGCCGTGCTTAATTTGTATTGTCGATGATTTATCTTCCCGAAAAAAATCTGGCCGTGTCTCGCACCCCCCCAGAAAGCGCATCTCGCACCCGGGGGGGGGGGGGGGGTGGCATGCACCTCAAGCTAAGAGCCACGTGTTGGAGGCCCCAGGCACTTCTGTCTCGTCGGCCTTCAGTGGTAACTTCCTACGGCTGCTGCTGCTGCCCCGTGTCACTACTCACCACTGCCGCCGCTGCCACTCCGCTTGTATCTCACGCGCTAATTCGTTTCCAGGACACGAACGCCTCGTCGTCCCTTGCACTGCTACTCTCTGTTGAGAATGAGATGGTGCGAAAAACTCCGTTTGAAGATGTTATTGCTAGTTTTGCAATGAACAAAAAGCTTGAAAAGTTAATCCTCCGGTGTTGAATTTCTCTCTCGCCTTATGAATTAAAAAAAACAAATGACATGACTCTGCCTCTTTATATCTACACTGTGCCTACCTTTGCAATGTACATATTAGTATTCAATAAGATATATTTGTACTCTTAGGTTTTTTCGGTAAAGTCACGTAGGTAAAAAAAAATATTAGAAAAAATTATAGAAATAAAATAATAAATCACGTCGTTTCGGAGGCAACACAAGCTTCCGTCTTCAGGTGGAACCGTCACAGCACAATTGCTGTATTAAGTAAAGAGAAATCCCAAGACACCCGACCTTGTATATATACTGGTTGAGGGGGGAGGAGCCAGGATGCGCCGCGGGAGAGGAGTTGTTGTGAGATGGTTAGTACGGCTGCTGCTGCTGCTGGGACTGAGCCTTTTGTCATGTAGATGGCAGAAGCAGATAAGCAAGTCAGGACCAAGCAGCCCCTTGCTACGCTGCTGGGTGGGTAAAACTCAAGGCAGGCAACCAGCGTGTGAAAAAAGAAATTAAACATGATAAAACAAAACTGGCTGTCTATCAGTAAACTGTACGGTAACTTAAGAATAGTACCTGTCAAATAAGATGGTCCAAATATGTGTAGTCAAATCTTGTTTGCATGGTTAATAACATCTTTCCAATGATTACTCAGTTTGTACCCATCATCACGGTTGAAGTTATGTCTGTGTTTGTATATCTGGATGTCTTCGTGTACAAACCCTTGATGGTAGCCAGAGGGTTTGCAGAGCACCTTGGTCTCGGAAAAGACAATATCATGAGAGCCCACAGCGTTGTAGCAGTGATCGGCAACGACGGAAGACTCAATTTTGCTGTGTTTCAGATCTGACTTGTGCTCGCGGACACGATCAGAGATATGACGTTTCGTTTCCCCAATGTAACAATCACCACAGCTGCAACTCAGTTTATAGACTCCAGGGTATTGCAAGTCAGGAATGACATATTTCACAGCTGGAATTAGATCACGGATTTTATGTACTGTACTGAATCGGACTTGGATCTTATGTTTGTTTAGAATTTTTGAGTCAGATCTCTGATCGTGTCCGCGAGCACAAGTCAGATCTGAAACACGGAAAAACTGAGTCTTCCGCGTTGCCGATCATTGCTATAACGCTGGGGGTTCTCATGAGATTGTCTTTTCCGAGACCAAGGTGCTCTGCAAACCCTCTGGCTACCATCAAAGGTTTGTACACGAAGACATCCAGATATACAAACACAGACATAACTTCAACCGTGATGATGGGTACAAACTGAGTAATCATTGGAAAGATGTTATTAACCATGCGAAAAAGATTTAACTGCACATATTTGGACCATCTTATTTGACAGGTACTATTCTTTAGTTACCGTACAGTTTACTGATAGAGTGTAGCGCCACATTAAATACGCACTACAATGACAATAGTTTAAAGCGATTTGAAGCATGTTTTATTTGGGGGGGGCCTGGCAGAGCTTTGTGACGTCATATTTGAGGGGGGGGTCTGACTTTTTTGTGACGCCATGTGACGAGGGGGGGGGATCGTCCAAAATCGCGTGACGTCATTTATGGACGGCCCCTTATTGGCAAATCTTACTTAGCTAATTCATGAACCCCATTGTCAAATACAAGAAACCCAAGGCGTATGCTGTATGGACCTAAAAACTAAATTCCCCTATACAAGACCCACACGGCAAACCGTGTGGGTTGACATCAATGGAACTAGGACTTGTGAAAATATAACTCAGTTAATAGCTCAGTGGGGCTTTTCCAGGAAAGATGAAACACAGTTAAGTTGTATTTGTATATACTGTATTTGTTTACCTTTTCTATACTTTGCACTCCTATTGTGTTTGTGTATTGTGTTTGTGTATTGTGTTTGTTGTCATAACGTTCCGTGGCCTGCCCCTACTGGGCTGGGCATGCGTGTGCACCTCCAGGATGAACAAGGAGTCTCAGAGCCCTCCACTGCCCTTCCAGTCTTCCGGATCGGGAAGAGTCTTCCGGAACGGGAAGAGTCTTCCGGAACGGAAAGAATCGTCCGGAACGGGCAGAAACTTCCGGAACCGGAAATAACTTCCGGAACGGGAAGAGTCTTCTGGAACGGAAAGAGTCTTCTGGAACGGGAAGAGTCTTCCGGAACGGGAAGAATCTTCCGGAACGGGAATAGACTTCCGAAAGAAGGTGGACCAACCGAAACGTCGTTTTATTTCTTCTCTTAAAGCTTTCGTGACTGCAGGAATATAACAAAAATAACAAAAAAAAATAACAAAAATAGCAAAAAACATCGACGTTTCGATCGCAACACAAGCGGTCGTCTTCAGGAAAGAAAAAAAATAGACGACCGCTTGCGTCGCGATCGAAACGTCGTCGTTTGTGTTTGTTATTTGTGTTTGTTATTTTCTTTGAACCTCTCTCCGTGACTTTACCGAAAGCCCCAAGAATCTGTCGTTGTCTCTCTCTACGGAGGCGGACGGATAATCTTCCGCTAGAGGAAGCCTCTTCCGACACAGGAAGAATCTTCCGGCAGAGGAAGACGAAGACGAACACTCGGTGGAGAGAAGGCGCCCGAACGCGCGGCAGAGCGAGCGAGCGAGGCGTGCGGGCGGGCGCGATGCCGACTGTGGGGGTGAGACGCGAGGCGCTGCTCAAGGCCCTGGGGCGCGTCTACAGTGAGGACACCAACATCGACATCAACACCAACATCACTTACATCAACACCTACATCATCACCAACATCACCAACATCAACACCTACATCATCACCTACATCAACTACAACATCACCAACAACACCAACATCATCACCTACATCATCACCAACATCATCGACAGCGTGACATTCATTACATCGCCGGCATCAACGTCATCCCAATTTCCTGTCACCCATGTGGCCGGTGTCTGTCACTGTCGGGGCAGGGGCAGGGCAGGGGGCAGTGTAGGGGGAGGGTGGAGACCGGGCAGGGGGGCAGTGTAGAGACTGGGCAGGGGCAGTGTAAGGGCAGTGTAGGGGCAGGGTGAAGACCGGGCAGGGGCGCTGTAAGGGCAGGGCAGGATATTGCGTCACAGCTGAAACGGATTGTGATGCCACGTGGTTGGTGGTGCAGCACCACGCCGGGTGGCCGGGCCTGGTGCTCGCGAACCGCACTTGCAGTGTACCTGCTTAACGAGGCCGCCTGTGTGTGTCTGTGTGTGTGTTTGTGTCTCTGTGTGTGTGTCTCTTTGTGTGTGTGTCTGTGTGTGTGTCTCTGTGTGTGTGTGTCTGTGTGTGTCTCTCTGTGTGTGTCTCTGTGTGTGTGTCTGTGTGTGTGTTTGTGTCTCTGTGTGTCTCTTTGTGTGTCTGTGTGTGTGTCTCTGTGTGTGTGTGTCTGTGTGTGTCTCTCTGTGTGTGTCTCTGTGTGTGTGTCTGTGTGTGTGTGTGTCTGTGTGTGTGTATCTGTGTGTGTGTGTCTGTGTATGTGTGTCTCTGTGTGTGTCTCTGTGTGTGTGTCTGTGTGTCTTTGCGTCTGTGTGTGTCTGTGTGTGTGTGTCTGTGTGCGTGTCTGTGTGTGCGTGTCTCTGTTGACAGCTGACGAGGAGTTTGACGAGCTGTGCTTTGAGTTTGGTTTGGAGTTGGATGAAGTGGTGAGTCCCACGCCTCCACTCACCAGCCCACGTGACCCTCCACTCACCAGCCCACGTGACCCTCCACTCACCAGTCCACGTGACCCTCCACTCACCAGCCCACGTGACCCTCCACTCACCAGTCCACGTGACCCTCCACTCACCAGCCCACGTGACCCTCCACTCACCAGTCCACGTGACCCTCCACTCACCAGCCCACGTGACCCTCCACTCACCAGCCCACGTGACCCTCCACTCACCAGCCCACGTGACCCTCCACTCACCAGCCCACGTGACCCTCCACTCACCAGCCCACGTGACCCTCCACTCACCAGCCCACGTGACCCTCCACTCACCAGTCCACGTGACCCTCCACTCACCAGCCCACGTGACCCTCCACTCACCAGCCCACGTGACCCTCCACTCACCAGCCCACGTCACCCTGCCCACACGCACGTGTACTTAATCTACGTGTGTGTGTGTTAATGTGAGCTGTGCGATCCGACGCTGTTGCTACCGTGCGACTCCGCTGTGCGTGCGTGTGTCTGTGGGTTGTAGTGTGTGTGTGTGTCTGTGGGTTATAGTGTGTGTGTGTCTGTGCGTTATAGTGTCTGTGTGTGCGCGCGCGCAGTGGGGAGCGGTAGTGTAGTGGTTAGCGCGCTGCGCTGCGAACCCGGTGACCCGAGTTCGATTCCCGCTCACGGTCAACACCAGTGACGATTATCTGAACCTGGTCCTGGGCCTCCCCTGAACATCGCCACTGGGAAGACAAAGGCGGTCGGGCGTGGTGCTGGCCACCCGGCACTTTCCCCAACAGTCTGTTCAAGGCTACACGGGGGATCTTTGTCTTTGTTTTTTTGTGCTCCCGCCTCCGAGCTGCGTAGACGTCGGAGAAGGAGCAGGTGAGCCGCGAGCAGGGCGAGGAGCGCGCCGTGGGAGCCTCCGAAGATGTCGTCTACAAGATCGACGTGCCGGCCAACCGCTACGACCTGCTGTGCGTGGAGGGGCTGGCGCGCGGCCTGCAAGTCTTCAAGGAGAGGTGTGCGGCCGGGCAGGGGGCAGGAAAGGAGGCAGCTGGTGTGGGGAGCGTGTGTGTGTGTGTGTGCAGGTTGTAGGGAGTGTGTGTGCAGGGTGTAGGCAGTGTGTGTGTGTGTGCAAGGTGTAGGGAGTGTGTGTGTGCAGGGTGTAGGGAGTGTGTGTGTGTGTGCAAGGTGTAGGGAGTGTGTGTGTGCAGGGTGTAGGGAGTGTGTGTGTGCAGGGTGTAGGGAGTGTGTGTGTGTGTGTGCAGGGTGTAGGGAGTGTGTGTGTGTGCAGGGTGTAGGGAGTGTGTGTGTGTGTGCAGGGTGTAGGGAGTGTGTGTGTGTGCAGGGTGTAGGGAGTGTGTGTGTGTGTGCAGGGTGTAGAGAGTGTGTGTGTGTGTGTGCAGGGTGTAGGGAGTGTGTGTGTGTGTGCAGGGTGTAGGGAGTGTGTGTGTGTGCAGGGTGTAGGGAGTGTGTGTGTGTGTGCAGGGTGTAGGGAGTGTGTGTGTGTGTGTGTGCAGGTTGTAGGGAGTGTGTGTGTGTATGTGCAGGGTGTAGGGAGTGTGTGTGCAGGGTGTAGGCAGTGTGTGTGTGCAGGGTGTAGGGAGTGTGTGTGTGTGTGCAAGGTGTAGGGAGTGTGTGTGTGTGTGCAAGGTGTAGGGAGTGTGTGTGTGCAGGGTGTAGGCAGTGTGTGTGTGTGCAGGGTGTAGGGAGTGTGTGTGTGTGTGTGCAGGGTGTAGGGAGTGTGTGTGTGTGCAGGGTGTAGGGTGTGTGTGTGTGTGCAGGGTGTAGGGTGTAGGGAGTGTGTGTGTGTGCAAGGTGTAGGGAGTGTGTGTGTGTGTGTGCAGGGTGTAGGGAGTGTGTGTGTGTGCAGGGTGTAGGGAGTGTGTGTGTGTGTGCAGGGTGTAGGGAGTGTGTGTGTGTGCAGGGTGTAGGGAGTGTGTGTGTGTGTGCAGGGTGTAGAGAGTGTGTGTGTGTGTGTGCAGGGTGTAGGGAGTGTGTGTGTGTGTGCAGGGTGTAGGGAGTGTGTGTGTGTGCAGGGTGTAGGGAGTGTGTGTGTGCAGGGTGTAGGGAGTGTGTGTGTGTGCAGGTTGTAGGGAGTGTGTGTGTGTATGTGCAGGGTGTAGGGAGTGTGTGTGCAGGGTGTAGGCAGTGTGTGTGTGCAGGGTGTAGGGAGTGTGTGTATGTGTGCAAGGTGTAGGGAGTGTGTGTGTGTGTGCAAGGTGTAGGGAGTGTGTGTGTGCAGGGTGTAGGCAGTGTGTGTGTGTGCAGGGTGTAGGGAGTGTGTGTTTGTGTGCAGGGTGTAGGGAGTGTGTGTGTGTGCAGGGTGTAGGGTGTGTGTGTGTGTGCAGGGTGTAGGGTGTAGGGAGTGTGTGTGTGTGCAAGGTGTAGGGAGTGTGTGTGTGTGTGCAAGGTGTAGGGAGTGTGTGTGTGTGTGTGTGTGCAGGGAGTGTGTGTGTGCAGGGTGTAGGGTGTAGGGAGTGTGTGTGTGTGCAAGGTGTAGGGAGTGTGTGTGTGTGTGCAGGGTGTAGGGAGTGTGTGTGTGTAGGGTGTAGGGAGTGTGTGTGTGTGCAAGGTGTAGGGAGTGTGTGTGTGCAGGGTGTAGGGAGTGTGTGTGTGCAGGGTGTAGGGAGTGTGTGTGTGCAGGGTGTAGGAAGTGTGTGTGTGTGTGTGCAAGGTGTAGGAAGTGTGTGTGTGTGCAGGGTGTAGGCAGTGTGTGTGTGTGCAAGGTGTAGGGAGTGTGTGTGTGTGCAAGGTGTAGGGAGTGTGTGTGTGCAGGGTGTAGGGAGTGTGTGTGTGTGCAGGGTGTAGGGAGTGTGTGTGTGTGCAGGGTGTAGGGAGTGTGTGTGTGCAGGGTGTAGGGTGTAGGGTGTAGGGAGTGTGTGTGTGTGTGTGCAAGGTGTAGGGAGTGTGTGTGTGTGCAAGGTGTAGGGAGTGTGTGTGTAGGTGCAAGGTGTAGGGAGTGTGTGTGCAAGGTGTAGGGAGTGTGTGTGTGTGTGTGCAGGGTGTAGGGAGTGTGTGTGTGTGCAGGGTGTAGGGAGTGTGTGTGTGTGTGCAAGGTGTAGGGAGTGTGTGTGTGCAGGGTGTAGGGAGTGTGTGTGTGCAGGGTGTAGGGAGTGTGTGTGTGTGTGTGCAGGGTGTAGGGAGTGTGTGTGTGTGCAGGGTGTAGGGAGTGTGTGTGTGTGTGCAGGGTGTAGGGAGTGTGTGTGTGTGCAGGGTGTAGGGAGTGTGTGTGTGTGTGCAGGGTGTAGAGAGTGTGTGTGTGTGTGTGCAGGGTGTAGGGAGTGTGTGTGTGTGTGCAGGGTGTAGGGAGTGTGTGTGTGTGCAGGGTGTAGGGAGTGTGTGTGTGTGTGCAGGGTGTAGGGAGTGTGTGTGTGTGTGTGTGTGCAGGTTGTAGGGAGTGTGTGTGTGTATGTGCAGGGTGTAGGGAGTGTGTGTGCAGGGTGTAGGCAGTGTGTGTGTGCAGGGTGTAGGGAGTGTGTGTGTGTGTGCAAGGTGTAGGGAGTGTGTGTGTGTGTGCAAGGTGTAGGGAGTGTGTGTGTGCAGGGTGTAGGCAGTGTGTGTGTGTGCAGGGTGTAGGGAGTGTGTGTGTGTGTGTGCAGGGTGTAGGGAGTGTGTGTGTGTGCAGGGTGTAGGGTGTGTGTGTGTGTGCAGGGTGTAGGGTGTAGGGAGTGTGTGTGTGTGCAAGGTGTAGGGAGTGTGTGTGTGTGTGTGCAGGGTGTAGGGAGTGTGTGTGTGTGCAGGGTGTAGGGAGTGTGTGTGTGTGTGCAGGGTGTAGGGAGTGTGTGTGTGTGCAGGGTGTAGGGAGTGTGTGTGTGTGTGCAGGGTGTAGAGAGTGTGTGTGTGTGTGTGCAGGGTGTAGGGAGTGTGTGTGTGTGTGCAGGGTGTAGGGAGTGTGTGTGTGTGCAGGGTGTAGGGAGTGTGTGTGTGCAGGGTGTAGGGAGTGTGTGTGTGTGCAGGTTGTAGGGAGTGTGTGTGTGTATGTGCAGGGTGTAGGGAGTGTGTGTGCAGGGTGTAGGCAGTGTGTGTGTGCAGGGTGTAGGGAGTGTGTGTATGTGTGCAAGGTGTAGGGAGTGTGTGTGTGTGTGCAAGGTGTAGGGAGTGTGTGTGTGCAGGGTGTAGGCAGTGTGTGTGTGTGCAGGGTGTAGGGAGTGTGTGTTTGTGTGCAGGGTGTAGGGAGTGTGTGTGTGTGCAGGGTGTAGGGTGTGTGTGTGTGTGCAGGGTGTAGGGTGTAGGGAGTGTGTGTGTGTGCAAGGTGTAGGGAGTGTGTGTGTGTGTGCAAGGTGTAGGGAGTGTGTGTGTGTGTGTGTGTGTGCAGGGAGTGTGTGTGTGCAGGGTGTAGGGTGTAGGGAGTGTGTGTGTGTGCAAGGTGTAGGGAGTGTGTGTGTGTGTGCAGGGTGTAGGGAGTGTGTGTGTGTAGGGTGTAGGGAGTGTGTGTGTGTGCAAGGTGTAGGGAGTGTGTGTGTGCAGGGTGTAGGGAGTGTGTGTGTGCAGGGTGTAGGGAGTGTGTGTGTGCAGGGTGTAGGAAGTGTGTGTGTGTGTGTGCAAGGTGTAGGAAGTGTGTGTGTGTGCAGGGTGTAGGCAGTGTGTGTGTGTGCAAGGTGTAGGGAGTGTGTGTGTGTGCAAGGTGTAGGGAGTGTGTGTGTGCAGGGTGTAGGGAGTGTGTGTGTGTGCAGGGTGTAGGGAGTGTGTGTGTGTGCAGGGTGTAGGGAGTGTGTGTGTGCAGGGTGTAGGGTGTAGGGTGTAGGGAGTGTGTGTGTGTGTGTGCAAGGTGTAGGGAGTGTGTGTGTGTGCAAGGTGTAGGGAGTGTGTGTGTAGGTGCAAGGTGTAGGGAGTGTGTGTGCAAGGTGTAGGGAGTGCGTGTGTGTGCAGGGTGTAGGGAGTGTGTGTATGTGCAAGGTGTAGGGAGTGTGTGTGTGTGCAGGGTGTAGGCAGTGTGTGTGTGTGCAGGGTGTAGGGAGTGTGTGTGTGTGTTTGCAGGGTGTAGGGAGTGTGTGTGTGCAGGGTGTAGGGAGTGTGTGTGTGTGCAGGGTGTAGGGAGTGTGTGTGTGTGTGTGTGCAGGGTGTAGGGAGTGTGTGTGTGTGCAGGGTGTAGGGAGTGTGTGTGTGCAGGGTGTAGGGAGTGTGTGTGTGTGTGCAAGGTGTAGGGAGTGTGTGTGTGTGCAGGGTGTATGGAGTGTGTGTGTGTGCAGGGTGTATGGAGTGTGTGTGTGTGCAGGGTGTATGGAGTGTGTGTGTGTGCAGGGTGTATGGAGTGTGTGTGTGTGCAGGGTGTAGGGAGTGTGTGTGTGTGCAGGGTGTAGGGAGTGTGTGGGTGTGCAGGGTGTAGGGAGTGTGTGTGTGTGCAGGGTGTATGGAGTGTGTGTGTGTGCAGGGTGTATGGAGTGTGTGTGTGTGCAGGGTGTATGGAGTGTGTGTGTGCAGGGTGTATGGAGTGTGTGTGTGTGCAGGGTGTAGGGAGTGTGTGTGCAGGGTGTAGGGAGTGTGTGCGTGTGTGTGCAGGGTGTAGGGTGTAGGGAGTGTGCATGCAGGGTGTAGGGAGTGTGTGTGTGTGTGTGCAGGGTGTAGGGAGTGTGCATGCAGGGTGTAGGGAGTGTGTGTGTGTGCAGGGTGTAGGGAGCGTGTGTGTGTGTGTGTGTGCAGGGTGTAGGGAGTGTGTGTGCAGGGTGTAGGGTGTAGGGAATGTGCATGCAGGGTGTAGGGAGTGTGTGTGCAGGGTGTAGGGAGTGTGTGTGTGTGCAGGGTGTAGGGAGTGTGTGTGTGTGCAGGGTGTAGGGAGCGTGTGTGTGTGTGTGCAGGGTGTAGGGAGCGTGTGTGTGTGTGTGCAGGGTGTAGGGAGCGTGTGTGTGTGTGTGCAGGGTGTAGGGAGTGTGTGTGTGTGCAGGGTGTAGGGAGCGGTGGCGCACAGGTTAGCGCGCTGCGCTCTGAACCCGGCGACATGCTCATGGGCTTCCCCGAGGTCGAATCAGCCTCAAATGAGTTCCCGGTGCGGTGTGTAAACATCGCCACTGGAGAGACAAAGGCGGCCGGGCGTTGTGCTGGCCCCCCGCGTGCAGTACCGGCCTTCATAGGTGCTCCTCGCTCACAGCACTTGCCCCAGCAGTTTGTTCAGGCTATAGGGGAGGGATCTTTGTCTCTGTGCAGGGTGTAGGGCGTGTGTGTGTGTGTGTGTGCAGGGTGTGTGTGCAGGGTGTAGGGAGTGTGTGTGTGTGTGTGCAGGGTGTAGGGAGTGTGTGTGTGCAGGGTGTAGGGAGTGTGTGTGTGTGCAGGGTGTATGGAGCGTGTGTGTGTGTGCAGGGTGTAGGGAGTGTGTGTGTGTGCAGGGTGTATGGAGCGTGTGTGTGTGCAGGGTGTAGGGAGCGTGTGTGTGTGTGCAGGGTGTAGGGAGTGTGTGTGTGTGTGTGCAGGGTGTAGGGAGTGTGTGTGTGTGCAGGGTGTATGGAGCGTGTGTGTGTGCAGGGTGTAGGGAGTGTGTGTGTGTGCAGGGTGTATGGAGCGTGTGTGTGTGCAGGGTGTAGGGAGCATGCGTGTGTGTGCAGGGTGTAGGGAGCATGCGTGTGTGTGTGCAGGGTGTAGGGAGTGCGTGTGTGTGTGCAGGGTGTAGGGAGCGTGTGTGTGTGCAGGGTGTAGGGAGCGTGTGTGTGTACAGGGTGTATGGAGCGTGTGTGTGTGCAGGGTGTAGGGAGTGTGTGTGTGTGCAGGGTGTATGGAGCGTGTGTGTGTGTGCAGGGTGTAGGGAGCATGCGTGTGTGTGTGCAGGGTGTAGGGAGTGCGTGTGTGTGTGCAGGGTGTATGGAGCGTGTGTGTGTGCAGGGTGTATGGAGCGTGTGTGTGTGTGCAGGGTGTAGGGAGTGTGTGTGTGTGTGCAGGGTGTAGGGAGTGCGTGTGTGTGTGCAGGGTGTATGGAGCGTGTGTGTGTGCAGGGTGTATGGAGCGTGTGTGTGTGTGTGTGTGCAGGGTGTAGGGAGTGTGTGTGTGTGTGTGCAGGGTGTAGGGAGTGTGTGTGTGTGTGCAGGGTGTAGGGCATTGGTGGGGAACCTCCGGCCCATGGCCACACGAGGCCTTCCGCTTCGCAGTGGGCCCGAGATGTATCCGTCACTGCGGCCATCTTAGCTGCTCTGATCGGGCACCGCAGGGAGATATTTCCCGACCCGGCACCACCACGACGTCCCACTGTAGCGGAGCTCTCGCTCGCTTCTCTCACTCCCGCAAGCCACGAAGCGATGCGATCACGTGCGGTTGCCCGCCCAGCAGTGTTTGGCAGTCATATCCGGCCCCCCGTAAGGAAGGGGGTTGTATGGTTTGCCTATGGCTTCGCTCACAGGTGTGAGGCACCGGTGTATCGCCGCGTGGAGCCAGCCGATGGCAAGATGCAGCGTCTGGTCATCTCACCAGAGGTGCGTTGCCACACACACACACTCCCACGTCACGGCACGCACGACATCGGCATTACCGCAGACATCGCGTTCGCACGGCCGCCGCCATTAACGTCACTGCACTCACACAAAGTGCTTTGTGCTGTATAATTCCAAATTGTGTCATATTAGGCGTGCCAGTGCGCTGTGTGTTTAGACGTGTCTCGTCAAGGAGCATAAACCATCGCGCAAACTCCGGTCATCCTCGCAGCGGCTTTTATAGCTAACCATCGAACAAAGACGGCGTTCACCACATTGTGCGGCGCTTTCAAATGCGCTTCTGCGGCCGTCTGGAACGCTCTTCTTTCCGATATGAGGAAGCCACTGGGAGCTGTGTGCACTCTTTAAAATCATCATCATCATCTAGATTGACAAACTCACTTCGTTAGAACTGCTTTTGGTGTTTGGTAGTTTGTTGTCCTTCCCCCGCACCTCCGATTAGCACGGTTGGCTACGTACGGTGCGAAACAACGTCAACATACACACACATACGTGTCCGTGTGTGCTTCATGGTAGACGTGTCTGTGTGAGCGCTGCCTCGATGGCGTCTACGTACCATGTCTGCTCCGTGTTGGACGTGTCCATGTTGGACGTGTCCGTGCCGCGTGTGTAACGTGTCCGTGCCCCGTGTTGGACGTGTCCGTGTTGGACGTGTCCGTGCCCCGTGTTGGACGTGTCCGTATTGGACGTGTCCGTGCCGCGTGTGTACGCGATAGACGGCGTCCGTGCGCCCGTACGCCGTGGCCGCGGTGCTGAGGAACATCTCTCTGGACAAGGAGCGCTACGACAGCTTCATCGAGCTGCAGGAGAAGCTGCACCAGAACGTGTGCCGGTGCGCGGGGAGACCGCCCGGGACGCAGGCGGTGCAACTGCACCGGAGCGTCCCAGGCGACGGGCTCTGAAGAGCCGGGGAGATTTGACGGAGAGCCGGCAGGGGGAGGGTGGCCTGGCGCATGCCGACCACGTTGGACCGCTGGACCCGGTGTAAATCGCCGTGTCTCTTAGAGGCAGGCTCATGACATTTTCCACTGGCACATCCGAGTTGTGCCGGAGCCCGTACGCCATGCTGCGTTGAGACGCCCCTAGCAGTTTACTCACCGCGCCCTTCACAGTGTACAAACCGGCGTCGCGAGCCGTGTGGTTAGTGCACCTGACTGCCGCCAGGTGCATTGAACGCATCGTTAGCCGCGCGCCTGGCCCTGCTTGGCCCCGAGCCAGATTGGTCATCGTTAAGCACGGCAAATAGCCTTTGGTTTGTTAGGTTCTAGTCGTGATGGCTGTGCCAAATGGTGATGGTGGTGGTGACGATTGTGGTAATGGTGGTGGAGGTTTCTTGGACCATTGGCCATGATGATGGCTGTGGCGATGGATGATGGTGGTAGGAATGATGTTGGTGGTGGTGATGATGGTTATAGGGTTGATGGTGGTGGTGATGTTGATGATGATGACGATGGTGGTGTGATACACGATAGTGGTGGTTATGATGTTGGTGGTGGTTACGATGGTGATGGTGGTGGTGATTGTGGTGGTGATGATGATGACGATGCTTGTGGCCATGGGAGATGGTGGTGGTGATGGTAACGATGGTGATGGCGGTGGTGATGTCGATGATGATGACGGCGGTGTTCGGTGTGCACCAGGAAGCGCACGCTGGTGGCGATCGGCACGCACGACCTGGACACGGTGTCGGGCCCATTCGTGTACACGGCGAGACCCCCGGCCGAGATCAAGTTCACGCCGCTCAACGGCAGCCGCGAGCACACGGCCTGCGAACTCATGGAGCTCTACCGGGTCAGCCGGCGCTCCCGCAGCCATCGCTGCAATCGTCGCACACGCCCGCTCGCTCGTTCGCCCGCTCGCTCGTTCGTTCACGCGCACCGTGCCCAGACCAGTTTAACACGTAGAAGGGTTTCGCGGCAGATATGTTGTTGTTGTTGTAGGTTAGATCGCGTGAATATAAATGTGTCGTTAAACCCGCCGCCACCCGACACGGCTAATCAGTAAGATTCGTTACTAGTACGGCACTAACCAGTTGTGTTTTGGAGAGTAAAACCCTCTACAACATTTACAAACCGAGTACCGTAATGTTTCACCAGTAATTACAACAACAAGCAGCATCATCAGGCGACAGCCAGAGTTGTGGAGAAATCCTCCTGTTTCGGTCTTAAATAGAGGGAGAGATGCCATCACTTGTGAGCCAATCGGGTGCGAAGGCCAGATGGGGGGGGCGAGTTCATGTGTGCATATCAACTACAATGTGTATCCGTTACCGGTTGGGTTACTCATGGGGTAATCATACCCACACGAGCTCATGGACCTCGACCGGGTCAGCCAGCGCTCCCGTCGCGATCGCTGCAATTGTCGCCCACGCCCACCGTACCCGGTGTTCCTACGGTCAGAAACATTCCCCTCCGTTAGCCGATGGGTGAGGCGACGATTGCACGGCCGTGGCGAAACTCAAGTCGTGGGTCGCGTTCTGCCCGCGAGCCAGAGGATCTCCGCCCCTCCGAGTTGAACCCCCTGGCTCACGGAGCGGTCGTGTCTACTCCGCAGACCGACAGCCACCTCCGTCACTACCTGCACATCCTGGACGGCCGCCCCCTGTACCCCGTCATCATGGACGCTCACGGAGTCGTGCTGTCCATGCCGCCCATCATCAACGGTAGGCGCCGTGGCGTTGCCGTAGGGCAGCGTTCTTCACTTGCTTGCACTTTTGGCGATAAGACATCGTCGGTGTGAGGGGCCGCCTCACATTTGAAACCATGGGGGTCAGACAGCACGATGATGATGATGATGGGGGGGTGTTTTCACTCTTTGTGTATTGTCGGGGGGTTGTACATCAGGTGCCGCACTAAAGGCCACCAGGAGCCGCCAGTGGCCCCGTGGGCCTTGCAACGAAGAACGCGGCCGTAGGGTGTGCAGGCGGTGTAACTGCACTTGGGATTCCCAATGTGCCGGAGGGGCTCTGGTGCCAGGTTACACAAGAAGGGTAGGAAGGTGGTGGGGGGGGAGTTTGGGGTGGGGGTGGGGGGAGTTGGGGCAAGTGCTGGCAGCTGGATGGGAGGGCCCTGGCAGGGCCGGCTTGAGGCCGCGTAGGCAATGGTGGCGTCTGCCTCGGCCGCACGGCAGATGGCCGAGACTCGGCCAGGGGCGGCAGCGTCAATGCCTGCGGTGAGGCGGCTCTGTTATTGGTCGGTGTGCGTCACATGGCCTGCTCGCGTGACGATGCCGAGAGTACGCCGTTAGGGAGTGCCGCTCGCATGAGTCAAACGCGGAGACGCCAGGTAGGAGAGGGGGGGGGCAGTGATAGGAGGGGGGGGGCGCATTTAATTCCTAACAGCAGGGCCCGCGTGAACCACGGCCACGCCACTGGGTTTGGGCGTCTTAACAGCCCCACCTTCCATATTACAGCGTTTTTGGATTAGATCGCGTAAATATAAATGTGTCGTTGAACCCGGCACCACCCGACACAGCCAGTTAGTAAGGTGTGTCACGTAAACAGAACGTGCCAATTCGTTACTAGTACAGCAACACCGGTGTGTTGGAGAGTATATTCACAACATTTGCAATCTTGAGTACGACGTTTTACCAGTAATTACAACCAGCATCATCATGGGATGAATCGTCTTGACTCATGGCGGTCGCTGATCGGTCTCTCTGTGGCTCGTTCTCCCCGCTGGGTTTGCGTCGTTCCGTGCGCTCGGCTCGCTTGTGCAGGGAACCACTCGAAGATCACGCTGTCGACGAGGAACATCTTCGTCGAGTGCACGGCCACCGACCCCTACAAGGTGACAGCCGGCGGTTTCACGCTCACTCCAGCCGGACAAAAGATCACGCCCTCTGTAGCCTTAACAGAATGTTGGGGTGTTCGTGAGGAGCACCTGTGAAGGCCGACACGGCACACGAGGGGGTGGGTGGCCAGCACCATTCCTGGCCGCCTTTGTCTCCCTAGGGGCGATGTTTACTACACACCGCACCAGGTACTCATCTAAGACTGAGTCGACATACGGGAGGCCCAGGACCGGTTCAGATAATCGTCACTGGCGTTGACCGTGAGCGGGAATCGAACGCGGGACGCCAGGTTCGGAGCGCAGCGCGCTAACCGCTGCACTATCGCTCACCACACTATAACCCACACACGCACACACGACACTAACACTCACACACACTGCACCAACACTCACACACTACACCAACACTAAACCAACACTCACACCCTCGACATCAGGAGGAGTGGGGGACGATGCCAACCCCAGCCGCAAGCGATGGTGAAATTCTCGCTTGCAACTTTCATCAGCTAGCTGAGACCAGGCCACCTTGGGTTTGAATGGGGTCCTGGGTGTACACCCACCACCGGAGTGGAAGAATGGCAAGCGCATCTTACAGATGACTAGTCGATGGTCAGAGGGCAGATCAGCTCCACGGTAGGTCCTGGTGTCAAGGACATGGGCCCGCATCCGCTGCTCCGTCACTATTTAGTCCACCAACACTCACACATACACTACACCAACACTCACACACACACTACACCAACACACACGACACACACACTACACCAACACTCACACACTACATCAACACTCACACACACTACACCAACACTCACACTACACCAACACTCACACACTACACCAACACTCACACACACTACACCAACACTCACACACACACTACACCAACACACACACACTACACCAACACTCACACACTACACCAACACTCACACACACTACACCAACACACACACTACACACACACTACACCAACACTCACACACTACACCAACACTCACACACACTACACCAACACTCACACTCTCACACACTACACCAACACTCACACACACTACACCAACACTCACACACTACACCAACACTACACCAACACACACACTACACCAACACTCACACACACTACACACTACACCAACACTCACACACTACACCAACACTCACACACACACTACACCAACACTCACACACACTACACCAACACACACACTACACCAACACTCACACACACTACACACTACACCAACACACACACTACACACACACTACACCAACACTCACACACTACACCAACACTCACACACACTACACCAACACTCACACACACTACACACTACACCAACACTCACACACACTACACCAACACACACTACACCAACACTCACACACACTACACACATAGCAACTGAACCGATAAATCGGTAGCGCGGTCGTCACAGCTGTTAGCCGCCAGCGGCGCCGTCCCCGTGGAGAAGCGTTCACCGCGTGCTGCTGCTGCTGCTGCCCTTGCCCGCCCTAGGCCAAGGTCGTGCTCGACACGCTGGTGGCCATGTTCAGCGAGTACTGCGCGGAGCCCTTCACGTGAGTAGTCGCCGCTCGGCCCGGACGACTACGGCGACCAAAGCCCCTGCCCGAGAGAGAGAGAGGCCCTGCCGCCTCTCGTTCCGTGGAGCGGCGGGGCTCTGCGAGTGACCGGGGAGACCGTTGGTTACCGTCGTACGGCTCGCCCAGGGGGTCGGCAACCTGCGGCTCTTCTTGAAATTCAAAATAAATGTCTCTTCTTGTTACTTTGCTTGCCGACCCCTGACCGTTGAAGTCCAGTTCACCATGGAAGTCCAGTTCACCATGGGAGTCCAGTTCACCATGATAGTCCAGTTTACCATGGGAGTCCAGTTTACCATGGGAGTCCAGTTTACCATGGAAGTCCAGTTCACCATGGAAGTCCAGTTCACCATGGAAGTCCAGTTCACCATGGAAGTCCAGTTTACCATGGAAGTCCAATTCACCATGGGAGTCCAGTTCACCATGATAGTCCAGTTCACCATGGAAGTCCAGTTTACCATGGGAGTCCAGTTTACCATGGAAGTCCAGTTCACCATGGCAGTCCAGTTTACCATGAGAGTCCAGTTTACCATGGGAGTCCAGTTTACCATGGGAGTCCAGTTTATCATGGCAGTCCAGTTTACCATGGGAGTCCAGTTTACCATGGGAGTCCAGTTTACCATGGAAGTCCAATTCACCATGGGAGTCCAGTTCACCATGATAGTCCAGTTCACCATGGAAGTCCAGTTTACCATGGAAGTCCAGTTCACCATGGAAGTCCAGTTTACCATGGAAGTCCAGTTCACCATGGAAGTCCAGTTCATCATGGAAGTCCAGTTTACCATGGGAGTCCAGTTCACCATGATAGTCCAGTTCACCATGGGCAGGGGTGGGCAACCTGCATCTCCGGAGCCGCGCGCTGCTCTTCAAGGGCCGCCTCGTCACCGTTACTTGTTAAGGACTCGCCACTGTCTCGTATCCACCGCGTGGCATTGCGGCCCTTGAAATATTTGCGGGGTTTTATTTTTAACCGAATTCGAGAAAAATGTCTCTTGTTGTTGTTTTGGTTGACGATCCACCCCTCCCCCCCCCGGGATAGCCCAAAGCAGGTTGTGGAGTGGTGCCTTGAGCCCGTGACCGCTTTCAAACGGCCTCCTGCAAACAAATATTGACCCATCACTGGCCACCGCACCAGTCGAGCAACTGTGCAGTCGATGAATCGAACGTTATTTAATGTCGCACCCTTCACCGTAAGATCGTCACAGAATGCTTCACAAGTAAACATTATTCGCATTCGTTCAGTAACTCCTTGGGGGGGGGGACGAAACGTCATCTTGCTAAAAATCTGTACATTCAATCGCCCTTCATTGTCTGTGTGTGCACGCTATTCTCTGCGGCCGTCTGGAACGCTCTTCCGATATGAGAACTGCTTTTTGTGCTTTGTAGTTCGTTGTCCTTCCCCCGCACCTCCGATGAGCACGGTTAAACTGATGTTTAACAGCGTCCACCGTGAGCGATGTTTACGCGCGCGTCGTGAAAGGCCGCGGCGAGCACCGGCGGTGTCGTCGCCGCCGCTGTTGTGACGCCGGCCTCTCCCTGCAGGGTGGAGGCGGTGGAGGTGGTGAGCCCCGACGGACAGACGACCCTGTTCCCGGTGCGTACACCCCCCACCCCTCCCGCTCCCTTCCTCTCGCTCGTGAGCAACGGGCCTCCCGTCGTCGCGCTGCACGATCGCGAGAGACACCGTCGGCCTTCGGGAGGCCTTCATCCGGCAGTGGATTGGCGAAGGACGATGATGGACACGGGCCAGCAGAGGGCTTGCTGCGAGTGCGATTGCGTGCGCGTGTATGCGCTAACAGCCCTTGCCCCAACGGTCTGTTAAGGCTATACAGGGGGGTATCTTTGTCTTTGTGTCTATGCATAGTGGGGAGCGGTGGTGTGGCATTTAGCGCGCTGCGCTATGAACTCGGCGACCCGAGTTAGATTCTCGCTCACGGCCAACACCGGTGAGCAATATCTGAACCGGTCCTTGGCCTCCCCTAGGTCGACTCAGCCTAAAATGAGTACCTGGTGCGGTGTGTAGTAAACATCGCCACTGGGGAGACAAAGGCGGCCGGGCGTGGTGCTGGCCACCCGCCCCCTCGTGCGCCGTGCCGGACTTCATAGGTGCTGCTCGCTAACAGCACTTGCCCCCAAACAGTCTGTTGAGGCTTTACGGGGGATCTTTGTCTGCTGACAGGAGCTGCCGTACAGGACGGAGGTGCTGAGTGCCGAGTACATCAACTCTCGCGTTGGCATTCGGTGAGAGCCCCCTCCCCCAGTGGCACCGTGTAGCCGCCGTGTGTGTATGGTGTGGGCGTGTTCTATTCTATTCAAGAGACTTGACATCGCTCATCAATTAACATTGCCCATAGACTTAACATTGCCCGTAGACTTAACATTGCCCATAGACTTAACATTGTCCATAGACTTAACATTGCCCATAGACTTAACATTGCCCGTAGACTTAACATTGCCCATAGACTTAACATTGTCCATAGACTTAACATTGCCCATAGACTTAACATTGCCCGTAGACTTAACATTGCCCATAGACTTAACATTGCCCATAGACTTAACATTGCCCATAGACTTAACATTGCCCGTAGACTTAACATTGCCCATAGACTTAACATTGTCCATAGACTTAACATTGCCCATAGACTTAACATTGTCCATAGACTTAACATTGTCCATAGACTTAACATTGTCCATAGACTTGCATTGCCCGTAGACTTAACATTGTCCATAGACTTGCATTGCCCGTAGACTTAACATTGCCCATAGACTTAACATTGCCCATAGACTTAACATTGTCCATAGACTTAACATTGTCCGTAGACTTAACATTGCCCAGAGACTTAACATTGTCCATAGACTTAACATTGTCCGTAGACTTAACATTGCCCAGAGACTTAACATTGTCCATAGACTTAACATTGCCCATAGACTTAACATTGCCCAGAGACTTAACATTGCCCATAGACTTAACATTGTCCATAGACTTAACATTGCCCGTAGACTTAACATTGCCCATAGACTTAACATTGCCCATAGACTTAACATTGCCCATAGACTTAACATTGTCCGTAGACTTAACATTGCCCATAGACTTAACATTGTCCATAGACTTAACATTGCCCATAGACTTAACATTGCCCAGAGACTTAACATTGCCCATAGACTTAACATTGTCCATAGACTTAACATTGCCCGTAGACTTAACATTGTCCATAGACTTAACATTGCCCATAGACTTGCATTGCCCGTAGACTTAACATTGCCCATAGACTTAACATTGTCCATAGACTTAACATTGTCCATAGACTTAACATTGTCCATAGACTTAACATTGCCCATAGACTTGCATTGCCCGTAGACTTAACATTGCCCATAGACTTAACATTGTCCATAGACTTAACATTGTCCATAGACTTAACATTGCCCATAGACTTAACATTGTCCATAGACTTAACATTGCCCATAGACTTAACATTGTCCATAGACTTAACATTGTCCATAGACTTAACATTGTCCATAGACTTAACATTGTCCATAGACTTAACATTGTCCATAGACTTAACATTGCCCATAGACTTAACATTGTCCATAGACTTAACATTGTCCATAGACTTAACATTGTCCATAGACTTAACATTGCCCGTAGACTTAACATTGTCCATAGACTTAACATTGTCCATAGACTTAACATTGCCCATAGACTTAACATTGTCCATAGACTTAACATTGTCCATAGACTTAACATTGCCCATAGACTTAACATTGTCCATAGACTTAACATTGCCCATAGACTTAACATTGTCCATAGACTTAACATTGTCCATAGACTTAACATTGCCCATAGACTTAACATTGCCCGTAGACTTAACATTGTCCATAGACTTAACATTGCCCATAGACTTAACATTGTCCATAGACTTAACATTGCCCATAGACTTAACATTGTCCATAGACTTAACATTGTCCATAGACTTAACATTGTCCATAGACTTAACATTGCCCATAGACTTAACATTGTCCATAGACTTAACATTGTCCATAGACTTAACATTGCCCATAGACTTAACATTGTCCGTAGACTTAACATTGTCCATAGACTTAACATTGTCCGTAGACTTAACATTGCCCATAGACTTGCATTGCCCGTAGACTTAACATTGCCCATAGACTTAACATTGTCCATAGACTTAACATTGTCCATAGACTTAACATTGTCCATAGACTTAACATTGCCCATAGACTTAACATTGTCCGTAGACTTAACATTGCCCATAGACTTAACATTGCCCGTAGACTTAACATTGTCCATAGACTTAGCATTGTCCGTAGACTTAACATTGCCCATAGACTTAACATTGCCCATAGACTTAACATTGCCCATAGACTTAACATTGTCCGTAGACTTAACATTGCCCGTAGACCTAACATTGTCCATAGACTTAACATTGCCCATAGACTTAACATTGTCCATAGACTTAGCATTGCCCATAGACTTAACATTGCCCATAGACTTAACATTGCCCATAGACTTAACATTGCCCATAGACTTAACATTGTCCATAGACTTAGCATTGCCCATAGACTTAACATTGCCCATAGACCTAACATTGTCCATAGACTTAACATTGCCCATAGACTTAACATTGCCCATAGACTTAACATTGCCCATAGACTTAACATTGCCCATAGACTTAACATTGTCCGTAGACTTAACATTGCCCGTAGACCTAACATTGTCCATAGACTTAACATTGTCCGTAGACTTAACATTGTCCATAGACTTAACATTGCCCGTAGACTTAACATTGTCCGTAGACTTAACATTGCCCGTAGACCTAACATTGTCCATAGACTTAACATTGCCCATAGACTTAACATTGTCCGTAGACTTAACATTGCCCGTAGACCTAACATTGTCCATAGACTTAACATTGTCCGTAGACTTAACATTGCCCATAGACTTAACATTGCCCGTAGACTTAACATTGTCCGTAGACTTAACATTGTCCATAGACTTAACATTGTCCATAGACTTAACATTGTCCGTAGACTTAACATTGCCCAGAGACTTAACATTGCCCATAGACTTAACATTGCCCATAGACTTAACATTGCCCATAGACTTAACATTGCCCATAGACTTAACATTGCCCATAGACTTAACATTGCCCATAGACTTAACATTGTCCATAGACTTAACATTGTCCATAGACTTAACATTGTCCATAGACTTAACATTGTCCATAGACTTAACATTGTCCGTAGACTTAACATTGTCCATAGACTTAACATTGCCCATAGACTTAACATTGCCCATAGACTTAACATTGCCCATAGACTTAACATTGCCCGTAGACTTAACATTGTCCATAGACTTAACATTGTCCATAGACTTAACATTGTCCGTAGACTTAACATTGTCCATAGACTTAACATTGCCCATAGACTTAACATTGCCCATAGACTTAACATTGCCCATAGACTTAACATTGCCCATAGACTTAACATTGCCCGTAGACTTAACATTGTCCGTAGACTTAACATTGCCCGTAGACTTAACATTGTCCGTAGACTTAACATTGCCCATAGACTTAACATTGCCCATAGACTTAACATTGCCCATAGACTTAACATTGTCCATAGACTTAACATTGTCCATAGACTTAACATTGTCCATAGACTTAACATTGTCCATAGACTTAACATTGTCCATAGACTTAACATTGTCCATAGACTTAACATTGTCCGTAGACTTAACATTGTCCATAGACTTAACATTGTCCATAGACTTAACATTGCCCGTAGACTTAACATTGTCCATAGACTTAACATTGTCCATAGACTTAACATTGTCCGTAGACTTAACATTGTCCATAGACTTAACATTGCCCATAGACTTAACATTGCCCATAGACTTAACATTGCCCATAGACTTAACATTGCCCATAGACTTAACATTGCCCGTAGACTTAACATTGTCCGTAGACTTAACATTGCCCGTAGACTTAACATTGCCCATAGACTTAACATTGCCCATAGACTTAACATTGCCCATAGACTTAACATTGCCCATAGACTTAACATTGCCCATAGACTTAACATTGCCCATAGACTTAACATTGTCCATAGACTTAACATTGTCCATAGACTTAACATTGTCCGTAGACTTAACATTGCCCAGAGACTTAACATTGTCCATAGACTTAACATTGTCCGTAGACTTAACATTGCCCAGAGACTTAACATTGTCCATAGACTTAACATTGTCCGTAGACTTAACATTGCCCAGAGACTTAACATTGTCCATAGACTTAACATTGTCCGTAGACTTAACATTGTCCATAGACTTAACATTGTCCGTAGACTTAACATTGTCCAGAGACTTAACATTGTCCATAGACTTAACATTGCCCAGAGACTTAACATTGCCCAGAGACTTAACATTGCCCGTAGACTTAACATTGCCCATAGACTTAACATTGTCCATAGACTTAACATTGCCCATAGACTTAACATTGCCCGTAGACTTAACATTGTCCATAGACTTAACATTGTCCGTAGACTTAACATTGCCCAGAGACTTAACATTGTCCATAGACTTAACATTGTCCGTAGACTTAACATTGCCCAGAGACTTAACATTGTCCATAGACTTAACATTGTCCATAGACTTAACATTGTCCATAGACTTAACATTGCCCGTAGACTTAACATTGTCCATAGACTTAACATTGTCCGTAGACTTAACATTGCCCAGAGACTTAACATTGTCCATAGACTTAACATTGTCCGTAGACTTAACATTGTCCGTAGACTTAACATTGTCCGTAGACTTAACATTGTCCATAGACTTAACATTGCCCGTAGACTTAACATTGCCCATAGACTTAACATTGTCCGTAGACTTAACATTGCCCAGAGACTTAACATTGTCCGTAGACTTAACATTGCCCAGAGACTTAACATTGTCCGTAGACTTAACATTGCCCGTAGACTTAACATTGCCCGTAGACTTAACATTGTCCATAGACTTAACATTGTCCATAGACTTAACATTGCCCGTAGACTTAACATTGTCCATAGACTTAACATTGCCCGTAGACTTAACATTGCCCGTAGACTTAACATTGTCCATAGACTTAACATTGCCCGTAGACTTAACATTGTCCGTAGACTTAACATTGCCCAGAGACTTAACATTGTCCGTAGACTTAACATTGCCCGTAGACTTAACATTGCCCGTAGACTTAACATTGCCCATAGACTTAACATTGTCCATAGACTTAACATTGCCCGTAGACTTAACATTGCCCGTAGACTTAACATTGCCCGTAGACTTAACATTGTCCATAGACTTAACATTGCCCGTAGACTTAACATTGCCCATAGACTTAACATTGCCCATAGACTTAACATTGTCCGTAGACTTAACATTGCCCAGAGACTTAACATTGTCCGTAGACTTAACATTGCCCAGAGACTTAACATTGTCCGTAGACTTAACATTGTCCATAGACTTAACATTGTCCGTAGACTTAACATTGCCCAGAGACTTAACATTGTCCGTAGACTTAACATTGCCCGTAGACTTAACATTGTCCGTAGACTTAACATTGCCCGTAGACTTAACATTGCCCAGAGACTTAACATTGCCCGTAGACTTAACATTGCCCATAGACTTAACATTGCCCGTAGACTTAACATTGTCCGTAGACTTAACATTGCCCGTAGACTTAACATTGTCCATAGACTTAACATTGCCCGTAGACTTAACATTGCCCATAGACTTAACATTGCCCATAGACTTAACATTGTCCGTAGACTTAACATTGCCCAGAGACTTAACATTGTCCGTAGACTTAACATTGCCCAGAGACTTAACATTGTCCGTAGACTTAACATTGTCCATAGACTTAACATTGTCCGTAGACTTAACATTGCCCAGAGACTTAACATTGTCCGTAGACTTAACATTGCCCGTAGACTTAACATTGTCCATAGACTTAACATTGTCCGTAGACTTAACATTGCCCAGAGACTTAACATTGTCCGTAGACTTAACATTGCCCGTAGACTTAACATTGTCCGTAGACTTAACATTGCCCAGAGACTTAACATTGCCCATAGACTTAACATTGCCCGTAGACTTAACATTGTCCATAGACTTAACATTGTCCATAGACTTAACATTGTCCGTAGACTTAACATTGCCCAGAGACTTAACATTGCCCATAGACTTAACATTGCCCGTAGACTTAACATTGTCCATAGACTTAACATTGCCCGTAGACTTAACATTGTCCGTAGACTTAACATTGCCCAGAGACTTAACATTGCCCATAGACTTAACATTGCCCATAGACTTAACATTGCCCGTAGACTTAACATTGTCCATAGACTTAACATTGTCCATAGACTTAACATTGTCCGTAGACTTAACATTGCCCATAGACTTAACATTGCCCGTAGACTTAACATTGCCCATAGACTTAACATTGCCCGTAGACTTAACATTGTCCATAGACTTAACATTGTCCGTAGACTTAACATTGCCCGTAGACTTAACATTGTCCATAGACTTAACATTGTCCATAGACTTAACATTGTCCGTAGACTTAACATTGCCCATAGACTTAACATTGCCCGTAGACTTAACATTGCCCATAGACTTAACATTGCCCGTAGACTTAACATTGTCCATAGACTTAACATTGTCCGTAGACTTAACATTGCCCGTAGACTTAACATTGTCCATAGACTTAACATTGCCCATAGACTTAACATTGTCCATAGACTTAACATTGTCCGTAGACTTAACATTGTCCATAGACTTAACATTGTCCATAGACTTAACATTGTCCATAGACTTAACATTGCCCATAGACTTAACATTGTCCATAGACTTAACATTGCCCATAGACTTAACATTGTCCATAGACTTAACATTGTCCATAGACTTAACATTGTCCGTAGACTTAACATTGTCCATAGACTTAACATTGCCCATAGACTTAACATTGCCCATAGACTTAACATTGTCCATAGACTTAACATTGTCCGTAGACTTAACATTGTCCATAGACTTAACATTGTCCATAGACTTAACATTGTCCATAGACTTAACATTGTCCATAGACTTAACATTGTCCATAGACTTAACATTGCCCATAGACTTAACATTGTCCATAGACTTAACATTGTCCGTAGACTTAACATTGCCCGTAGACTTAACATTGTCCATAGACTTAACATTGCCCGTAGACTTAACATTGCCCGTAGACTTAACATTGTCCATAGACTTAACATTGCCCGTAGACTTAACATTGCCCATAGACTTAACATTGTCCATAGACTTAACATTGCCCGTAGACTTAACATTGCCCGTAGACTTAACATTGTCCATAGACTTAACATTGTCCATAGACTTAACATTGCCCATAGACTTAACATTGTCCATAGACTTAACATTGTCCGTAGACTTAACATTGTCCGTAGACTTAACATTGTCCATAGACTTAACATTGCCCGTAGACTTAACATTGCCCGTAGACTTAACATTGTCCATAGACTTAACATTGTCCATAGACTTAACATTGTCCATAGACTTAACATTGTCCATAGACTTAACATTGCCCGTAGACTTAACATTGCCCGTAGACTTAACATTGTCCATAGACTTAACATTGTCCATAGACTTAACATTGTCCATAGACTTAACATTGCCCATAGACTTAACATTGTCCATAGACTTAACATTGTCCATAGACTTAACATTGTCCATAGACTTAACATTGCCCGTAGACTTAACATTGCCCATAGACTTAACATTGTCCATAGACTTAACATTGTCCATAGACTTAACATTGTCCATAGACTTAACATTGTCCATAGACTTAACATTGTCCATAGACTTAACATTGTCCATAGACTTAACATTGTCCATAGACTTAACATTGTCCATAGACTTAACATTGCCCGTAGACTTAACATTGCCCGTAGACTTAACATTGCCCGTAGACTTAACATTGCCCATAGACTTAACATTGTCCATAGACTTAACATTGTCCATAGACTTAACATTGTCCATAGACTTAACATTGCCCATAGACTTAACATTGCCCGTAGACTTAACATTGTCCGTAGACTTAACATTGTCCATAGACTTAACATTGTCCGTAGACTTAACATTGTCCGTAGACTTAACATTGTCCATAGACTTAACATTGTCCATAGACTTAACATTGTCCATAGACTTAACATTGTCCATAGACTTAACATTGTCCGTAGACTTAACATTGTCCGTAGACTTAACATTGTCCGTAGACTTAACATTGTCCGTAGACTTAACATTGTCCATAGACTTAACATTGTCCATAGACTTAACATTGTCCATAGACTTAACATTGCCCAGAGACTTAACATTGCCCATAGACTTAACATTGCCCAGAGACTTAACATTGTCCATAGACTTAACATTGTCCATAGACTTAACATTGTCCATAGACTTAACATTGTCCATAGACTTAACATTGCCCAGAGACTTAACATTGTCCATAGACTTAACATTGTCCATAGACTTAACATTGTCCGTAGACTTAACATTGCCCGTAGACTTAACATTGCCCGTAGACTTAACATTGCCCATAGACTTAACATTGCCCAGAGACTTAACATTGTCCATAGACTTAACATTGCCCGTAGACTTAACATTGCCCGTAGACTTAACATTGCCCATAGACTTAACATTGTCCATAGACTTAACATTGCCCGTAGACTTAACATTGTCCATAGACTTAACATTGTCCATAGACTTAACATTGTCCGTAGACTTAACATTGTCCGTAGACTTAACATTGTCCGTAGACTTAACATTGTCCGTAGACTTAACATTGTCCATAGACTTAACATTGTCCATAGACTTAACATTGTCCATAGACTTAACATTGCCCAGAGACTTAACATTGCCCATAGACTTAACATTGCCCAGAGACTTAACATTGTCCATAGACTTAACATTGTCCATAGACTTAACATTGTCCATAGACTTAACATTGTCCATAGACTTAACATTGCCCAGAGACTTAACATTGTCCATAGACTTAACATTGTCCATAGACTTAACATTGTCCGTAGACTTAACATTGCCCGTAGACTTAACATTGCCCGTAGACTTAACATTGCCCATAGACTTAACATTGCCCAGAGACTTAACATTGTCCATAGACTTAACATTGCCCGTAGACTTAACATTGTCCGTAGACTTAACATTGCCCATAGACTTAACATTGCCCATAGACTTAACATTGCCCGTAGACTTAACATTGCCCATAGACTTAACATTGCCCATAGACTTAACATTGCCCATAGACTTAACATTGCCCATAGACTTAACATTGCCCATAGACTTAACATTGCCCATAGACTTAACATTGCCCATAGACTACCATAGACGAGTATTCCCCAACAGACGACTCTGTTATTGCGCGTGGCGATGTGCGATGGTGCTCAAGAGCGAGACGCCAATGTGGAGTTCTGCTGCTGGCCTTCAGGAGTGGGAGTTCGCGTCGTTCTGTTGTTCCTCATCCACCGTTGAAGGAGCGTGGACTGTGGTGCTTTACTGAATGGTCCATAGATTATATCATATATAATATATAATATGGACCATATAGGGCATAGTTCTGACCATCCACCCCCTCGTGTGCCCTGCCGCAGGGCCTTCATCGGTGCTCGCTAACAGCACTTGCCCCAACAGTCTGTTGAGGCTATGGGGGATCTTTGTACGCGGCCAGATGTTATCTCCTTCGCCAAGTATGCAGGAGGTTGTGGGTTCGATCCCGACCCCGACACCTGTATATTTTGGGTTTGCGTGTTCTCCCTGTGGTCGCGTGGATTTCCCTCCAGGTCCTCCAGTTTTACCCTCCACGTTTAGAATCGACATCACGCATTTAGAGTGTTTGGCTGCCATAACTATCCAGCTCAGTGGGCCTTAACTGGTAAAATAGAAATAGTTGAGTCTCCCTCCACATTTAGAATCAACGTGCATTTAGATTATATGGCTGCTACGATAAATATCCACGTGACGATAAGCCACTTCGTTGGGCTATCAGTCGTGGCCAGGTCGCTTCTGAAAAAGAGCTCCATATAGCTCAGTGGGCCTTAACTGGTTTAAAAAAATATATAATAGTTCAGTGTCCGTGTTGTGCCACCTGTGCGCGTCCCCAAGTCGCTGCTGACCCCCCGTGCCGCCCCCCTCCCCTCCCCCGGCGCCGCGGGCCAGCGAGTCCCCGGAGCGGCTGGCGCGCCTGCTCACGCGCATGTGCCTCAAGTCAGAGGTGGCCCCCGACGGCTCCCAGATCCGCGTGGAGATCCCGCCGATCCGCTCCGACATCATCCACGCCTGCGACATCATGGAGGACGCCGCCATCGCCTACGGCTTCAACAACATCGTCCGCACCATCCCGGGCACCCTCACCATCGCCCACCAGGTGAGCACGGACGATGGTAAGAACTCTCCCGGGGGGTAGAGGCCGCTCATTTTGAAGGCTGGCGGCGATTCTCCTCCGTGCTTCGGAGGAGGCGGGATTTCCCGCGCTTCGCGCGTGCAACTGTACATACGTTCAACTACTTTCGCACGGTACGTACGTGGCCAACCGCGCTAATCGTGCACCGTGCGCGTGCTGGGGCCGCCTCCATTCGGGAAAACGTTCAAGCCCGCCCTGTGCCGGGGACGCGGCAACATTGCCGTCATTCCCCCGTGTTTGCCTTGCGTGCGTGCGTGCTCCCGCGTGTTCCCGTGCGTGCGTCCGTGCGTGTGTGTGTGCGGCGTTTGTGCTACGAACCCGCCACCCGAGTTCGATTCCCGCTCACGACCAACATCGGTGACGAACGTCTGAACCGGTCCATTGCCGTGGCCACCCACCCCCTCCTGTGCCGTGCCGGACTTAATAGGCGCTACTCACTAACAGCACTTGCCCTTACAGTCTGTTAAGTCTACGCGGGGGGGATCTTTGTCTTTGCCTGCATGTGCAGTTTCCTCTCAACAAGCTGACAGACCTGCTGCGGGTGGACGTGGCAGCCGCGGGCTTCACGGAGGCGCTCACCTTCGCGCTGGTACGAGGGGGGGGGGGTGGGGCTGGCTCGGGTCTCCCGTGTCCGCTCGCCGCTCATCAACCCCATCGCACGACGGCCGCTACCGCAGGGCCTGCGCCGCTCGCGTAGCGCGCCCCGGGCTGCGGCGCCAGACCTTGAGGGTCCGCGGCCCGCGTGTGAACGGTGGTTGCCGCGAGGTGGCTTGGGACGCGAGTGGCCGGGCGGGTGCGGCGAGAGTGTGGACATAGGATTGAGTGCGAGTGGTGGTCGTGGTGCAAGTGGTTGTCGTGGTGCGAGTGTGTGTGTGCGCGCGAGTGTGGGGGACAGCGAGGGTGTGGTGCGTGTGAGTGTGGGGGACAGCGTGGGTGTGGTGCATGTGAGTGTGCGCGAGTGTGGGGGACAGCGTGGGTGTGGTGCGTGTGTGTGTGCGTGGGGACTAGTGGGGAGCGGCAGTGTGTAGCGGTTCGCGTGCTGCGCCACAAACCCGGCAACCCGAGTTCAATTCCGCTCGCGGCCAACGTCAGTGACGGATATCGGAACCACCCCTGGGCCTCCTCTGGATTGTCTCCTCCTTCATTGAGCATCCTGCGCCGCGTGTAAACATCGTCGCTGGGGAGACAAAGGCGGCTGGCCGTCGGTGCCGGCGACCCACCCCTTCGTGCGCCGTGCTCACAAACAGCTCTCGTCCCAAACAGCCCGCTCAACGCTGCACCCCGGGGGATCTTTGTCTTTGGTGTGGACCGCGAGCGCTGCTCTCTCTCTCTCTCTCGCCCCGCCGGCAGTGCTCCCACGAGGACGTGACGGAGAAGCTGCTGCGGGACGTGGGCAGCACGCACGCCGTGCTCATCGCCAACCCCAAGAGCACCGACTTCCAGGTGGCCTCCACGCCCCCCCCCCACACTCCCCCTGCCCCCCCCCACTCCCCCCGCACTCCCCCTGCCCCCCCCCCACTCCCCCTGCCCCCCCCGCACTCCCCCTGCCCCCCCCCCACACTCCCCCTGCCCCCCCCCACACTCCCCCTGCCCCCCCCCACACTCCCCCTGCCCCCCCCCCACACTCCCCCTGCCCCCCCCACACTCCCCCTGCCCCCCCCCCGCACTCCCCCTGCCCCCCCCCCACACTCCCCCTGCCCCCCCCACACTCCCCCTGCCCCCCCCCTGCTCCCCCCCCACTCCCCCTGCCCCCCCCGCACTCCCCCTGCCCCCCCCCCCACACTCCCCCTGCCCCCCCCCACACTCCCCCTGCCCCCCCACACACTCCCCCTGCCCCCCCACACACCCCCCCCGCTCCCCCTGCCCCCCCCCCACTCCCCCTGCCCCCCCCGCACTCCCCCTGCCCCCCCCCCACACTCCCCCTGCCCCCCCCCACACTCCCCCTGCCCCCCCCCACACTCCCCCTGCCCCCCCCCACACTCCCCCTGCCCCCCCCCCACACTCCCCCTGCCCCCCCCACACTCCCCCTGCCCCCCCCCCGCACTCCCCCTGCCCCCCCCCCACACTCCCCCTGCCCCCCCCACACTCCCCCTGCCCCCCCCCTGCTCCCCCCCCACTCCCCCTGCCCCCCCCGCACTCCCCCTGCCCCCCCCCCCACACTCCCCCTGCCCCCCCCCCACACTCCCCCTGCCCCCCCCACACTCCCCCTGCCCCCCCCCCGCACTCCCCCTGCTCCCCCTGCCCCCCCCCGCACTCCCCCTGCCCCCCCCCGCACTCCCCCTGCCCCCCCCACACTCCCCCTGCCCCCCCACCCCCTCCCCCTGCCCCCCCACACTCCTCCCACACTTCCCCTGCCCCCCCCCCCCCACAGCACCTGCACGGCCGCGGTCGTCACGGCGACGCGGGTGGTGATGGCGCGCGGGGAGCGGTCGTAGTGTAGCGGGTAGCCGCGCCACCGGTGAGCCGGGTTCGATTCCCACTCACAGCCACCAACACCGGTGACGATTACCTGAACCCGTCCTGGGCCTCCTCTAGGTCGACTCGGCCTCAAACGAGTCCCTGGTGCGGTGTAAAAACATCGCCAGGAGGGAGACAAACTGCGGCCGGGCGTGGCGCTGACCACCCCCCCCCTCTCGCGTGCCGTGCCGGCCTTCGCAGGCGCTGCTGCTGCTCGCTAACAGCGCTCGCCCCGACAGTCTGTTATAGGCGACAGGAGGGGGGTCTTTGTGTTTGATTGGCGCGCGTGTGTGGGGTGGCGCGCGTGTGTGGGGTGGCGCGCGTGTGTGGGGTGGCGCGCGTGTGTGGGGTGGCGCGCGTGTGGGGTGGCGCGCGTGTGTGGTGGCGCGTGTGGTGGCGCGTGTGTGGGGTGGCGCGTGTGTGGTGGCGCGTGTGTGGGGTGGCGCGTGTGTGTGTGGTGGCGCGTGTGTGTGGTGGCGTGTGTGGGGTGGCGTGTGTGTGGTGGCGTGTGTGTGGTGGCGTGTGTGTGGTGGCGCGTGTGTGTGGTGGCGTATGTGGGGTGGCGTGTGTGTGGTGGCGTGTGTGTGGTGGCGTGTGTGTGGTGGCGTGTGTGGGGTGGCGTGTGTGGGGTGGCGTGTGTGGTGGCGTGTGTGTGGTGGCGTGTGTGTGGTGGCGCGTGTGTGGTGGCGCGTGTGGGGTGGCGCGTGTGTGGTGGGGCGTGTGTGGTGGCGTGTGTGTGGTGGCGTGTGTGGGGGTGGCGTGTGTGGGGTGGCGTGTGTGGGGTGGCGTGTGTGGGGTGGCATGCCCAGGTGGCGCGCACCACTCTGCTCCCCGGCCTCCTCAAGACGATCGCCGCAAACCGCAACATGCCGCTGCCTCTCAAGCTCTTTGAGATCTCGGACGTCGTGCTGCAGGACTCGAGCACAGGTGAGGGAGGGTGGTGACGCACAGGTGAGGAGGAGTGGGACACACAGGTGTGAGTGGGATACAGGTGAGGGAGAGTGGGACACAGGTGAGAATGTCCGTCCTGCTGACCACCCAACAACCCACGTGCCGTGCCAGCCTTCATAAGTGCTACTTGTGTGCAGTTTGTGTTTAGAAGTTTGTTGTCCTTCCCCCACACCTCCGATGAGCGCGGTTGGCTACGTACGGTGCGAAAGAAGTTCAACATACACCCATAAATCGGTGCTGCTACTCGCGAACAGCCCTTGCTCCAGCAGTCTGTTAAGGACACACGGGGTGCGGGGTCTGCCTCACGTGTGAGCGCGTGCATGTGTGCGTTAGTCTACGTGCGTGTGCATTCGTGGATTCACGCGTGTGCGCGTGTGACCGTGCAGACGTGGGCACGCGTAACGAGCGCCGCCTCTGCGCCGTCTACTACAACAAGGCCCCGGGCTTCGAGGTGATCCACGGCCTCCTCGACCGCGTCATGCAGCTGCTGGCGGTCGCGAGCCGCTACTCGGCGCCGGGCAACGACAAGGCCTACCACATCGAGGCAGACCAGGGTAGCGTGCGCCCAATCGCGCACCGAATCACGCACCGCGAACACCGACACGCACGCGCGTGTGCGTAGTGGGGAGCGGTAGTGTAGCGGTTAGCGCATGGGCGGAGTTTGCACACCTTTATTAGTTTTCTTTTCAGTCGTTTACAATTAAGATAAAAAATTAATTTAATTATATGCATTTGTTCTCCCCGTGGGCGCGTGGATTTTTCTCCGGGTCCTCCGGTTTTTCTCTCCACATTGAGAAACGTGCATTTAGAGTGTTTGGCTGCTCTAAATGTCCACATGATAAGCCACTTCATTGAACTATCACTTGTGGCCAGGTCACTTCTGAAAAGAGCCATATCGCTGTGTGCTTTAGCTGGTAAAATAAAAAGTTTCGTTTAGTTTACATCTCAGTCAACCCATGGCACCTGGGTCTGTTCCGTAACATCTTTGCCAGCGGAGCCTTTGACACTTCACGTGGCCTCCAAGTGCACCTAGCATGGCACGAGCTCCGTGGTGACGTCACCACCACTTGAGTGGTGAACGGCGGTCGTTGTTGGCGAAGCCTCACCTGTGTGTGTGTGCGCGCGTTGTGTGTGTGTGCGTGTGTGTGCACGTTGTCTGTGTGCGTGTGTGTGTGTGCGCGCGTTGTGTGTGTGTGCTTGCGTGTGCGCGTTGGTTGTGTGCGTGTTGTGCGTGCGTTGTGTGTGTGCGCGTTGTGTGTGTGTGTGTGCGTGTGTGTGCGTGCCGCCGCGCAGACCCCACTTTCTTCACGGGGCGGTGTGCGATGGTGCGCGTGGGCTCCGCGCCCGTGGGCCGACTCGGCGTGCTGCACCCGGGCGTGCTCGCCCAGTTCGACCTCTCGCTGCCGTGCGCCGCCCTCGAGATGTCGCTGGAGCCCTTCCTGTGACGCGGGGGGGGGGGAGACGCTCGGCGCAGAGGGTCGCCGTCGGTCCGTAACAAACTCCTCCCGCGCAGCTGACGTCACCACGGCAGTCTCGCATGAATTGACCACTTGTAACGTGCCCCTGTCCCTCCATCCCCCTCCCCCCCTGCCGGCCCAGCCGTGCCAGCCCAGCTTACCCCCCTCTGAATAAAGAAACGAGACACGGGACGACTTTTTGTGCTTCTGCTGCGTGCGGTGCCGGCGGCTGGCGGTGCTGCTGGTGGTTGTGGTGCCGGGCGGCGGCGTGGGGAGCGGTGGTACAGCGGTCGGCGCGCTGCGCGAATCGTCGCTGGCCAACGCCTGCGACGATTATCTGAACGGTTCCTGGGCCTCCCCTAGGTTGACTCGGTCTCAAATGAGTACCTGGCGCAGTGTGTAAACATCGCCACTGGGGAGACAAAGGCGGTCGGGCACGGTGCGGGCCAATCTATCTCCTTGTGTGCCGTGCCGGCTTTAATAGGTACTCACTAACAAGCACCTGCCCCAACAGTGTGTTCAGACTATACAGAGGATCTGTATGCCTTTGAGTGTGGTGTGGTGTTGGCTGTGTCGCTGAGGAATACGAGGAGTGGGGCTTTTGGCAAGACGATGCTGCGATCGGACAATGCCAGATGAGGTCGCTACGATGCCAGGAGGATGCCATTGTTTTCAAATGACATTTTGCTCAGGGGGGTGGGGGGGGGTTAATTTCAGCCAGGCCTGTCCCAAATCAACAACCCGGAAAACATCCGCACCAGCACACCACATCCGTATACACCGTTACCTCTTTGCTACTACGGCCTGTGGCTACTCTGCAGTTGCCGCCTTGCGGTGTGGGTGGTGTTTGGCACTTACCAAGCCAGGTGTGCGGTCACTGCAATCACCGACTGCGGGGGACACGCGGGGGTCACAGTCTCGTCGGGCGGGCCCGTGCAGATTACGCTTTGCAGTAAAACTTTTATTCTTGTAAATTTTGACAACACCGCATTACAATGTATATATGTTACACAAACACGTGACAAGATAACACTTCAAAACGATGACCTCTTGCAGTTACACAGGTTTCAGACGATGATGCCGATTCGATGATGGAGATGTATAATCATGATGATGAATATATAATTTTACTGGTGATAAAGTGATTCATATCTATTAATAAATACATCCATAGTAAAAATCATGTCGGAAAAATCAACGCGTTGGCGAAATGACCATGGCAGTTAAAGGCGACCGACAACGACCGATCCGCGAGAGATCCACGGCCTCCAACGAAGCCAAGCGGCGCAAAGCACGGCGACACGAAGACGGCGGCACGCACGGCGGGCGGGCGGGCGGGCGGCACGTCCGAACGATACACAAACGCGACTCCCTTGATAGACACAAAATCGAGGTACGTTACCGAGAGAGGCTGTTGTTACACTGGGCCCGGGGGGGTTGCGGGGAGGAACGGTCGTGACACGATTCTCCCATCGCTGTAGATCGCTGTAGGTAGGCCATCGTGAGAATAATAATTGTCATCATGATGATACCCTCGTTTTCACTGGCATATCCGGGCCCCAGATATGCTGAGCCAGAACCAAACAAACGGTGCTACGCTGCTGGCATCACAAGGAGGCATCTGACTTGGGGGGGGCAGGAGGGCCTGGGGCGGCACGAACGACGCACCGGTTGCGTGCGACATCCGTCGCCGCGCGGTGACGACACGGCAGCACCGACGACTCGGTTGCCCTACTACGGCGACACGGGTCCGGCTTCTGCGGTGGAAAAACAACCCGGAGCCACGCCGGGCTGGCTCAGCACGGGCTCGGGTTGTGCGGTGGAAAAGTTGCACGAGATTACCTGCCGCACGCCAAAGGTAGCGGCGGGACCACCGCCAACCTATACCGTATCCCCACGCCTGCAAAAGGTGACGCTGAGGCAGGCCACTCTACGAAATCCTCGGTAATTCTCAGTCATCCCAAACCGCCGTGAAACGTCCTTCGCCAGAACCGTCGTGCCAACCGCAACAATGGCCACCGGTGGGGGGAGGGAGGGGAGACGAGAGGGGGGAGGGGGTGCAAATTTTCCAAACCACGTTTTCGGGAAAGAATCGAGGCAACGCACAGGAGCTGTGGGGGAAACCGTCCTTTCCAGCCGGGGTCTCGGCACAAAGCAGCGGCGCGGACAATCCAAAACGTGCAACAAAAGCAAACAAAACCGCGCAACGCGTTGAGACGCTGCTACGATGGCAGGGTGAACTGCGAATGTCTGTGCCCCCGCAAAGGCCATGTACGCTTCCCACCGTGTGTGTAAACATTTGCAATCGTTTCAGCTCAAGGCCGCGCAACATCAAAAATACTCGTCGCTTGGTGGAGCAGCTACTTTCCTCTTCGCTGCAATCGTTACAACGGCGACGCAAAATAAATCATCGCCCTACTTCACCGTCGTTACCCATGATGACCATCGAATGTGGATAAAGATCGCTGCACCAACCCCCCCCCCCCCCCCCGAAAAAGCACGCCGGTTCATGGCACAAGGGCACAATCCTCTGCCACAGTCCACCGCTTGCAAAACCGCGACCAAGGCAACGATTCGATTGCCTCTCGACAAAGGCCACGCCCCAGGCGGCTCCGATGGCCTCGCCACGCTGCCGCCCGTCCGAGATAATCGCTCCTATCGCTCCCCTACCCCTGCTACTGGCACGGTCGGGCTGCCCCGAACGGCATCACAACTGCAGCAGGCTCGTCACGTCACCTCGACTGCAGCGGCTCGCTGCTGCCTCCACGTGCCGCCGCCAACTCCCGGTTATCCGCAGGAACGGTGGGGGACTAAAAGGGTGGCTCAGATTTCCCCCCAAAAAATTACGTTTACGTCAGGCGAAGCGTCGCATTTAATGTTTCGCTAGGTTTTTGCTTTTAAGAAAAAGCTGTTTCGCAGGACACCCAAAGACCCCAATACGTCAAGCAGGCAGTCAACAAACAGCCCCATTATTTGAAGGTGTAATACGTGCACGCTGATGCCAACACGTACACGTCTTAAGGGTTTATTACGGCGCCTCCGGAATTGAGCAAGGTTGGAAGAAGTTTGGCAAAGGGAGACGACGTAGAATTGGAGGGGGGGGGGTGGGGAGGGGGGCATCGTCCGTCACTGCTTTTAAAAGTACCGATCGGAATTGGAATCTTTCTTCGTCCTGGAGAAATCCAATGAGCTACGGGGCTCTTTTCCACAGATGTCCAGCAGCTGTAAGCGGTCCAACTTGCCGACGCGTTTGCGCTCACGCGGGCACCGAGCCAGTGACCCCCGACGGGGTGAGGATCAGCTAAATAACCAAACCAACGCGTGCGTGCGTTGCACGCGAGGAAAAATATTTTGATCCAATGTTTTTTACCGCTCACACGGCCGATCCGCAGCCCGGGACACGATCCACCGCGAGCAGGAACGGGAGTTGACCGTCACGCTCGGACCGACAGCCAAATCGAAGATTTTACAGATAATCTCGGTTTAACACCACCGACACAGCCAATTAGTAAGGTTTGTCACGTAAACAGAACGTGCCAATTCGTTACTAGTTCAGCACACCGGTGTGTTGGAGAGTAAACCCACTCCAACATTTACAATTCGAGTACCGTGACGTTTCACCAGTAACTACAACAACCAGCATCATCAGGCAGACAGCCAGAGTTGTGAACGCGTCACCAATTGGCACGTTTTATTGACGTGACGAATCTTACGAATTGGCCGTGTCGGGTGGGTGGCGGGTTTGACGACATAACATTTACATATTTACGCGCTCTAACCCAAAAACCTCGATTATTGGCAGATAATCTCGACGTTGAAAACGACAGCGCAGCTCGCTTTGACGTATAAAAATCTCGCGGGGGACTGGGGGGGCGAGTTTTGCGCGGGGGGGGGGGCGACCACAGCGGAGCGACGTGATCCCCCCCCCCGGACTGACTGCATTTGGAGGCCGGGTGTGAGCGTGGGTCCCCCGAACAGAAGGCGGTCACTCGCATCGCGGCGCTTCCAGGCGCGCTTCCGCGGCCGTCTGGAACGCTCTTCCTTCCCACACCAGGAAGCCACTGGGGGCTGTGCAAGTCATCTAGACTGAGAACCTCATGGGACCTCCTCCCTTGCCAGTATCAAAATAAAAGAATAGGTTTTAACTCGACTGTAACATTTTATCTGCACAATGACACCTTGACATATTTGCACTATGTTACCCTATTTGTATTTTTATATTGTATATTATAGCTATTTTATATTTTATTCAATTTTTTGACATACTTTAGCAACCTTAGTATTCGTTAGACTTTGTGCCTTTAGTATAGTTAGACTTGTACACCACTTATTTAAGATTTAATATTCCTATATGTTGAATGCATGCACCTTCCTGCCAAAGTAAATTCCTTGTCTGTGCGAACTTTCATGGCGAATAAAACCCTTTCTGATTCTGAATAAAACAGGTGTTCAAATGATTAAACACCATACTGAAAGCTTTGGCAAGGAATCGTGTTCAAAGACAATGTACAGTAAAACCTTGGATTGCGAGTAACTTGGTCTGCGAGTGTTTTGCAAGACGGTCAAATTTTTCAAATAAATATTAATTTGATAAACGAACCAGGTCTTGCAATACGAGTACTGTAGTACGTACAGTATACGCTCTGTCTGCCGAGCGTCACGTGATCACAACTGAGCCGATGGTTCTTCTCTCTCTTACTGCTGGATTGTGGGTAATCGTCTCCCATGCTCGGTCTCAGTCGGCGTGCCTCACTGGTATAGTCAACATCCGTGCGAGCGTAGACTGTTTACTAAAGTGTTGTGACCACGAGTGTGTGCGTAAAGCATTTTCTTATTTTGTGTCCAAGTGGAGTAACTGTTCTTTAGTAACTGTCCTGCAAGTGAAAGTCGTCCTACACAATAACCCTCCTCTCCTCTCTCTCGTCTCCCTCACACCAGCCACGATTAAATGTAATTAATACATTTGATTACTTTATATTAAATTTAAATAATAAAAATATAAAAAGGTATTTTGTATTAATAATTTTTATATGAATACAATATTTTTGGGTTGTGGAACGAATCATCTGAGTTTCCATTATTTCTTATGGGGAAATTCGCTTTGATATACGAGTGCTTTGGATTACAAACACGTTTCCGGAACGAATTATGCTCGCAATCCAAGGTTTTACTGTACATACTACCAGAGCATGTTTTTTGTTTGCATGTTCACCACAAGTATATGTGGTTAATGCAGACATGATTACTTGTGTAGTGTAATAGCGCCGGCTGGTGACCAGCAGCGGAAACTGCGGTGAACAAACAGTACACACGCCGGCGAGCGTATACACGGGTGTGTTGGCAGGTCGGAGGAACTGGGGCAAGGGTCATGGAGGACCCCATCTGGAAGCCCCTGGAACCTGCTAGTGGGTTCGAGAAGGGAGGCGCGGCCAGGGCGGAGCCAAGCCGCGCTGGATCGTCTCGTCCCCATCGTCGCCGCCGACGATGGGGACGAGACGATCCAATCCGACGCTAGACGGCTCGTGTTGTGTCATAGGCTAGCGAGTACAGAGTGTGTCCAGGCGAGATCGTGCGTGTTAATAAAGAAGGTGCCTCTACAAATCTCGTCTCCGAAGTCACTGCACTACACTTGCAAAAGGTTTCAGGTTGGTGTTTTAACATCTTAACACCCGTCTTATTGCCAGAAAGGGTAAAACCTATTCTTATAGATTGAGAACTCATTTCTTTCTAACTGCATTTTGTGTGGGTTTAGTTTGTTGTTGTCCCCCCCCGCCCCCCCGGCACATCAGATTAGCACGGTTGGCTACATACAGTGCGAAAGAAGTTCAACAAACATACACAAACACGGTCCGACCACTGCGACCGGAAAAAGCCTCGGAACTGGACCATGGATGACGGTGGAGGGGTTGGGATCTACGGGGGGGAGGGGGGGGGAGAATCGAGTTGTGAAAGCGCAGAGGTGTGGGGTAAGAAGCTGCCGATGGGGCAAGATTCGAGGGCGACGATTGTCCGCAGAGGAAGAGGGACAGAGGATAGGAAGACATGGAGAAGGAAAACACGATCAGCCGACGCCGGGCAATAATGATGGAACGTTTGGCCGAGAATGTGGTGCAAGTTTATGCAACCACCGTGGCCTCCCTATTCGCCGTGAAGGGCCTGTCCCCGAAACGTCGCCTATTCTACGTCTACTTTTAAGGCAGAGTTCATTGACGGACGTGTTGAGTTCCTGTGTACGCGTGTGGGTGGGTCTCTGTGTGTGTAATTGTGCGTCATCGTTTGGGTCGCTATGCCTGTCTATGGTTCTTCCCTATGCAAGTCTATGGATCATCCGCATGTACGCGCGTTTGTATAGGAGTCTGTGAAACGTGTAAGCGTATGCGCAAGTATGGGTCTTGACGTAATTATACGGACTGCGTGGTTTGTCTAAGTCTATGGTTGTGTACAGGTCTATGGACCATGTAAGTGTGAGTCTACGGGTCTGTATGGAGGTCTGTATAAGGGTAGTGCACGTGAGCACGTGGGGAAATAAAGTCAGAGCAGCCAATCCCACGCACCACAGCTATCCCTCGCTCGACGCAGCGCCTTAAGACATTACTGGAAGGTGCCTTACAAATAATTGTTATTAGAATGTAATTTATTATATTAAATGTAAATAATTATTATCAGATGCATTCAAAATAAAAAGGGGCACACAAAGTGAAATCGCACGAGGAGCCAGCTGCCTGCTGATTCGCGCACACAAACCGAACCCGCATAGAGCGAAGAGGAACCTGTCACACAGCAGCGTTCTTCATTGCAAGGCCCGCGGGCCACTGGCGGCCCCTGGTGGCCTTTAGTGGGGCCCCTGACGTGCGGCCCCCAACAAAACGCAAAAAGTGAAAACACCCCCCCATCATCGTCATCGTGCTGCTGTCAAACCTCAAATGGTTTCAAATAATGTGCGTGGCGGGCCCTCGCACTGATAATGTCTTATCGGCGAAAGTGGAAACCCCCCTCTGAAAATTAGTGGAGAATGGGACCTCTGGCCTAGAAGAAGATGATGACCAGTGTAGACTGGGCTCGATCCTTCGGTACGTCCGTAGACACATTCACAAGGGTGGAGGGGGGGGGGGGTCGACTACCGTGCTGCCGCGGCTGGAGCCGGCAGACCCTCCAACCTCCCCGCTGCCGTCTGACACTCGCTGCGAAAGCCCCCGCTGAAAACGCCGCCCCCCCCACCGCCCCCCACCTCCCCCCCCCCATTTCAGGCACACGCAGGAGTTTGGCGCCGAGACGGGTCTCGCGGGCGTGCCCGCCGTACGGCCCTTTCGGCTCGTGCAGTTGGGCGCGATGTCCGACCTTCCGCTTGACTACGCACCGGGAGCTCCCCCCCCCCCCGTCGCCACGGTGCCGAATGAACAAGTACCGCGGAGCGAACTCGACCGCACGCAACCGATTGAAATGGGGAAAGCTGCCGACAATCGAACCCTCTCACCTGCGTACCGATTTCTAAATGAAAAAAAAAATGCTAATGCGTAAACAAGCGGTATTTAGATTGTTTTATGAACTGATATGATGCAGCTTTGAAAAAAATCGGTAGGCTGTCAAAGGGTTCAAAAGCCGGCACGGCACAGCAACGCTTCCTCATCGCAATCCGTCACCCCTGTCCGCTGTTCCGCGGCTGCTGCCGCTCGAACCGCTCGTGGCGCTGGGGCCTGCGCCATGGCCCACAGTGCACCCTCACCTCAACTCCCCGCGCCCTTGATCCAGCGGCGTGGAAAACTCGACGGCGGATGGAGGAGGGGGTCCCCCGAGTGCGACGGCGTGCCACGGTCAAGCTGCCTCGACAGCCAGGAGCGGCCCATTCGGCGACCAAAATCGCTCTCAGAAATCGTCGCGCGCCAACTGCTCTGTCCACCCCTGGCCACCGACCCGTTCATTCACATTCCAGGGACCCCAAGCCACGGACCCGTTCATTCACATTCCAGGGAATTGTTCGGCAACCAAATCGCTCTCAGAAATTGTCGCGCGCTAACCGCTTTGCCCAAACCCGAGCGGAATCGGTCGCGGGGGAAATTAAACGGCGCACTCCGGGTTGCGACCGCCAGCCGCAGCTTGAAAATGCACACGACGATAACGTGCGAAATAAGTCGCTGCACGTCAGCGAACGGGTCGCTTGAAAGTCTTCCTCAGCTGCTCACGACCAGGTTCTCACCATGGTCAAACAAAACAAACTTGGTTGCACATTGCAAGCGATTCAGTTGCGTGCAACTAAGCTGTGCAACTGAATCGCCGATGAGGATGCTGTGGCAGTTGCCGACAACCCAGCGCCACCCAAAGGAACGGTGCAAACACAGCCCCCTTCGTTCACATTCCAGGGACCCCAAGCCACGGACCCGTCCATTCACATTCCAGGGACCTGGACTCCACCTTCCCTTTTACAGATGTCAATAAATAAATCATGGCAGTTACAACAATAAACACTTAAATACGAAGACGTAAAAAGAAAAAACGTGCGTTAAGTGCAGCAGCGAGCTTGGGTTGTGTGGGAGGAAGTGGTTGTGGGGGGTGGGGGTGCGGAGCTCTTTGGCAAACCTGCAGCAGCTTTCCTTCCCGGGAGAAGGCCCCCGCTCAGTGGCGGGGCACCACCGCCGACGCAAGCACGCACAACGCGCAAAATAATCTGCGCAAAGGTAAATGGGCGGTCGCCGTGCGACGCGGGGCGGAGCGGCGCTCCCCCCCCGCCACGCTCTCCCCGGCCGGTGGGACAGCGCCATCGGGGGTCTGCCACAGCGAGCCACGGGCGGGGGCCTCCGCTGCTAGGGAGCGCCTCGCTTCAAGCAGAGATGGGGAAATACGTTCAGCTCACAAACTACCGCAGGGCACGTGCCAAGGTAGAGGGGCAAGCCATGCAAATTTCATTGCTCGTCCCGATCACTGGCGGGGAAGGGCCTCTCCTAAAGGGAGCTCTAGAGAGCCCCCCCCCCCACCGATGGTATTTGGCCTACTCTTCCAACACTGCCAAGATGACTTTGGAACAGCCGCGCTTAACCTCACCACATGCGACCTGCCGATAGACTTGACTGCGGTGCACCCGTTCATAATGCTGGGGTGGACGGATGTGTAGAGGGAATTGGGAAACTCGGCCACAGTTTTTCAACTGCCGCGCCGAGAAACCGAATGTCCAAGTGCGCCGACCATCACACCACCACCACCACGGCAGCAGCAGCAGCGGCATTGCCGGGGAGGAAATCGAACGCAGCTTCCAATGAGCCGCGTCACGAGCGGTTTGGATGCAAATTACGTTTGACAAACGCAACCAAATTACTTGTGTGTGTGTGCGCGCGTGCGATTCACGAGCGAGCTGGATGTCGTTCCCCATCTCCGAGCAAGTTCACCGCCGTGACGAAGGCCTCCCCCCACCGCCTTCGCGGAGCTGTTTGCGAGACAGGCAGGACCGGTGGGCGGGTGAGCGAGCGAGCGAGCGGTTACCTTGCCGGTTGGCACTGGATGACGCGTCTGCGTGTCCCCGCGTGTCGACGCCTCGTCACACGGCTTTGCCCGTCGGCCCGTCCCTCCGATTTAAGGCGACTCCAGTGAAGGTGTTCACTTTTGGTTGCTACTTGCGATGACTACCAACAAAAAACAAGCCACACGCACGCGCACACGTACGTACGAAGCGACCGCTGCCACACCGGCGTCTCTACTGGCCCAGGGTTTGCGCCGCCTCGGACGAGACAACGTCCAGTGTAGTAGACACGCACGCGTGCGCGCGCACACGCGCACACGCGCACACACACTCACACGCACGCAGGCACACAGTTCTGCAGAGTCAAACGCTGATCTCAGAGGGACATCTCCAGGGCTTAATTTCAAATGGTAGGCGGGTCTGTCGGAAGTCGGACCCGGCACACCACACCAAGTATACCACTCGCTACGGCCGTGGCTACGCACGTGGCCACGTGCCGTACCACATGCTCCAGTCTACCAGCGGCCCGTCTCACGCAATCGCAAGCAACGTGTACGCGCGCGCACGCGCACGCACGCACGCGCACGCACGCACGCGCACGCACGCACGTCCCTGCAAGCGCCGACCCACCCACAGCGGCGCACTGTGCACGTGACTCCACGCTCCTCCCACTCCTCCCGCTCCTTCCGCTCCTTCCGCTCCTCCCTCCTCATCCCGCCTCCTCACCAGACCTCGCACTTCTTCGCGGGGTTCATGGGCGTGTCGGGTGGGCAGTTGAAGTGCTGCGCGAACTCGGGGGAGTTGGCGACGGTGCCGATGACGCGGTACTGCGCGGGGCTGTGCGGGTCCGTGACGAGCCCCTCGTGCGTGCTCTCCACCGTGCGCACCGAGCACCACACCTGCGCCGCACCGCACACGGCGACGCGCACACACAGCGACGCGCACGGCAAAACGCTCGACACAGCCGTGGCGCGTACCCTCGGGGCGAGCTCGGCACACTCGGCCCGCGCCGGCACCTTCAACGCGGCTTTGCCGCGGCATCCTGTAACGCACGTAGCACCCTCGCCGCACGCGCCACGCCACGCTCTCCACACCATGCTCACCACACCAGACCCTGCCAATATATGGCACACATACGCCACATGCTCAACGCACTCACCAGACACCTGTGCCACGCATTCCGTGGCACGTGGCGCACTCACCACAGTAACGCCGCAGCACACACGGCTTCGAGCTCAACAAAACTCGCCACTTTCCGTAACGCAAATGAAACACTCACCAGGCTCACAACGCCTGCACCAAAGATCCCCCGTATAGCCTGAACAGACTGTTGGGGCAAGTGCCGTGAGCGAGCACCTATGAAGGCCGGCATGGCACATGAGGGGATGGGTGGCCAGCACGATGCCCAGCCGCCTTTGTCCCCCCAGTGGCGATGTTTACACACCGCACCAGGTACTGATTTGAGGCTGCGTCGACCTAGGGGTGGCCCAGGAGCAGTTCAGATAATCGTCACCGGTGTTGGCCGTGAGCGGGACTCGAACTCGGGTCGACGTGTTCGCAGCGGAGCGCACGCTAACTGCCACACGCACATTCCTCAACGCACGCACCTCACAACACATGGTACGTGCTCTGCAGGCAGCAACATACCTGCTGCACATCTGTGTGTCTGATTAAATACATCTGGCAGCAATGAGTCACCGACATTTATGCCCGGCATCAAAGTGCACTCCCCCCCTGCGTCTGCAGAGTGTAAAACCCGCCACGGCTCGCGTTACTCCGTGAAACTGCAATCCGCGTGTCCTGTGTCCCCAACCGCTCGACGCACACGCACACGCACATGTCGTTTTAACGCAAACGCGGGAGGAGCCGGTGAGTGCAGCGCGGGAGGGACGGGAGGGATGGGAAGGATAGCGGCGCACCTGCGCGAAGCCCACGAAGAAGAGCTGCCGGCTGGAGAGGTCAAGGGCCGGGAGGGGCGGCTCCTCCCCGGCGTGGCTCACCCACGCCTCGTACGCCTGCGCAGCGGACACACAAAGATAAAGATCCCCCGTATAGGCTCAAGAGGCTTTGTTGGGACAAGTGCCATTGGCGAGCAGCACCTATGAAGGCCGGCACGGCACGCGAGGGGGTGGGTGGCCAGCACCACGCACGGTCGCCTTCTTCTCCCCAGTGGCGATGTTTACACATCGCAGCAGGTACTCATTTGAGGCCGAGTCGACCTAAGGGAGGCCCAGGTCCGGTTCAGATAATCGCCACTGGTGTTGGCCGTGAGCGGGAATCGAACTCGGGTCGTCGGGTTCGTGGCGCAGCGTAACACTAACCGCGACACCGCCGTGCAACCGGAGCGACACACACACGCACAGACGCGCACGCACAGACGCACACACATAGACGCGCACGCACGAGCCGAAATCGGCAGCCGAGAAGAACCCGTGGACTTTCGTCGAGTCTTAGTCCAGCGGATTTCATCTACGCGTTCCCTCGGTCGAGTTACCGCACACGGTAAAACGACGCCGATCCAAACACGCCGAGTTAAACCGGGTTCCTGGGTGTGCCGAGTTTGTGGTTCGGAGGTCAGATCAACGAGCCTCGTAGATCCGAATTCAGGCGGCCGCTCGCGATTCAAACCGGCTCCTCGAGGGGGTCAAGCGAGGTCAGGTGACACAAGTGGAAGTGGTGGGCAACCGGAACACAGCGGCGGGTGTAAGGTGGAAGGTGGGGGGGGGGGGCGGGGGCAAGAGACAAAACGGTCGACGTGGAATCCTCCGCGGAGCAGAGAGCCTCACGTTGTAGGCCGCCTTGAGGCCGCCGTTGTCGGCGATGTTCTCCCCGAGCGTCTGCTTGCCGTTGAGGTGCTCCCCGGAGAGGGCGTAGGCGGCGTACTGCTCGCGCATGCACGCCGTCTGCCGCTTGAACGCCTCCACCGACGAGTTCTTCCACCAGGGCCGCAGGTTCCCGTCCTTGTCGTACTCGCGGCCTGGCGAGGGGCGCGGCGTGGAGCGGGGAGAGGAGGGGGCGGGCGGAGCGGCGTTTTCGCACGACCGTTTCGTCTCGCCTGGACGGTGTTCCACCACCACCGTAATGCAGCTAACAACACAACGCACTCACTCACCCACCCATTCGCCCACTCACACACCCACTTACTCACTTACACTCACCCACCCACTCGCCCACTCGCTCAGTCAACCACCACCGATGACGATGATGCCGATGGCGTCACCGAGCAAAATCAAGAGCCAAAATTGTGGCCATTTTGCTTTCAACAGCAGCAAGATGATGAGACAAATTTACACCGGTTTCGTCATTGCTAGGAATCAGCAGTGCAGCCATCTTTGCGCACTGCCGCCCTGTGCCTCAGGGGCTGTATGTGGACATGCCGTTCCTGGTCATTGTTGGGGTCAGTTTTGCCCAAGGGCGACAACACACCAACTGCAGAGACTTGCCTGACAGCTAAGTGCATGAGCGTTGCAAACGGAATAATGATGATACTTAGAATACTACACGCAGCAATACACGGGGTGCGGAATTACGGGGGGGTGGGGGGGGGGGCATACCTTGGTCATCGAACGCGTGCGTCAGCTCGTGTCCCATCACCACGCCGATCCCACCAAAGTTCAGTGACCTTTGCACAGCGGCAGCAAAGACAAAGATCCCCCGTACAGCTTTAACAGACTGTTGGGGCAAGTGCTGTTGGCGAGTAGCACCTAAAGGCCGACATGGCGCACGAGCGGGTGGGGATGGCCAGCACCACGCCCGGGCCGCCTTTTGTCTCCCCAGTGGCGATGTTTACATGCCGCAGCAGGTACTCATTTGAGGCTGAGCGGGCCTAGGGGAGGTCCACGATCGGTTCAGACAATCGTCACTGGTGTTGGCCGCAAGCGGGAACCAAACTTGGGTCGTTGGCTTCACAGCTTCACAGCAGCAGCAGCAGCGGCGGCACACGCAGCAGCAGCAACAGCAGTGGCACATGCAGCAGCAGCAGTGGCACACACAGCAGCAGCAGCAGTGGCACACACAGCAGCAGCAGCACACGCAGCAGCAGCAGCAGTGGCACACGCAGCAGCAGTGGCACACGCAGCAGCAGTGGCACACGCAGCAGCAGTGGCACACACAATAGCAGCAGTGGCACACACAGCAGCAGCAGCGGCACACGCAGCAGCAGCAGCAGTGGCACACGCAGCAGCAGTGGCACACGCAGCAGCAGTGGCACACACAGCAGCAGCAGCAGTGGCACACACGCAGCAGCAGTGGCACACACACAGCAGCAGCAGCGACACACGCAGCAGCAGCAGCAGTGGCACATGCAGCAGCAGCAGCAGCAGCAGTGGCACACACGCAGCAGCAGTGGCACACACACAGCAGCAGCAGCGACACACGCAGCAGCAGTGGCACACGCAGCAGCAGCAGCAGTGGCACACGCAGCAGCAGTGGCACACATGGCAGCAGCAGCAGCGGCACACGCAGCAGCAGCAGCAGTGGCACACGCAGCAGCAGTGGCACACATGGCAGCAGCAGCAGCGGCACACGCAGCAGCAGCAGCAGTGGCACACGCAGCAGCAGTGGCACACACGGCAGCAGCAGTGGGACACGCAGCAGCAGCAGCAGTGGCACACACGGCAGCAGCAGCAGCGGTAGGAACTTCGATCGCGGGCGAGGCGCAGCCATCGTTCTCCACCGCACGCCGACATTCAACTTAGCGAGTACCCGACAGCGACACGGCTTTTACTCTCCGGATGAGCGCGCGAGGGTGCGAGGGCGCACGCGAATTGCGCGGCGTTACTTGGGGTAGTTGCGGGCGTAGAACGGCGCTTGCAGAATCCCCGCGGGGAAGACGATCTCGTTTTTGGAGGGGGAGTAGTAGGCGTTGACGGTGGGCGGCGTCATGCTCCACCTGTTCACAAAGACAGAGATTCACCCCCCGGGTAGCCTATTAACAGTCCGGTGGGGGAAGTGCTGTTAACGCGCGCCTACCACGGGGCGGCTGGCCAACTCCTCGCGAGGCCGCCTTGGTCTCCCGAGTGCCGACGTTAGCACGCGCTGCACCGTGCGTGCGCTCATTTAAAGCTGAGTCGATCTAGAGGAGGCCCAGCACCGGTTCATGCATTCGTCACCGATGCTGGCCTTGAGCAGAAAATGGAACTCGGGTGTGCCCGGTTCTGAGCACACTGCGCTAACCACTGTGCCTCCGAACCCCACCATGCAACCGCGTGTGTGTGTGCGTGTGCGTGCGCACGGCAGCTGAGGTCAGTGCTACACCAGCAGCAGAAGACGCTAGCTAAGTGGTGCACGGCCCAGAGGCAAAACAACGCAGCTAAATTGTCTCGTTGTCGAGAGGCGCGAATGCTTGCGTGATGTGAGCGGGCTGATGAGCGGTGGTATGAGTGGTGCGTGTGGTGGGAGGTTTTGGAGGGTGTGATGCGGGCGGTGTGAGTGGTGTTGGAGTGCATTACGACTGTTTGCGCGAGTGGTGAGTAGCGTGCTCGCGTGTTGCGATAGGTCCACGCAAGTTGTGTGCCTGGTTACGCGAGTGATTGGTTTATGCGATTGGTTTGTGATTGGTGAGCGAGCGGTGAGCGAGTGGGGAGCGAGTGGTGAGCGAGTGGCGGGCGAGTGGCGGGTGAGTGACGGGCGAGTGGCGAGCGTCTGGGGAGCGAGTGGGGAGCGTGTGGTGAGCGAGTGGCGGGCGAGTGGCGAGCGAGTGGCGAGCGAGTGGCGAGCGTCTGGGGAGCGAGTGGGGAGCGAGTGGGGAGCGTGTGGTGAGCGAGTGGCGGGCGAGTGACGGGCGAGTGGCGAGCGAGTGGCGAGCGTCTGGGGAGCGAGTGGGGAGCGTGTGGTGAGCGTGTGGTGAGCGTGTGGTGAGCGAGTGGTGAGCGTGTGGCGAGCGAGTGGGGAGCGTGTGGTGAGCGTGTGGTGAGCGTGTGGTGAGCGAGTGGTGAGCGTGTGGCGAGCGAGTGGGGAGCGTGTGGCGAGCGTGTGGTGAGCGTGTGGTGAGCGTGTGGCGAGCGTGTGGCGAGCGTGTGGCGAGCGTGTGGCGAGCGTGTGGTGAGCGTGTGGTGAGCGTGTGGCGAGCGTGTGGCGAGCGAGTGGGGAGCGTGTGGTGAGCGTGTGGCGAGCGTGTGGCGAGCGTGTGGTGAGCGAGTGGCGAGCGTCTGGGGAGCGAGTGGGGAGCGTGTGGTGAGCGTGTGGTGAGCGTGTGGTGAGCGAGTGGGGAGCGTGTGGCGAGCGTGTGGTGAGCGTGTGGTGAGCGAGTGGCGAGCGTGTGGCGAGCGTGTGGCGAGCGTGTGGTGAGCGTGTGGTGAGCGTGTGGTGAGCGTGTGGCGAGCGTGTGGTGAGCGAGTGGCGAGCGTGTGGTGAGCGTGTGGTGAGCGAGTGGCGAGCGTGTGGCGAGCGTGTGGCGAGCGTGTGGTGAGCGAGTGGCGAGCGTGTGGTGAGCGTGTGGTGAGCGAGTGGCGAGCGTGTGGCGAGCGTGTGGTGAGCGAGTGGCGAGCGTGTGGCGAGCGTGTGGCGAGCGTGTGGTGAGCGAGTGGCGAGCGTGTGGTGAGCGTGTGGTGAGCGAGTGGCGAGCGTGTGGCGAGCGTGTGGCGAGCGTGTGGTGAGCGTGTGGCGAGCGTGTGGCGAGCGTGTGGTGAGCGTGTGGCGAGCGTGTGGTGAGCGTGTGGCGAGCGAGTGGCGAGCGTGTGGCGAGCGTGTGGTGAGCGTGTGGCGAGCGTGTGGCGAGCGTGTGGTGAGCGTGTGGTGAGCGTGTGGTGAGCGTGTGGTGAGCGAGTGGTGAGCGTGTGGTGAGCGAGTGGTGAGCGTGTGGTGAGCGAGTGGTGAGCGTGTGGTGAGCGAGTGGTGAGCGTGTGGCGAGCGTGTGGTGAGCGGTAGTCACTGGTCACGGCTGGGCGGCTTGCGGAGCTGCTCTGATGACATGCGCGAAGAGAAGTTGTAGTAGTTGAGAACGTTTTGGAAGTAATCTTCCTCTATAACCTCATACTGGGACACACACACAAAGACAAAGATCTCCCGTATAGCCTTCAACATACTACTGGGGCAAGTGCTGTTAGCGAGCACCTATGAAGGCCAGCGGGGATGTTTACACACTGTACCAGGTTCTCATTTGAGGCTGGGTCGACCTAGGGGAGGACCAACACTGGTGCAAAATAATCTTTACTGGTGTCGACCGTGAGTGGGAATCGAACCTGGGTCGTCAGCGTGCTATCCGCGACACACAGAGACACACGAAGCAAACAGCTGACCATGTGCCCAGAACTCGGTAAATCCACCTCACAAATACAGAGGGGGTGGGGGGACACTGGCCCCAACGTTGTTGCAAGCCACCCCTGCTCGCACACAGTACACGATGACACCCTTCCGATGAACGCGAGCGGCTGCACCGAAGTGGCGAGGACACGCGGCGTCGCCGTTCCCTTGGTGCGTGGTGAAGGCCGCAGGCCGGCAGCTCAGCCGGCGCCCAGCTCGCCCCCTACCTGCGTGAACACCTTGTCCAGCTCCTCTGGCTTCAGGATGAAATCCGGGAAGCCGATCATGTCGTATATGGCGTCCGCCTAGACCACACGGCAGCACAGTGGCGCGTGTGAGCAGTGTGACTGACCGGTGTCCGAGTGCGAGGAGTGTCTGAGTGTGACCAGTGTGTCAGGTACAGGTGTTAGTGTGACCAGTATCCAAGTGTGTGGACCAGGGGAAGGGGCCTGTGGGGACCAGGGGGAGAGGCTGTGGGGACCAGGGGGAGAGGCTGTGGGGGTCTATATCAGATCGGGGTGGAAACCCCAGCAGCTGGAACGGTGGGGCTCAGTGGAAGACGTCGGGGCGAGATGTGAAGTCCATGCCAAGCCACTGCTGCTGGCCACCCCCGCTCCACGCCCCCCCCCCCCCCCCCCCCCCGATATGCACGAGACGCAAATTTGTCAAATTTAAAGAAACGTATCTGTAAATTGCTCCATTAGAAAATATACGTAACAAACCATCGCCTGCCCCCCCACCTCCCCCTACTGCGAAAACTTGGCAAGACCCTCCCGAAAAAGAGTCGTGAGACTCGGCGTAGCGGTGTTGCTGCATCTCGGCCGCTGGCCGTGCCGCGGCCCGGTGAGCACCTTCTCTTTGGCCGCCTCGATCGTTTCGGGGTCCATCCACGTGAGCTTGCCGAGCCCAGCCTCGAACGCCGAACGGATCTCCGTGATCATGCCCTCGGCCTGCACAGCGAGACGCCGCACCGGCGCGCCGGTTGACACACGGAATGCCGCGCGGAATAACGGGCTGAATAACGCGCAGGATAATGCACGGGACAGCAAGCGGAGTACCACACGGATTTATACACGTAATAACACGAGGAATACCACACGGAATAACGCACAAAATAACATGTGGATCAACACATGGATCTTTACGATCATGCCCTCGGCCTGCACACCGAGAAGCGGCATCAACACACGGGACTCGCGTTGGGAATCGAACCCGGGCCCTTCTTGGCGCGAGGTACAAGTGTCACCGCCGCGCTGCCGCAACCGTGCCACAGGTGCACTAGGGGGTGCCGCAGCTCGTGCCGTGCCGAGCGACCCGGTCGCCGAGGGTCGGGTTGCGGGGGCGCCCGCGACCGGCCGGCGCACTCACCACGGATTTGCTGCTCTGGTCGAAGGTGGCGCGCACGAACATGGCACCGAGCGCAAACCCCAGCGTGTTGTCCGTGTCCTCCATGCAGTCCTGCCAGCGCGGCGTGCACGACTGCTCACGATCAACACACACCCGTGGCAGGGAACACACGCACACACACAAAATCATGTACAACACACAGAGTACACACACACAGGCACGCGGCACACCGTGAGCACACAGAGTGGCAGGAAACAGGAAATGCACGCAATAATTTAACACTGAACACATACATAGGGCACACACAGTGTATACCCACACACACAGTACACACAGCGTAAATATATATTCACAGTACACACACAGGGCACACACATCCAGTGTAATGTATACACACCCAGTATACAGTATATACACACACACACACACCCAGTATACAGTATATATATACACACGAAGGCAAACACATCCCCTAGAGCCTTAACAGACTGTTGGGGCAAGTGCTGTTCGCGAGCAGCATCTATGTAGGCCGGCAGGGCACACGAGGGGGTGGATGCGCAGTACCTCGCCCGGCCGCCTTTGTCTCCCCAGTGGTGACGTTTACACACCGCACCAGGTACTCATTTGAGGCCGAGTCGACTTAGGTCCAGAGCCCATTCAAATAATCGTCACTGGTGTCGGCCATGAGCGGGAACGAACTCCACTACCGCTCTACTGTGGCGGTGATGTACATATATATACACACACACAGTGTACACACAGTTTACATACACACAGTGTACATACACACACACAGTACACACACACGCATAGTGCCAGGTAGTACACACATCACACACACAGTTTACACACTCCCAGTACACACAGTGTACATACACACACACAGTACACACACACGCATAGTGCCAGGTAGTACACACATCACACACACAGTTTACACACTCGCAGTACACACAGTGTACATACACACACACAGTACACACACACGCATAGTGCCAGGTAGTACACACATCACACACACATTGTACACACTCCCAGTACACTATTACACCATAACAGCATAAACACACCGGTCCTCATAAAACAGCTCTAAAAATCTCAATTTGAGCTGATATGGGGGGGGGTCCCTGCCAAGAGGGACACCTCCGCTCCCCGCCCCCCCCCCCCCCCCGGCCCGCTCCTGTGCACCTTCTTGGTGCCGTAGATGACCTCCAAGTACTTCTGCTCGGCGTCCTCAAAGCGCTGGTCGAGGTTGGAGGCCATCCTCTTGGCGAGGCTCCACACCATGTAGGTGTTGAGCAGCCTGCGCGCCGATGCACGGGGGAACACAGCATCGCGTCAAGCTCCTGCCGCCGGGCTCTGCCCCGCGGCACCAAGGGCTGGGCTATAACATCGTACTACGCGCGATGATGTCACCCGCATCCCACGGCGTTGAGCCGGGTTCGCGCGTCACGCTGATGACACAACACCCCCAACCCACCTTCCACCCTCGATTGAAAACGAATTTCTTTAGGAACTGCTTTTTGCGTTTAGTAGTTTGTTGTCCTTCCCCCGCACCTGCGATTAGCTCGGTTCGCTACGTACGGTGTGAAAGAAGTTCAACACACAGACGTACATACATACGTACAGATACACCCAGGCCGTGGGTGCCTTGCAAATGTGTCAAGCAGTGCTCGTTATTAAAGAATTTGGTTACTCTACCGACTGTCAACAACACTGCCTTAAAAGAGAAGAAAAAAACAATTAGCAACGTTTCAGGCAAGGGTCCTTCTCAACAAAACACATCAATTATCGGTCTGGATGCTCCAAAGGTGCCAATATTCACCCAAACTCTGCAGTCCCGTATTGAATTTTCTGGCCAACTCCATGAATGAGTGCGAGAGGAAAGTGGAGCGCCCGGAGTACTCCAGTTGCAATGTTTGGGGGCGCCACGGTGGCGAGCTGCTGACTCCCTCGCCCGGTATTCCCCAACAGACGACTCTGTTATTGCGCGTGGCGATGTGCGATGGTGCTCAAGAGCGAGACGCCAATGTGGAGTTCTGCTGCTGGCCTTCAGGTGTGGGGTTCACGTCGTTCTGTTGTTCCTCATCCACCGTTGAAGGAGCGCGGACGACGGTGCTTTACTGAATGGTCCATAAATGATATCATATATAATATATAATATGGACCATATAGGGCATAGTTCTGACCATCCACCCCCTCGTGTGCCCTGCCGGCCTTCATCGGTGCTCTCTAACCGCACTTGCCCCAACAGTCTGTTGAGTCTACACAGGGAAACTTTGTACGTGCCGCGGTGGCGAGATGTTAGCTCCCTCGCCAAGTACGCAGGAGATCGTGGGTTTGAACCCGACCCTTACACCTGTATATTTGAAGTTTGCATGATCTCCCCGTGGATTTTTCCCTCCAATTTTTCTCTCCTGACTTAGAATCAACATGCATTTAAATGATTTAGCGGCTATACATTTCCACGAGATAAGCCACTTCATTGGGCTATCATTTGTGGCCAGGTCACTTCTGAATGAGAGCTGTATCGCTCACCTGGTAAAATAAAAACAGTCATAATAGGGAGTGGTAGTGTTGCACTTATCGCTCTACGCTACGAACCCGGCCACCCGAGTTTGATTCTCGCTCACAGCCAACACCAGTGACGATTATCTGAACCGGTCCTGGGCGTCGCTTGGGTCAACTAAGCCTCAAATGAGTGCCTGGGACACTGTGTAAACACCGCCACTGGAGAGACGAAGGCGGCCGGGCATGGTGCTGGCCACCCAACACTTCGTGTACCGTATTGGCCTTCATAGGTGCTACATGCTAACAGAAATTGGCCTAAAATATGTTAAGATTATAAAAGGGGGATCTTTATCTTTGCCCGGAGGTGTGTGGGGAGCAGTGGTGTAGCGAGCGGTTCGTGCATTGCGCTACACACCCAGCAACCCGAGTTCAATTCCCGCTCATGGCCAACACCATTGGCGATTATCTGAACCGGACCTGGGCCTCCCATAGGTCGACTCGGCCTCAAATGAGTACCTGCTGCGATGTGTAAACATCGTCACTGGAGAGACAAAGGTGGCCGGCGTGGTACTGGCCACCCAACACTTCGTGTGTCGTGCCGGCCTTCATAGGTGTTACTCGCAAACACCACTTGCCCCAGCAGCCTCTGCAGGCTATACGGAGGATCTTAGTCTTTGTGTGCATCTGCCAGTCGTCTCAGTCAATGAATCCATAAGCACGTGGGTCTGTCCGGTGAGCTCCTATCAGCGAGCCTTCGACACTTCACATGACAACCTCGAGGTACATCTAGCCTGGCACAAGCGCCATGGTGACATCACCGCCACTCAGTGGCGAACAGTGGTTGTTTATTGTTGTGTGTGTGTACACGTGCGTGTGTCGTGTGCAACAACCGAGCGATGCGGTGCGGTGACGGCGTGCGCTACGTTTTGTCGGCGCCGCTGAGGAGCTGGGAAACCTTGCGCAGGTAGTCGGTGGCGTACACCACCACGGGCTCCGTGCCGTTGAGCACCAGCGGGTGGAACACGGCGTTCAGGAACGGCAGCCACTCCACAGCGGGTGCCAGCTCCTGCGATAAACACCGCAGCGGGGGGGGGGGGGGTAGAGACGGCGGCGTCACACCTCGCACGCGTGCGTATCGGATCGTCGTTACGAGTGTTATATATTGGCCTCTGGCAACTCCCCTTCCCATCCCCGCATCCCCACCAACTCCTCTACGAAGATGTGCCGACCACGCTACACCGCTACCATGGTCGTGCACAGGGGCAAACGATCGCGAAGGCAAAACGGGATATGGGACAATGGCGCAGCACGACGTAACGGGCGTGGAAGGAATCCTCGTTGCAATTGAAGGGAACTAGTTCCAGCTGTAACTGTGCAGCGGTACGTGTTGGTTGTTTTTTCCTCGCACTTTCTGTTTATAGGTGGCATTGTGTCGCCACTTTGGAAGGGTTTAGTCAGATATCAATCGATTTAATTTTTGGGCCGCGTTTTGGGCAACTGAGAAAATGGGAGACGTCTTCTGACATTGCTTGGCACAAAGGGCAGCAGTTGGGGTCGATTCGATTTTAGTAATTGGCTAGCATGGAGCAGTAACCTGAATGGAGTTGAGCCAGTTTTGTGTGAGTTGCCCAGGTCAGGGATTTTTCGTCATCTGCTATGGGTGGGGCCAACCCCCTAGCACGACATTGGGGGCTTGTGGAGGCATTCAGGCAGTGTATGGTGGCAGCGGTGTGCAAGTGGTTAAAAAATGATTTGGTGGTGCTATTTGGTGGAAGAGCGTTTAAAGTAGATTGCACGTTAGCAGAGCTAAAAGGAAAGCAAGGTGGATTTCATTTTCCTAGCAGGTGCATGGGCTTTGAGTAGCTTTGTGCAAGGATGCGTTGTTGAGTGGCATGAAGCCAGATATTGATCGGTGAGAAGCTTGCAGTGTTCTTGAATCGGAAGAACTTTGGTTTCTTGGTGGAGATGGTCAATGGGCGCCATGAGGTGGCATCCTGTGGCTAGGCGAAGTGCCTGGTATTGGGAGGTTTGGAGCTTTTGGTAACCTGTAGAGGAGAGGTTTGGGCACCAAATGGGACTGGCATAATTGATGATGGGATGTCCAATGGCCTTGTAGGTTAGGAGTAAAGTCTCCTTTTGGTGACACCAAGATGTGCCGGCGAAAGCTCGTAAGATGTTATTTCGTTTGTTAACTTTTGCGTGGACGTTTCTGCCGTGTTGAGCGAAGCTGAACACGGTGTCAAAGGTTACACCTAGAATTGTTGGGGTTTTTGCTCGTGGGAGGCGTTGGTTGTTTATTATGACGTTGGGATGTAAGTTGGCTTGATGAGGATCAGGTGTGAAAAGGGTGACTGTTGATTTAGATGTTGAGAGTTGAAGCGATCTATTGGCTAGGAAAGTGCTGAGCCGTTTTAGATAGGAGTTGATGGAGTTTTCCATTTTGGGTATATTTTGATTAAAAATGTAAACTGTGATGTCGTCGGCATAGCTGACTACTTGTACTCCTTTTGGAGGAGTTGGTAGATCGTGGAGGTAGGCGTTGATCAGCGCTGGGGATATTATGGAACCTTCTGGTACTCCTGCATGAATGTTTCGTGAGGAGGATTGAATATCATGAAAGAGAGTGCGTGATTGGCGGCTGCTTAGGTAATTTGTAAGCCAGCAAACAAGGCCTGATGGTAGCATAGAACCCTGGATGATGTTGATGAGCGTGAGGTGGTTAACGGTGTCGAAAGCCTTTGTAAGGTCAAGGGATGCGACGACAGTGCGGGATGGGGGCTTTTTCTCATTGAAACCGTTTGCAACTGGGGTGGTTATGTTGAGAAGAGCTGTTGTTGTTGAATGTGCAGGGCGAAAGCCATGTTGGTGAGATGATGGAGGTAAGTTGGTGGTGATGATTGGAAGGATGAGGGCCTCTAAAATCTTGATTGATGGGCAAAGTAGGGAAATCGGCCTGTAGGACGTTGCTTGATTGAGGTCTTTGCCAGGTTTTGGAAGTGGGATGATTGTCGATGATTTCCAGATGGCCGCAATGAGGTTGCACTGTAGTGAGGCGTTAATGCATCTGAAAGGGAAGAGTGCCAAAGTTTGTTGTGAGCGTTGAAATCGCCAATAACAATTGAGTTGTTGTTTGGTAAAAGTCGATTTATATTGAACTGATAGTTGCGAGGCCGAGAACTGGTTGGTGGGATGTAGACGTTGATTATAATGAGTGGGCCTAGATGGGATTTGATACGGACGATTAAGACGTCTGTGGTGATATCAGAAGGAGGCATTGGGATTTTAATTTCTTCAAATTGAATGCTGTTATGGATGAGGAAAGCTAGACCGCCACCAGCTGTTGGTCGGTCTCGACGGAGGAAAGTGAAATTTTCAAAGTTGGGCGGGCAAGAAGTGGATTTTAATTTTGTTTCTTGGATGGCGGTTATATTAATGGAGTTTTGTTGTAGGTAGGTGCTGAGTTCAAGAGATTTGTTGTTGATGCCGTTGATGTTAAGTTGAAGGATTTTTAGATCATTTTTGTTGTGGACGTTTTGTTGTGGTTCAAACGGTGGTTGCGATGGATGAGGTGGTGGTGCTAGTGTGGTTGTACAAGGTGGAGTTGTTGGAGTGGATGATGTACAACATTTGCAGAATCAGCCGGAATTTGAACTGGGGATGCGGGCTAAAGTAGCCCAGCGTTTGTGGTACCAAGCTTCACAACCGTTGCATTGGATACAATTTGCATTGACGTTCTTGCCACAGCCGCCACAAGGCAAAAACGGGGCCTGGATTCAATTCGACGTCCCCAGCAATAATGAGAAGCCAGCTCCAGTATGCCGGGAGGCCTGGGTTGGCTGGCGAAAAAACAGGAAAGTGTGAGGGGTGATGATGTTGCCATTCGCAAAGTGCTTTCGTAGGACTTGGTCTCTCCACTTCGAACAAGCGGCAACACTGGAGAGTACGGGTTGGTGGACTGTACGGTCACCTGCTGCTGCTACCGCCCCACCCGTCAATAAGGCTGAACGGCGGCAGCTGAACGGCGGCGCCAGAGCGGCATGCCGGCTCGCAGCCAGCACCGGTGAACGGCCAGATGTCAATTTGTTACTTTTTAAAATTGTTATTCAAGAAACCCAGAATACAAAGTAGATACCAAAGAGGGGAGGGGGCGGGGGGGGGAGGGGAAACAGCGAATGATGTGAACCAAACCCCGGAGCGGTACACCCTCAAAAGTTGGGGACCGACCAGTGGGCGACTGGGCTCACTGCCCAACTGCGGAAGGGTTAACGATCGGGACAAAGGGCAATTATGGGGAGGGGATGAAGATGGAAGAAGGGGGAGGGGTAGGGGGGAGGAATAATGTAACCAAACAGAACCGGAAATACAATAACATCAACACAATGCCCAAGTTAGGCATTGTTGTTTTCTCAGAGGAGCGGTGACTAACGACCGTGTGTTAATAGAGGTGGTCTCGTGTCCTGAGTCCATCCCTTCACCCCGGGCCCCCATACATTTTTTTTACTTTTCATCCCATCTCAAAAAACCAAGTCGCCAATCTCTCCGCCGCGCCATCCGCAAGAAGCCGTTTTGATTCAGAACGGAGGAAGAACAGAGTTAGGAGACCCCCCCACCCCCTGCTCCTCCGGCGACGCGAGAGCGGCACCTGCAGCTGCACGATGCTCATCTTGTGGTAGATGTCCTCCTCGTCGCGCCGCTCCTCCTGCGGCGTCGTCAGGTTCGCGATCTCCGTCTCCAGGTGCAGCACGCGCTCCAGCAGCGCGCGCGTCGCGTTGGGCTCCCCGCCCAGCAGCACGCACACCTCCACCATGTAGCCCAGGTACGCCGTCAACACCTGCCGTACACACACAAGGCACCCCCCCCCGATAGCCTCATCAGACTGCTGGGGCAAGTGTTGTTAGCTGCCGGCACGGCACACGAGGATGAATGGACACCACCGACCACCTTTGTCTCCAGAGTGATGATGTTTACACACCGCACCAGGTATTCATTTGAACCTGGGTCAGGCAGGCCCAGGACCGATTAAAATAATCGTCACTGGTGTTGGTCGTGAGCGATGCACAAAGACATAGGCCCTCCTGTAAGAGACTGTTGGGGAAAGTGCTGTTAACGAGCACCTTTCAAGGCTGACACGGCACACGAGGGGGTTGGTGGCCAGCAACACGCCGGCCGTCTTTGTCTCCCTCGTGGCGATATTTACACATCGCACCAGGTACGGTTCGGATAATCGCCACTGGTGTTGGCCGTGAGCGGGAATCGAACTCGGGTGACCGGGTTTGTAAGGCAGCGCGCTAACCGCTACACTACCACGATACACACCACACACACACAGATACACACCACACACACAACGCGCACAGCATCGGCGTACTACGGTCAAATCTGCGCCACCACGCACCCACCACACGCAGCGCAGGTCAAGGGGCGCGTGTCAAAGATTCGTCGCGAGCCAAGGGGAGTAACACACCTTCTCGTTGGCCGTCTTGTTGAGGTAGTAATCACGGGACGGCAAGCCCAGGTTCGGTTGGTCCACCTGCATTAACCACACGTGCGAGTGCGCGCGCAAACTTACACACGCAAACACAAAGCGTGCAAAAATACACACACAACACTTGCCAATAAATAACGTCAGCACAGCGCGTATGCCAGGCTAGGTGTATGCTGAGATCAGGGGGTGGGTGGCCACCACCACTCCCAGCTTCCTTTGTCTCCCCAGTAGCGATGTTTACCGGGTACTCATTTGAGACCGAGTCGACCTAGGGGAGGCCCAGGACCGATTTAGATTATCTTCACTAGTGTTGGCCGTTGAGCAGGAATCGAACTCGGTCGCCATGTTCGTAGCGCAGTGCTCTGACACACACACAGACGCACATCCTACGTGCACACACAGACCAAACCACATCAGCAGCCAGCTGCGAGCCAGGACGTGCGCACGTGCCTGGATGACATTGGAGTTGGAGTTCTTGGAGTCGGGCCCCACGTAGACGGAGAAGAAGGGCGTGGCGCGCACCATCGACGACACCAACTGGAGCACATCCTGGAAGGAATCCTTGTCCCAAGCGCCGGTCACGTTCCAGCCGCCAACCTGCTCGCAGACGAGACCGCACGCACACACGGACGCACGCACACACGCACGCACGCACACACGCACGCACGCGCGGACGTATGCACGTTAGCCTCAGTGCTGACGGGCAGGCCATCGTCAATGCTTCCGGCCGAGTCTCCTTGGGAAGCAGAGTCGAGCGATATTGGCCGAGGTCATTTGCAACGCCAGTAAGCGACGCCAATGGCTCTTCTCTGATGAAGAGCGAGCGGATCCTGGCCTCGGCTGGCGCGGAGGGGGGGGGGGTTCGACGAGGTCGGGATCGTTTGAACGTCGCCTCCCGCGACCCCGACGTTTAAAGCGACCACGACGTAAATTCTCGTAACCCTAGAAGAGCTTCCCTCCTCCTGCTTCTCCCCTCACCCACCCCGACACCTAATCTCTGGGATCAAAACCCCAACATCCTTGTCCGATCGCTCTGCTTTGCAGACTTTTAAGTTATAAATGCGTGTTACTGGAAAGAGATGTGTTCTTAAAACCTATTTATATACGCTTCCGCTTGTTAAACTTTTAGTTCATTCAGTAAATGGATTCTTAAAATGTATTTATAATATAATTGTGTTTCTGCTGTCTGTTGCTGCTGTGTCCTGTACAAAGCTTTGAGATCCTTGGTGATAAGCGCTGTATAAATTGAATTATTATTATCAGCCTTGTATTTTGTACAGCTGTTTTTGGATATGATGTGTGTGTGTGTAACGGAGCGGTTGTTGTGACGGTCAGCAAGCTGCACTATGAACATTGCTACGGGGGAGACAAAAGCCTCGGGCCATGGTGGGTGGCCACTCAACCCCTTGGTGCGCCGTGTCGGTGGCCTTCACAGGCGCCGCTCGCTAACGGCACTTGCCCCCGAATCTGTTCAGGCTACACAGGGTGGGGGGGGGAATCTTCATAATGGGGAGAGAGGTCACCTTGTCGATGAGGTCGACGAGGGGCTGTGCGCCCAGCTCCTCGATGTGGGCCTCGTTCATGCAGGACTGGTAGTAGCGGTGAGCCTTCCGCTCCGCCTCGCTCGAGCTCACGTTCGCCGTGCTGTTCTCTTCACGACGACGATGCCGCCGCCGACACGCGGGGGGGGGCAGAGCCAACGGGGCAAAAGATTAACGGGGAAAACCGCGTCCGCGCACGATGCTGGATTCTGTTGACAGTTTCCGTGATTTTGTATGTGCGTATTTTGAACTTCTTTCGCTCCGTACATAGCCAACCGTGCTAATAGGAGGTAAAACATACATAATACTTCTGAAGTATTATATATGTTCAGGAGCGAGATGCCAATGTTGAGGTCTAATGACCACGACGAGAGGGCTTCAGGAGAGCGTTCGTGGAGTTTTGCTCTTTTTAAATCCTTTATATTAAGTTCACTTGCTTGCGCGCTTACGACTGTGCAAATCTTTCGGTCGTTTTTTAACCCACTTCCCGTGATCCAATCGAGCTGACATTTTGCACACAGACTCGTTGTGCGTGACAATTTATTTTCGTTTTTTTTTTTAGGAAAAAAAAAATGTCATATTTAATTTAAAATACCAATGTGATAAAAATAAAACTCTTACTCAAGAAAAACAGAAATGAATAATAAAATGAAACCGATGCCACGCATATAAAGGATTTATAGTGAAAAACTTTGTTTTTACGGGTTAATTTTTTCTTCCTCCTTACTACGTAGTTCATAGTGTGGTATGTACGGCCAGAGTCGCGCACTACCGTGGCTTGTCCTTAATGAACCTCTATGTATCTCTATAGGTCTCTATGTATGTCTATGGGTTTACTATATGACCCATAGTTTGGGTTGTATCGCCACAATCGCACTAATGTAGCTTGACTTTAACTGGCAGTACGGAAGCTGATGGGTAGCTACCATGACTAAATTCGTTTTGGATAATTACAAAACGGTACTTTTTATCTGGATTGTGTCTCAATGCTTCGGGAAACCCTTTGATCAATCTGGACAGTTAGTGCCAAACAGCAAGAACACTTTATACCAGAGATTTGATCATCTTTACATGAGTTATAGTGCCTACCCGTCGTGGACAGATGGACGGACAGAGCTAATGCATAAACACTTTCAACCTCGGTTGGAAAGTGTCCACTAACGAGGAAAGACCACGCTAATGGAAAAAAGCAATTATCGATCAGAAACATCACCCCCTAATGCAAAGCCACCACTTCGAAACGGCCAGAAAAATGATATTTACCCGTCACAGCAAGCATCCTAGCTGCACTAATCACATACTGGAGGAGAATATGTTTGGCCTGGCAAAAACCGCGAATCTAAGGCAAGCCCCACGCTCACTCAGTTCTGTCACTGCAAGAGACTCTTGCAGTGACAGAAGTGACAGAGCCTTGTGTGAGCATGAGTGTTGGGTCGCCCACGAGATGTTTTTGAAAGTCCTCTTCGACCCCCAGTAAGAGGTTCCCCAACGTCGCTCTCAAGAATAGCTGCCGACGGGGTGGCGATGTGGTGCATTAGAAGCGGACTGCGACAGAATCACCCATCTTGCAGATATTAGTCAGCCAGTTAAAAAAGTGGGGCACGTCACATGATTACTCGATGGATAGCAACTGTCAATTAATGCACACAGAGATTAACCCGCAAATAATGATTAACTCGGTATTTTTGTTTCCTTATTATATTATTCTGCCCATTTTTACATTTAACTTTATTTATTCAATGAATTACGTGAATATCGCACATCAATATCGTTATTTTGTATGATCTGTAAACCGCAGAATGTAATTTAAGATAAAAACGGACATTTTCAAGATGGCTGCCCGATCGACTTTGAGCTGGCCGACGGATTGACTGAGCGGAATCGATACAATTGGCCTGGATTCACGATCCGCAATGACCATATATGGGAAAAGACACGCCCCCATTCGGCCAATGCCACGCCTACTTTCTTCCATATATGGTAAAATGTCTGATCGGTGATTTCTTTGCGTGTACGATTTTATCGTATTACAGCGCACGATTACAAGAGGTGGAAGCATCGAATCAATCGGAGAGCACAACCTCAAAGTAAAACGTCCCATGAGGGTTAAAGCAGAAATTTACACACTCGTCAGGAGAAGCGGTGGCGCAGTTGTAAGCGCACTGCACTCTGAACTCGAAAACCCGGGTTCGAAATTAAACGAATTAAAACTAAGCGAAATATTTTACAACACGAAGCTGAATAGAAATGATAGCTCAACGAAGTGGCTTATCACGTGGAAATTTATAGCAGCCAAAGAGTCCAAACACGTTGATTATAAATGTGGAGTGAAAAACCGGAGGACCAGGAGAAAAATCCACGTGACCACGGGGGGAGAGAGACACCGCAAACTTCAAATATAAAGCAGGTATCAGGGTCGGGATCGAACCCACGACCTCCTGCACATCAGGCGAGGGAGTTGACATCATCAATCCACGAACGCGGCTAACATCGGTGGCGAGCGACGTCCGAACCGGTCGCGGGGGGCCACCCCTTCGTATCACCAACCACGCCACGCTGCCGTGCGGGCACGGCGGCGTCGGCAGGAACGCCGCGCGCGGGCACGCGCGCACGCGTACCCCGAACGTCGTCAGCGTCGCTCACCGAGCAGTCCGCGCATCACCCCCTGGTTCTGTTCCCACAGGTTGTTGAAGGTGTTCCAGCGCGAGCGGCCCTCCGGCAGGGGGTTCCTGCGAGCCCACCCGCCGCACGCGTACGTGAAGAAGTCCTGGCACGGGCTCACGGAACGGTCCATGGAGGCGAGGATGCGCGCCGCCACCCCCACGCACGACTCGGACAGGCACACCGAACGCGACGGGTCTAGGGGGGGGGGGGCAGGGGAGGGGGGGTGCGGAGATGGGGGGGTTGCCTGGTGTCACATCAGGGCTGGTTGCTTGCTTGTTTGCACGTGGCGTCTGTGTGTATGTATGTTGAACTTCTTTCGCACCGTATGTAGCCAAACGTGCTAACTGGCGGTGCGGGGAAGGGTGCCCTGCTCGAGGATTAAGGATTTGCATGTAGAGGGCACTTGCAAATTACCTGACGGAGTAAAAATCACAAACCAAAACTGCTGCGCTCGTGTGAAGCTACTGCAGAATTTGTTGGCGAAGCGTAGCGCCTTCGTGACCGCCTTGTGCTTTAACAATGGCGCGAATACCAAATGTGCAAATGGAATGATTTCATAATGATTTGACGGTTATGTTGCTGGTGATGGGACAGCACCACCTACCCTAGCTGATGATGTGATGGTGGTGATGACACCACCTACCATTGCTGGTGATGGTGGTGTGATGGCGATGACGACACCATCTGCCGTTGCTGGTGATAGTGACGTGATGGTGATGTGATGGCGATGACGGCACCACCTACCGTTGCTGGTGATGGTGATGAAGATGAGACAGGACGTCAGGGCGACAGCCATGACGGGCGTGAGCGTGAGCAGCAGCAGCTCCAGGCGAGTTCGTCTCCTCAGCAGGCCGGGAGCCCATCCTGTCAGGCGGCTGTACCCAAAGCGCACCTACTCTCACCCACAGCACAGAGGCAGCGTGACCAGTGTCACCAAACGGCACAACAGACGGTGAGACCAGTGTCTCTCAAGTGCCAGTCTGACCTGTGTCTCTGTGTGACCTGTGTCTCCGTGTGACCTGTGTCTCCGTGTGACCTGTGTGTCTGTGTGACCTATGTCTCTGTGTGACCTGTGTCTCCGTGTGACCTGTGTGTCTGTGTGACCTATGTCTCCGTGTGACCTGTGTCTCTGTGTGACCTGTGTCTCTGTGTGACCTGTGTCTCTGTGTGACCTGTGTCTCCGTGTGACCTGTGTCTCTGTGTGACCTGTGTCTCCGTGTGACCTGTGTCTCCGTGTGACCTGTGTCTCTGTGTGACCTGTGTCTCCGTGTGACCTGTGTCTCCGTGTGACCTGTGTCTCCGTGTGACCTGTGTCTCCGTGTGACCTGTGTCTCTGTGTGACCTGTGTCTCCGTGTGACCTGTGTGTCTGTGTGACCTATGTCTCCGTGTGACCTGTGTATCCGTGTGACCTATGTCTCCGTGTGACCTGTGTCTCTGTGTGACCTGTGTCTCCCCGTGACCTGTGTCTCTGTGTGACCTGTGTCTCCTTGTGACCTGTGTCTCTGTGTGACCTGTGTCTCTGTGTGACCTGTGTCTCCCCGTGACCTGTGTCTCCGTGTGACCTGTGTCTCTGTGTGACCTGTGTCTCCCCGTGACCTGTGTCTCTGTGTGACCTGTGTCTCTGTGTGACCTGTGTCTCCATGTGACCTGTGTCTCCCCGTGACCTGTGTCTCTGTGTGACCTATGTCTCCGTGTGACCTGTGTCTCCGTGTGACCTGTGTCTCCCCGTGACCTGTGTCTCTGTGTGACCTATGTCTCCGTGTGACCTGTGTCTCCGTGTGACCTGTGTCTCCGTGTGACCTGTGTCTCCGTGTGACCTGTGTCTCCGTGTGACCTGTGTCTCTGTGTGACCTGTGTCTCCGTGTGACCTGTGTCTCTGTGTGACCTGTGTCTCCGTGTGACCTGTATCTCCGTGTGACCTGTGTCTCCGTGTGACCTGTGTCTCTGTGTGACCTGTGTCTCCGTGTGACCTGTGTCTCCGTGTGACCTGTGTCTCCGTGTGACCTGTGTCTCCGTGTGACCTGTGTCTCCGTGTGACCTGTGTCTCCGTGTGACCTGTGTCTCCGTGTGACCTGTGTCTCCGTGTGACCTGTGTCTCCGTGTGACCTGTGTCTCCGTGTGACCTGTGTCTCCGTGTGACCTGTGTCTCTGTGTGACCTGTGTCTCCATGTGACCTGTGTCTCCGTGTGACCTGTGTCTCCGTGTGACCTGTGTCTCTGTGTGACCTGTGTCTCCATGTGACCTGTGTCTCCGTGTGACCTGTGTCTCCGTGTGACCTGTGTCTCCGTGTGACCTGTGTCTCTGTGTGACCTGTGTCTCCATGTGACCTGTGTCTCCATGTGACCTGTGTCTCCGTGTGACCTGTGTCTCCGTGTGACCTGTGTCTCCGTGTGACTGGTGTCTCTAGGTGGTTGGGGCGAGTGCTGACCTGTGGAGGGTGGTCGGCCACACCTTCCTCTATCACCACGTCGGTCCCCTCCTCATCGTCGAAGCTTGTGCGCTTGTAGTTTGACATCTGCAGACACGGCAGCCGAAGTCGGGTGGGGCGGGGGGAATTGTTGTTTAAGAGAGCGCGACGTTTGACAAAAACCGCACGGCTGATGGGCGAATGGCAATGCCCAAATCAGCCAGAATGCGCCCGATAATCTAGCCGAGTATCGGAAGCTGAGCGGGGTTGAGGCTGGATAAGCGCTCGGTTGGTCGACCACGATGTGTAACAAAACAAGACGTGCAGCATTAACCAGGGAGGCCCGTTGAGCTCGAACAACGAGCGCCTGCAACGAGTTGCGAACGCGCTGCCCGCTCGGCGATGTCCCCTCGCTCGCTCTCACGAATCCAGGGACACAAAAACGTCCTGCGCCACCGTGTCTGGCCCTTAAAATGGTGACCGTGAGACGTGACATAGAGGGGGGTGGAGGTGTTGATGATGAACGTGCGGCGTCATCAGCACAGCGGAGGCCACACGAGAGATAAAGCGGTGGCGGCGTGCTGAGACAGGGGGAGCAGGGTGATAAGAGGGGTGGTGAAGGCCGGGGGAAGTGGGGGTCGGGGGGGTGAAGAGGAAGTTACAGATCGGAGAGGGAGGAACTGGGAGAGATGGAGACAGGAAAGTTGAAAGGCGGGAGGTGGCGGGAGGTGACGCGAGACAAGAGAGCGGTGGAGATTGAGAGGCCGGCGAGGTGTAAGGAAGGAGAGAGGATCTCTGAGTGGAGGGGAGCTGGGGACGGGAATTCTGGGGGCACAAGGGAGGGGCGGTGCCGAGGGGAGCGGGGATGGGTAAGGGTATGATGAGTGTAATGGGAGGTACGGGTGTGATAGGGGTAGGTGGTGTGATGGGTAGGGATGTGATCGGGGAAGGGGGTGTGATGGGTAGGAGTGTGATCGAGGTAGGTGGTTTGATGGGTAGGTGGTGTGATCGGGGAAGGGGGTGTGATGGGTAGGGGTGTGATCGGGGAAGGGGGTGTGATGGGTAGGAGTGTGATCGGGGAAGGGGTGTGATGGGTAGGTGGTGTGATCGGGGAAGGGGGTGTGATGGGTAGGTGGTGTGATGGGTAGGGGTGTGATCGGGGTAGGTGGTGTGATGGGTAGGGGTGTGATGGGAGGTAGGGGTGTGATGGAAGGTAGGGGGTGTGATGGGTAGGGGTGTGATAGGGGGAGGTGGTGTGATGGGTAGGGGTGTGATGGGTAGGGGGTGTGATGGGAGGCAGGGGTGTGATGGGTAGGGGTGTGATGGGAGGTAGGGGTGTGATTGGGGTAGGTGGTGTGATGGGTAGGGGTGTGATGGGAGGTAGGGGGTGTGATGGGTAGGGGTGTGATGAGAGGTAGGGGTGTGATGGGTAGGGGTGTGATGGGAGGTAGGTGTGTGATTGGGGTAGGTGGTGTGATGGGTAGGGGTGTGATGGGAGGTAGGGGGTGTGATGGGGGTAGGGGTGTGATGGGAGGTAGGGGTGTGATGGGTAGGGGGTGTGATAGGGGGAGGTGGTGTGATGGGTAGGGGGTGTGATGGGTAGGGGTGTGATGGGTAGGGGTGTGATGGGTAGGGGTGTGAGAATGCGTGGAGACCGGGGGGAGGCTGCGACGTGGGAGGGAGGAGGTGGGATTTTGAGGAGTTGGGGATGAGAGAAGAAGGTGATGAGTGGGAAGCCGGGGGGTGGGGGTGTCGCTGGTAGGGGGCGATGGCGCGTGGAGGGAGAGGAGACCGGGGGAGGGTGGGGAGGGTGGAGACACACGGGAGGAGAGGGTGGGGAGGGTGGAGACACACGGGGGGGAGGGTGGGGGAGGGTGGGGAGGGTGGAGACACACGGGGGGGAGGGTGGGGAGGGTGGAGACACACGGGGGGGAGGGTGGGGGAGGGTGGGGAGGGTGGAGACACACGGGAGGAGAGGGTGGGGAGGGTGGAGACAAACGGGGGGGGAGGGTGGGGAGGGTGGAGACACACGGGGGGGGGGAGGGTGGGGTGGGTGGAGACACACGGGGGGGGAGGGTGGAGACACACGGGGGAGGGTGGGGGGGGTGGAGACACACGGGGGGGAGGGTGGGGAAGGTGGAGACACACGGGGGGGAGGGTGGGGGGGGGTAGAGACACACGGGGGGGAGGGTGGGGGGGAGTGGAGACACACGGGGGAGAGACACACGGTGGGGGAGGGTGGAGACACACGGGGGGGAGGGTGGAGACACACGGGGGGGGGAGGGGGGGGAGACACACGGGGGGGGGAGGGTGGGGGAGGGTGGAGACACACGGGGGGGGGAGGGTGGGGGAGGGTGGAGACACACGGGGGGGAGGGTGGAGACACACGGGGGGGAGGGGGGGGGAGACACACGGGGGGGAGGGTGGAGACACACGGGGGGGGAGGGGGGGAGACACACGGGGGGGGAGGGTGGGGAGGGTGGAGACACACGGGGGGGAGGGTGGAGACACACGGGGGGAGGGGGGGGAGACACACGAGGGGGGAGGGTGGGGGAGGGTGGAGACACACGGGGGGGAGGGTGGAGACACACGGGGGGAGGGGGGGGAGACACACGGGGGGGGGAGGGTGGGGGAGGGTGCAGACACACGGGGGGGGGAGGGTGGAGACACACGGGGGGGAGGGGGGGAGACACACGGGGGGGGAGGGTGGGGGAGGGTGGAGACACACGGGGGGGAGGGTGGAGACACACGGGGGGAGGGGGGGGAGACACACGGGGGGGGAGGGTGGGGGAGGGTGGAGACACACGGGGGGGGAGGGTGGAGACACACGGGGGGGGAGGGGGGGAGACACACGGGGGGGGAGGGTGGGGAGGGTGGAGACACACGGGGGGGAGGGTGGAGACACACGGGGGGAGGGGGGGGAGACACACGAGGGGGGAGGGTGGGGAGGGTGGAGACACACGGGGGGGGGGGAGACACACGGGGGGGGGGAGGGTGGGGAGGGTGGGGGAGGGTGGAGACACACGGGGGGGAGGGTGGAGACACACGGGGGGAGGGTGGAGACACACGGGGGGAGGGGGGGGAGACACACGGGGGGGGAGGGTGGGGGAGGTGGAGACACGGGGGGCGAGGGTGGAGACACACGGGGGGGGGAGGGGGGGAGACACACGGAGGGGGGGAGTCGCTAGTGGCTCAACAGTGGCAGCTGAGGCGGCACCGCGCGACGTCGGCAGATTTCACCAGCAGCAAACAACAACAATCACCACAACAACCACGATCCCAGCACGGGGTCACGGCGCTGGGTCAGAGGGTCAGGGGTCGCGGTCCGTACCTCCGCGCGCGGCGAGCAGCAGCAGCAAACAACACCACGTGACCCGGAAGCAACGGGCAGGACCCGGAAGCACTTCCACTCCCCTCCTTCACCCCTCCCCTTCCTCACCCCTCCCCTCACTCCCCACCCCTCCCCTCACTCACCACCCCTTCCCTCACCCCTCCCCTCACTCACCACCCCTTCCTCACCCCTCACTCACCACCCCTTCCTCACCCCTCCCCTCACTCACCACCCATCCCTCTCCCCTCACTCACCACCCCTCCCTATTCCCTCACTCACCACTCCTCCCTCACCCCTCCCCTCACCACCCCTCCCCTCACTCACCACCCTTTCCTCACCCCTCCCCTTCCTCACCCCTCCCCTCACTCCCCACCCCTCACCCCCCCTTCCTCACCCCGCCCCTCACTCACCACCCATCCCTCTCTCCTCACTCACCACCCCTCCCTATCCCCTCACTCACCACCCCTCCCCTCACTCACCACCCCTCCCTCACTACCCCTCCCTCACCCCTCCCCTCACTCACCACCCCTTCCTCACCCCTCCCCTCACTCACCACCCATCCCTCTCCCCTCACTCACCACCCCTCCC